>NC_051310.1:111741958-112041980 GCF_015220235.1 Choloepus didactylus | reverse complement strand
AAAGGGAATTCTGGGGGTTTCGGTTTTCTGCTGTTATTTTTAACTCTGGTTTTAAACGTCCTTGCTTGCAGCTATGGCCACAAGATAGGGCTGAGGTGTTGTGTGAGGCCTGATGTAACTAGAAGGGCCTGGCCTGCGAGTTGAGTTCCCCACGAGGAGGAAGTGGTTAGGTCGCCAGGAATGTAACCTGCGCCTCCTAGATTAATTAATAATTGAGAGCTGGCCCCTGGCCAGGCGGAGCCGCAGAGATACAGGGAACAAAGAGCGGTTAACTGTGGTGGGGGAAGGAAAAGTTTGACTTCGCCTGTGGCTAAAAGGGAAATTCACAATGGCCATGATTTATGGGCAGAATTCCCCAGGATCCTCCTCAGTGGACCCAGCTTGGGCCTGTGCTCCAGGAATGCAGGCGCTGGCCGCTGGCTGCCTGCAGGGCCCTGGGTGCCACGGGGAAGGTGGGGAGGGAGAAGTGGGGAAGGTGGGGAGGGAGAGGTGGGGTGGGGGGCAGCGCGGCAGGCACCAGCCTCCATGGAGGAGGTGCGGTCACTGGGAGACTCCGGGAGAGGGGACGGCACTGACCTCCTTTCGAACCAGGTACAAGCTAGAAGTTGACTGGCGGCCCTCCAGGGTGCACTCTGGGAGGATGAATGAAGAATGACTGTGCAGTCAGGCTACTCCGGGTTCGAATTCTGGCTATTGATTGTGTATTGACTGTGTGACCTTGGGCTGGGAGCTTAACCCCAAACCTCCTTTTCCTCCTCTGTGAAATTATACCTACCTCCTCAGACTCTTCGCAACCAGTAAATAAAATGGGATGTGTGGGTGGTAGGTGCTCAGTAGCAACTGGATTCCCACAGGGATGGCTGGAGGTGAGACCCGAGGAAGGAGCCAGCCATCACCAAGGATTTCTGTGGCAACTCTGAGCAGAACTCTGCTGATGTTTGCTGGGCCTGTGCATGCCCCCTACGTGCTGCTTGCTCGGGTAGACACAAGCTGTGCCCTCCTTCCCCAAGGCCCCTCAAGCTTCCCAGTGGTTTAGGAAAGGCACCCCTTGCTTCCCTTCATCACATGGGTCCCTGGGGCTGCAAACAGCCCTCCAGAGGGGGAGGCATTTCTAGAAGGCACTTGGACATTGCTATCTGGTGTGTATGGCAGGCATCTGACAGCCAGGGTCGGCCCAGAGGTCTCCCTAGACCTTTCGCCTTTGCTAGAAGAAATCGTATTATAAGAACTGGATCATGGAAAACGAGGCAGATGCCCCCTCTTAAATGAAAGGTTAGCTTTGGGCAGAGAAACTCATTGTGGACATTTCTCTCTCATTACTGCTACATTCGCTTTAGTCTTGCAGCATGTGCCTACATGCATCCTGACACAGGCTAAAGGGTTATTCTGAGAGATATGAAGCTGTAATCCAGGTAGTGGGTCACCTTCTTCCCAAGATGCTTGTCAGGGGGCAGTGACAGTGGTAGGAGCTCGGGCTTCCTCAGAAGACATGGATGAGCCTTGAACCTGCTTCATCAATAGCCCTGTGGACCTCGGGCAAGTTACCAAACCTCTGAGCTGTATACACCATATTCTATAATGGTCATTTATGAATGGGCATGGAGAACTGGAAAGTCTTCCACGGTTAAAAGCAGCATCCCACTCTCACCATCGATGGTGATGAAGCCACCTCCTTGGCACGGGCTCTGAAGGAGCTGTGGAACTAGGCTTGGCCTCTTCCTGCCATGGAAACCAGTCTTGGATTTGGGGTTGAGGCATGGGGGTGAGGTCTCTGTGGGGCTATATCTCCCTGCTAGCCCAGTGGGCTGGACGAACTGGCTGGCTCCCTCCCTTCCCTGAACCTCCCGTCCCCTGATCAAACAAGCCAGCTATTTCCAAGCAGCTCTGATGCTTGGGCACGGCCGTGCTGGTGCAGCTTGCACTCTGCCTGCACAGTAGTACAGCCACAAACAGTAGACCTGGTCGCTGTGGCTGCGCAATGAGCTTCTGCCAACCCAGTGGGTCATTTTGCAACATTTTTGTAGGGAACATTTACATCTCAGGTTACTGCATTCTCTACTGCAAATATTAGATTTTAATTGTGGTCTAATGATCTCTCCAGTCAATGTTAGCTTTTTGCTTATTATAAAAGCAACCCTCACTTGAAGAAAACCCAGTATGTTAGTCTCCCATTCATTAAAGAAGTGTGGATTATATATATTTGCATTACAAAAGAATATTTTAAAGGAGAGGATTTAATGCAGAGATTATTTTTAAATTGGACTCCACCCACGCCATCTCAACTGTGATACTTTCATTTTGACATGTTTATCCCTAACTGCATCTTTTGTGTAAACCAAGGCAAGTATATTTGGTTTGCAAAGGTCACATGTTGTCTAGTTGGTAAATAACAGGCTGGTGTGAGACAAGGCCTATTTTGGAGAGCTTGGCAAATAAGAAAACCAGCCCCCCCCCCCCCGTTCTTTGGTGCCTCCATTAAAAGCCATATTCCCCGTTCCCTTCACCCTCATAAGACTCAACAAGCCAGAGAAATTAAATCCACCCCCATAGCCAGACAAGATGACAAGATGACAGTAGGCTTTAGGCGATGAGCCACGGAAACGAGCCTTGCACATGGTGAGCTCATCTGGCATTCCATTGACCTGGCTGCGTCAAGAGGATTAGCAAGTAGGGGTGATGCTTCTCACTCTTCACCTTAATTTGCTGGCCTCTGAGCATCACTGGTGTCATCTGTTAAATGGGAATAGTATTGCTTCTGTGCCTTTTTCAAACCAGGGGAAGACCGGATGCCTTCTCAAGAGCCCTCCCAGCCCTTGAACGTAAGATTCCATACAGCACCCCATTGCCCAGAGCACCCTTTGTCAGGCCTGGTGCTGGGTCCCAGGGTAAGATGCAGAGATGAGCCCAGGGCAAAGACAGGTACCCTTGTGAAGACAGCCACAGAGGAACACACGTATGGTTCAGACCCAGGGATGGAGGAAGGCTTTCCAAAGGAGGAAACACCAGCTTCCTGATGGTTAAGCAGGACTCTGAAAAGTGTTGGGAAGTGGGATGGGAAACTCATATTCATTGAGTGCCAGTTACTGCTGTTCGTGCGCTAAAACCCCTCAGCCCCTTTGAGTCAGGTATTATCCTCAGGGCAGATGAGAAACCTAGGGCTCAGCAGGACCAGCTCGATGGGTGGGTAACCTGTGCAGTCACAAAGCACCCCGTGCTCAGAAGGGGCCCCCATTTAATTTAATCCTCTGCTATTTCTCGGAATTCTTCACTTTTTTTTTTAACCCGGGCCCACCTTTTCACTTTGCACTGAGCCCTGCAAATTATGTAGTGGGTCCCAGTGCTCAGAGAGGTAAAGTCACTTGCCCACAGTAACACAGCAGTGAGGATTTGCACCAGGTCACCTCTGCACCACACCAGCCTGTGGTCCCAGGGAGCCTTTCAGATCAACAGAGACCAGCACAGACAAGGTGCTCACAGAGTGGAGTGTTCAAGGCACGGGGAGACAAGCGGCCCAATGGTGGGCAACGCTGAGGCCAGGGATTTGAGTGGGCTGGGCCTGTGGGTGTCCTACCTACTGTTTCCCTGGGATGTTTCTACATCCCTGAGAACTGTAACAGGCTGATTGAGGGTCCAAGTAGGAGTCTGAGACAGGAGGTCGCAGATAACTCAGATTTGGGAGGCAAAAGAAAAATGGAGGTTCCCCGAATTCTCCCCAAGCTGGGCTTGCCTGAAGCACCCCCCCCATATGCCCCAGCCCAGCATCCCTGCACCTCCAAAGCACACCCAGGCTGTCCCCAACTGAACCCCTGAAGGCCAGTTTCATGCTCTGTGGTCTTGGATTCACCAGGGAAGTCAGACTCAGATTGAATTTGGCGAACTTGGTCCCTTCAGGCCTGAGATGGATGTCCGGGTGAGGGGCCCGGTCTGTGTGTGAATTCAGGACAGACCTGCAGGCCACGAGGACTTGGGGTTGGGGGGAAGTTTCTCCTTTCCACAGCTTCCTTCACTGTCCTGGATAGCTAAGTACCCAGCTTCATTATCGTGCACAAATAGTACTATTCTAGAATTTTTCCAGGGGCAATAATAAAAGCAAGGCTTTCTCACTCCAGGTGGTCTGGGGTAAGAAAACTAACAAACACACTCCAGCCTGACTTTGTGATAAAACAAAGAGCACTTGGAATGGGAGCAAAGTTCAGAGCCTTTTGTTGCAGAAACTGGTTCCTTGTTGAAAATGTGGGCTGATTTTATAAGCCGCTTATCGCTCGCTGGCTGGCCCTCCTCAGACACTTCCCACCGTCCTTCCCTCCCCACGTAGACACAGGGCACTGGAATTCTCCCACTTGGACTCGTGCCCCCGCTGCCGGGGTCTGAGAGGGTTCCCTGTCTTGCTTCCTATGTGGTGTTTCTTTCTCAGGCTTACATGTTCGGGGTTTCCTTTCGGAGGGACTGGTGACCTGCAAAGGGCCAGGCCGGCACCAGCCTCTGTGGTGTGGAGTCTGATCCATCAGCACTTTGATGAAAGAGGTAACTCTGACATCAAGCTCACGGTGGCTCGTTGGAGTTGTAGCTGCCTGCAGAGAGTGTTGTTTAAAGGGTAGCCTGTACCACAGAGCATGGGGCTGGGAACCCAGGACAGTTGCCCAGCAGGAGACTGTCTCTTGGCAGGGCAGTGGGGCTTGGTGGCAGTGGTGGGGATGCTGCAAGCCCAGGGGTGCCGAGGGAAGCTGATGGAAGCAAGTTCCCCTGCCTGCCGGAGTGGTAGGGCCTAATAGCTCCTGGGGAATCTGTCTGCGGAGGAGACACTGAGCAGGCCTGTATGTCAGGGGCCTGGAGAAAGCTTGTTTGATGTCAGGGTTGCAAGATGAGTTTATCTTTATGGGATTTCTTTGAATACCACATAAGATGAAAGAATGGAAACCTTACCCATCTCGGCCCAGGCTGCCACTTTTCCCCGCCAGAGACATGGAGCCAAGGAGGCTGGGGTCAGGGCACCGAGGCTGAAAGTAAGGCCTTTCTGCAGGGCCTCTCAGACCAACCACTAGAGAAAGCCATACACAGCCCAGCCTGGTGGCTGCTGCCCCTCCTGGGGCAGGGGGCTCTGAGGACTACTCCAAAAGAGTGTAGAGGGCTTATGAGGCAGCACGAAGGGCCCAGCAGAGAGGGGAGTGGGCTCAGGGTCAGGCCAACCTGGGGGGGAGTCCCTCACTGCTCTACCATGTGGCCCCTTGGATGCTGGGACTGTCCTCTGAGAACGGGGATGATTCTGTTTCCTGGACTTGGGAAGTTTGAAAGGAGTGAAGTGTACCTCCAGGTTCTCAGCCAGGGCTAGCAGCCCTTTTGCAAGGTCAGTGTTCATTATTGTAGCATCTCGAGAGACCTTTATTTTTGTGTTTGGAGGGGTGGGATGTTTGAGTGTGCAAGAAAAACTATACTCCCAAACCAAAAAACATGTGTTTGCAGAGCTGTGATAACACGTTATTTGAAAAAAAAAGCCCTGCGTCCTCCCCGGAAGGTGGGCAGTGTGGCACTAACACTGCCACATCTGAGGACCCCTTTTAACATGTAATCTTTCGAAGAGCTCCCCATGACAACTGGTAGTGGATACGGCTGGATAATGATAGCACATTCCCTTTGCGGTTACCCTGCAGTCCCTTCAGGGTTTTGCAGTCCAAATGTTGCAACCATGGGAGTAATGCAGAGGACCCCTGTCTCTCTCTCTCTTTTATAACGAGAGAAGTGTTGGGTTTACAGAACAATCATGAATAAAATACAGGCTTCTCATGTACCACTGTAACCACCGTACCAGCAACACCTTGCATTGGTGTGGAACATTTGTTATATTTGATAACAGTACATTTTTATAGATGTACTATTAATTAATTAATTAATAATTAAAGTCCATAGTTTAACTTAGGGTTCACTGCTTGTGCAATGTAGTTCCATAGATTTTTAAAAAATTTTTATTCTTATATACAGTCTAGCATTTCCCCCTTTTAATCATATTCAGATATACATTTCGGTGCTATTTATTTGCACTCACAATGTTGTGCCATCATCACCACCATCCATTACCAAAACATTTCCATCCTTCCAAATAGGAACTCTGTACATTTTAAGCCTTAACTTCCCATTCCCTATCCCCACCCTGTCCCCTGGTAACCTATGTTCTAGATTCTGGCCCTATGAGTTTGCTTATTCTGATTGTTTCAAAACAATGAGATCATACAACAGTTGTCTTTTTGGGTCTGGCTTATTTCACTCAACATGATGTCTTCAAGGTTCATCCGTGTTGTCACAAGTATCAGCACTTGGTTCCTTTTTATGGCTGAATAATATGCCATTATATGTATATACCATATTTTGTGTATTCATTCATCAGTTGATGGACACTTGGGCTACTTCCATCTTTTGGAAATTGGGAATAATGCTGCTATGAACATCGGTGTGTAAATATCTGGTCAAGTCCCTGCTTTCATTTCTTTTGGGTATGTACCTAGTAGTGGGATTGCCGGGTCATATGGTAATTCTGTACTTAGCTTCCTGAGGAACTGCCACACTGTTTTCCACAGTGGCTGCACCATTTTATATTCCCACCAGGAATGAATGAGTGTTTGTATTTCTCCGCATCCTCTCTAACACTTGTTATATTCCATTTTTTAATAGTGGCCATTCTAATGGATGTGAAATGGTATCTCATTGTGGTTTTGATTTGCATTTCCCTGATGGCTAATGATGTTGAGCATCTTTTCATGTGCTTTCTGGTCATTTGTATGTCTTCTTTAGAGATGTCTATTCAAGTATTTTGCCCATTTTAAAACTGGGTTGTTTGTCTTTTTGTTGTTAAATTGAAGGATTTCTTTATATATTCTGTATACTAAACCTTTATCAGATACATGGTTTCCAAATATTTTCTCCCATTGTGTTTGTTTTCATTTTACTTTCATGATAATGTCTTTTGAGGTCCAAAAGTTTTTAATGTTGAGGAGGTCCCATTTATCTATTTTTTCTTTAGTTGCTTGGCTTTAGGTCTCAAGTCATTAAGAAACCATTGCCTAGCAAAAGGTCCTGAAGATTTTTCCCTACATTGCCTTCTGGGAGTTTGACTCTTATATAAAGCTCTGATCCATTTTGAGTTGATTTTTGTATCTGGTGTAAGGTAGGGGTCCTCCTTTTTTTTGGCAATGGAAATCCAGTTCTCCCAGCACCATTTCTAGTTTTCCAAGCACCCTTGAGAGCCCCCTCTCTCTTATCCTAAATAGATGTGGGTTCACATCCTGATGCCTTTGGAGAGGTGACCTGACTTTTCAGGCTTCAGCTCCCTCATCTACAAATGGGAATGACTAAGGGGATTAACAGTGTGTGGAGGTAGTGAATTTAAAGTGCTTTATACTCTTTCTGGCATTTGGTTCACCACATGTTGGCTGGTTTATATAGGTATTTATTTCCCCCCCTTGAGTCTCAACTCCATTGACACTTATCTTTGCAGGTCTTATTATCTGATATGAATACATGTATGAAATATACAGGATGAAGTTCCGTATCTGGAGATAAGATTATCTGATGCATGGTCCCAATAATAATCACAGCTGTTATTTGTGGAGTGCTTATTTTGAGCCAGGTGTTATATGACACCCTTTAAATTAATCCCGATAGCCCTATGGGGTAGTCATGAATTGCATCCCCATTTCACGGATTAGGAAACTGAGGCCGAGACGGGCAAGGTCACTTACTCAAGATTTCACAGCTGCCAAGTGGCAGAGCTGGGATCCCCATCTGGGCAGCCTTGTGCCACAGCCCACGCACATGCTCTTAACCCCGCCCTGGGCAGGTGACACCGGATCGGTCCCGACCAGCTTCCCCCCTAGCATATCTCTGACTTCCACTGGGACCTTAGCAGGTCACTTTACCTCTTTGGGCCTCAATTTTTGCATCTATAAAACGTGACTTTAAGCCACGTGGACCACGTGTTTCCTGGCCTCCCCCCTCCTCTCTTGCTGCCATTCTCCCTTCCCACTCCCACCACACTCCCTTTCTTGGAAGTACCAAACCTGAGCAGAGCAGCTGAACGACTGGAGGGCGGGGAGCTCACAGAGCCCCTGAGGTTGGCCCTGTGCAGGCGGCTGTGGTGGCCAGACCGCCCGTAATGTAATGACCGATTAGGAACTTCCTCTTGGAAGCCCAGCTTCCTCTAGGAGCCAAAGGTGCTGGAGTCAAGGTGGGGGGAGGGGAGGGGCGGGTGGGGGTGACCAAAAGGAAACTCCTGTCAGCTGGACCCTGCTTTTGGAAGGAGTTCAGCAGAGAGGCTTGTTCTAAGCTGTTGACCATTAACATGGCCCTGTGCACATTCCTGCTCTGCTTTTACTGCTGGAGACCAGTGGATAAAGGAATGGGCTCCCCTCCCTTGCCAAAGGAAAAAAAAAAGCCTCTAATTAATGCTGCATCTCTGGACTTGCTGCAAAACCTGAAGCCATTTCTGCAGCTTAAAATGACAAAAGGAGGGTTAAGTGGAAACTCCTTTTTTGCCCTGAAGTTTGATAACAGAAACTACTTATCTAATGGGCAAACAAGGCTTTTAAAGGGGTGTTAGGTTAACCAGATGCAGGGCCACATAATTACTCCCAGGCCTGGGAGCTGCAGATGAAAAAGCTGCTGGTTGGGAAGGGAACTTAAAGCCACGGGCATGGCATGGGACGAGAAGGGAGTTTTCCAGAGGGACAGGAGGCCCCAGCATGACTCTGGGGAGAGGTGATTGGAAAAGGTGATTGGAAAAATCAGCCCTGGGCTCCTCTCTGGCTCTGCCACCAACTTGCTGGGTGACTCTAGGCAAGTCAGTGTACCTCTCTGGGTCTCCAAACCTCCAAGTCTCTTTTTCCAGTCTTCTAGAGTTTGGATCTGTCTGCCTTTCCTTTGCGCTCAATGATGGGTGGCTGTGAGCAGCCCAGGGCTGGGGCTTGGGGCTACGCTGGCCCTTTTCCCTGGGGAGGCAGGGAGGCTGCTGTGGCCCACGTGGGTATGAAGCAGCAGGAAAGCCTTGAACATAGAGGAGCATGGGTGGCCCAGCCAGGCCCCCGGAGACCAAGAAGACCGGGAACAGGCCTCCTGCAAGCGTTCCAAGTCTCCGAGTCCAGATCCCTTAGAGTCTAAGGAAGCAGAGGCTTTAGTCTGGGCACACTTCTGGTTCCCTTCATGGGGTGGCTGCGTCCAGGACAGTTTGGCCAAAGGGAAAGGGGAAAAAAAGCACGAGGACAACGAGCTGCGGCGCGTGGGCTCAGGCTTCTGGAGGGTGCAGTCCACGGGGGAGCACGCAGGACCGCGCCTGCCCTCTGTGTTGACAGAAAATTGCTGATTCGAAGAAGCCAGAGACTTTTCTTGGGATTTCGGCTTGCCTCCCCCAGGCTGCAGGCGGTCCCCTTGGTGCCCCAGCACCCCCACAAAATTACACGTTAGGTTCCCAGCACCCCGCACTGGGCGGAGAAGCCAAGAGGAAGGAATTCCAACCGTTGGCGAGCCCGGGGAGAGGGCCTATTGTTGGGGCCAAGGGTCCTCGGGCCGGGCGCCGGCGCCGCACCGCCCTCTGGTGGCAGGAATGTGGGCGCCACCGGGAGCCCCGGCCACCCCTGCCGCTGTCCCCTGGGCCACCGCCGAGCCCTGCCAGGGCCTCTCCAGGCTGGCCAGGGGGAGCCAGCCCAGCAGCACATTCCCACTTTCTTCCTTTAATGTTTTCGATACATAATACATTAAATGAAATGCACAGCTTCTAAGTGTATAGATAGGGTGTGACCCCCGACACGCATATACACCCAAGTAGCTGTCCTTTCACTCAAGAGAGTGAACGTCTCCATCACCCCAGAAAGTGCCCTTGTGCCCCTTCCCAGTCATTCCCCCTTCCCCACTCCCTGGAGGTAATCACAGTTCTGCCTTCCATCGCGGGAGATTAGGTTTTGCCTTTGGAAGAATTTCATAAAACAGGAAACAAACAGCTTATCTTCTGTTGTGTCTGGCTTCTTTGGCTCAGAGTGATGCACTTGAGATTCATCCATGTTGTTGTGCGTTTCAGCAGTTTGTTCCTTTTTATTGGTGCATGGTATTCCATTGTATGGATGTACCTTATTTTTGTTCATTCATTGTCCTGCAGATGTACATCAGAGTGTTTCCAAGTTTTGACAATTAAGACTAGAGCTGCCAGGAACATTTACCAAACTGCAGAAATTTGGAGTTGAGGAAAGTTCTCACTGTTCAGGTGGGAAGGCTGAGGCCAGGAGAGGGGAGGTGGCTTGCTCGACCAGGGCCAGGAGGCAGGATTCCTGGGCTGATGCAGCTCTGCTGCTCTACCCCAAACACAGAGCGAGACTGCATCTCCTCTCTCCTCCTCCCCCAGAGCCCTCCCAGCCAGGACCTGGAGTCTGGCTGGGAACTAAGCCAGGCCCTGCACAGGGGGTAGTGAGCAGGAGTTTCGGTCAGAGCACGGTCATCTTTGAAGTTGCTCACTCGGGTCTGACTCCCCGGTATTTATTTGCAATTAAGGAGCTGGTTCCTAATTAGGCTGATGGCTACAGGAGATGGCGGGACCACAGCCTTGGAGCCACAAGGGAAACAGATCTGCAAGAGACTGTCCCCTTGCCCCCTGAGTGACAGCTCAGGCAACAGACAAGAGGCATGGGGAGCAGGGTGGGGGCTCTGCAGCAGCAGGAAGTGCCGAGGGGACCCAGGGTTTGTGGGTGCCTGCCCGTGTCTTGGGCTTCTCATCACTGTACCGCAGGGAGCATGTCCACTTGTGCTGTCTATACCGCGTGAAATCCTAACATATAGGCATATGTGTGTATGAGAATGGAGCAAGGGGCAGCACTCAACTTTGTTCTAGACATTTCATTTTTCATCATTCTTTCATCCCTTTGCTTACTGAGCACCTCCTTTCACCTCAGGTTCTAGGTAAGGAGCTAAACCTTAACATTTGTGAAGTGCTTTCCAGTTTGCAGAGGGCATTGCCATCTGCTGTCCTATTGAAACTTCCTATGGCAGTGACCCTCTGAGCTGGGCTATGACCCCCAACACGCTAGGGAGCCCTGGCCTCTGAAGGGTGGGACTGTGCTGGAATCAGCTTCTTTCTCCAATTGCTCTGCTACCAGAGTTTCCAGAAAAGACAGACTGGGTGAGTGAGGCATTCATTTACTAGTAAGTGCATTTTACAGATGGGGACCTTGGGGGGCTTGCCCAGCTCCACACATCCAGTGGATGTGTCTCAGTCTGAAACCATTTGGTTTCATGCAACAGTATGGGATTAGAATTCTGGGACCCTGAGTTTAGTCCCAGCTCTGCCACCTACTGCTGTGTGTTCCTGGACAAGTCACTCCACACCCCTGGGGTTCCATCTTCCGGGCACAAGGACATTGGACCCAATTAGTGTTTCTCACAGGCCAGGCTCAGAACTAAGCTTTCATTGGTCCATGGTGAAGAAACAAAGACAATGTAGACAATTTTTTATAATCTAAATTTATTGTTTTACATTTCTATTTCATTGTTATCAAATTACCCTTTCTTTTGTGCTGGTGATAGTAGATGGTACTGGGGTTTTGAATAAATCCATCTGTGACAAAATAAAACAGTGGTAACCCTGTATCATTCCCAACCCCTTTTAAAAATTGCACTGGTTTGTGAAAGCCTAAAGTGCTGGGGCACTCTGGACAAGATGATTTTAGGGGGTCCTTCAAGCTCTGGAGCCTCAAGACTCTGAAAGCAGGGTGGGGAGTCTGTGAGCATGGAGGTGGGGCCCACCTGCCTGCTCTGGTGGCCAGAGAGGAGACCAGGTCCTTGTCTGCTACCTCTTCACTGCCCTTGGGGGAGCAGTTTCCAGGGGTGCTGCCAAGGGCTCCATGAGCCATGAGCTCCACTTTCCTGGCAGATAGGGGTTTGTGGGGCAGCATGTAGACACTTGGGGGAGGAATTCATTTCCTCCTTCCTTCCCATGTAGTCTGTTCCAAGAGTTTCCTAGGGATGTAATCAGCCTTGGACAGATGCCGAGGAGACTGAGGACCTCCTCTTCTTTCTAATCAGGGAGAGTCTAGACCAGTGCAGGGCACAGGCACCTGCTCAGGAGAATTCAGGAGGGCTTCCCAGAGGAGGCAGTCTCTCTCCTGGAATTTGGAAAGCCTGGCTGGGGGCCCAGGCCTGATGAGGTGTTGCCCAGTCTGCTCAGAAATTGAGGTGTGGGGGATGAGGCCTGGCCCGGGCAGGGGCCCTGAGCCTGATGGATGGAGCAGGCCAGGCTCTATGGGGTTCTTCTCCATCACAGGGCACCTTCTCCGTGAGGAACACTGGGGCGCAAGGCCAAGAGTCCGGAGAACAGCACCCCCCTGGAATGTGGCCTTGCACTGAGGCTGGCTCCAGCCCTCGGTGCCAACTATGGCACCCCCCGGGCCTCAGTTTTCTCACCTGAAACATAGGCGGTAACAGTACCTCCCTCCCGAGGCTGTCCCGAGGAAGGTGTGCAGCGAAGCCTGCTGCCCATCCTGGCTCCCATCATTGTCCAGCACAGCTTCTTTGCTCCCTGCTCACCATGCCTAGTACACAGTTGGTGGCCACTAAAGGAATTCTCATTGGTGGCAAAAAGCATTTGTGCTGGAGTCTCGCAGCCAGGCTGGCCTGATGCTGCTTTCCTGGCCCTGGTGCCAGGAGATAAGTGGGGAGAGGGGCAGCAGCTCTGGGGTTGGGGCTCAGGGCCGGGACCTTCCTGGCTGCCCACCTGCTGGGCCTGGTCTAGTGCCCACAGCCTGGTCACCCCTCATGGGCTAGCAAGGGCAGGGAGCAGGGCCTCTTCCTTTCCTCTCCTGACCATCAGCAGCACCCACGAGGGATCTGGATGGAAACTGAGACAAAACGATATCTTCTGTAGTTTGGTGAGAGGACTTTGATCCCCCCAGCAGCTTGGGGACTTGTGGCCGGGACCTCGAGGGCAGCAGAAGGCACGCCCATCGGGCCCATGCAGCACAGCAGGCAGCGGACCAGAGGCTCTTCAGGGCAAACCTTTTCCTGCTAGGTGGGGCCTCAGTCTCCTTGTGTGTCAGATGTCGGGGATCCTGTCAAGGTGCTTCTGTAGGGCTTCTTGGCAGTGCTGGGCTCAAGGCCACAGATGCCCTTGCCCAGGCTCCCAAGTGAACGTGTTAGAAGTGTTTCCCGCCTTGGGTTTGGCTGGAGTGTGATCAGTTTCCCTCGGAGAAGCTGAGCCATAAATTGCCCCACTTTTTTCTCATCAGAGCTCCAGCAGGGTGTCTCCATCAGTGCAAAGGCCCCAGGGAGGGGTGGGGATGGGAGGGTTGTGGCAAGTCAGGTCACCGTGCCTGGCAGTTGTGGGCACCAGCCTGCCTCTCAGAGCTGTGAACCCAAAGGCAAGAGGGGATGTCCAATGGCCTCAGAATCTGAAAAGCTGTTCACACACAAGAGCAGCAGGGAGGGCCTGCCCTTCCAGAGTGGCCTGACCTCTGTTTGGTTTTAAGTCTGGTCTCAGAAAATTGTTAAACTCCTCCAGACGTGCAGAGATGTGCTAGGATGGAGTGAGAAGGGGCTCCAGTCATCATCCAAGCTACCCTTTTGCTGTTCAATGGGGAAACTGAGGCCCAGAGAGGGACAGCAGTCACCTCAGAGAGCTGGCTAACTCCCAAGCCCTTTGGGGAGTGATTTCCTTTAGCACTTGAGGACATCAGCTCCTCTGCCTCACAGAGATGACTGCAGTTCTGGTGAAAGCCTGCATGTCCTGCCAAGAGAGAGAATTTGGGGGGTACCGGGAGACTCGGTGTAATGTCTCAGGCCGAGACTGGGAGCAGTCAGGCAGCCTTATTTACAATAAGGCCACCGCAGGAATCCCACAATTCCAGGCTGGAAGGGAGCCTGGGGGCCAACCTTCCCCATTCCTGCCTTCCTAGCCTTGAGTCACTGCGAAGTGGCTTTACCCTACTCCATTCAGGTTGAGGCTTGGACTGACTGGGTTCAAATCCTGGCTCTGCTGCTTGCTAGCTGTGTGGCCTTGCGCTGGGTCTCAGATCCCCACCTGTAAAACGAGGGGAAGGAGGTCCCCTCACAGGAAATCATGAGGGCTAAGCTGTGTATACCTCCCGGTATATTGTTGGTGTTCAGTATTTAGTCCCTTCTTTGAGTGCATGTCTGTCTGTCTGTCCTGTTAGCTTAGAAAATTCTTGTGGGCAGGGGCTGGGCCTGGCTGGTGTCTGTGTACCCCCAGGACCGAACACACAGTAGGCGCCTTGCGTCTGTTTGCACTCTATAGGTCCCTAACTTTTGTTTTCTCCTTTGTATGAGGGGGTGTGTGTGTGACATTTCTCATTTCTCCAGGGCAGCCGGGCACTTAGCAGGGGCTCTCGTGTCTGCTGATTGCTAGAAGCCCAGCGGCGCAGTCCAGGCGGCGGTGCTCACCCCCCACCACCCAGTAACGCCCCTGTGCTTCCTCACAGACGCCAGCATGTCCCCGGACGCAGCGAAGCCGAGCCACTGGTGCAGCGTGGCGTACTGGGAGCACCGGACGCGGGTGGGCCGCCTCTACGCGGTGTACGACCAGGCCGTCAGCATCTTCTACGACCTACCTCAGGGCAGCGGCTTCTGCCTGGGCCAGCTCAACCTGGAGCAGCGCAGCGAGTCGGTGCGGCGGACGCGCAGCAAGATCGGCTTCGGCATCCTGCTCAGCAAGGAGCCCGACGGCGTCTGGGCCTACAACCGCGGCGAGCACCCCATCTTCGTCAACTCCCCGACGCTCGACGCCCCCGGCGGCCGCGCCCTGGTCGTGCGCAAGGTGCCGCCGGGCTACTCCATCAAGGCGTTCGACTTCGAGCGCTCCGGCCTGCGCCAGCACGGGCCCGAGCCCGACGCCGCCGACGGCCCCTACGACCCCAACAGCGTGCGCATCAGCTTCGCCAAGGGCTGGGGGCCCTGCTACTCCCGGCAGTTCATCACCTCCTGCCCCTGCTGGCTCGAGATCCTCCTCAACAACCACAGATAGCGGCGGCCGCGGAGGCAGCGGCCTTGCTGCAGAGGGCGCAGGCGGGGAGAGCACAGCCACCACCATCTGCCGGGCTGCAAGAGGGGCCGGCGCCCAGAGACACAGCCCCCACAGACGGAACCCCCCAAATATCATCTACCTAGATTTAATATAAAGTTTTATATATTATATGGAAATATATATTATACTTGTAATTATGGAGTCATTTTTACAATGTAATTATTTATGTATGGTGCAATGTGTGTATATGGACAAAACAAGAAAGACGCACTTTGGCTTTTAATTCTTTCAATACAGATATATTTTCTTTCTTTTCCTCCTCCTACTTCTTCATGTTTTGTGTTGTTTTTTTTTTTTTTTTTTTTTTTTTTTTTTTTTTTTAAGAAAATGCTATAGCAAAGCTAGGTGGAAAAGCCTGGGTTTGGTGTATGGCTTTTGAAATATTAATAGCCAGACAAAAAGCTGATACCAGTCACTCATTGATAATAAAGTATTCGCATTATAGATTTTTTTAAACTGTCTTCTTTTGACAAAGAGGGACATGCAGGGTTTCATTGGGTTTCTGACCCATCAGTTACCCGGAACTTGACTTCAGTCTTTTACTGGATTAAGAGTAGAAGGAATAAGTTGAAAAGGGAGAAAGGACATGTGTTTCCTCCAAGGCCAGGGAAAGTTCTGTTGCTTCTTTCTGCCCATGGCTGTGGTGTGTCCACAGGATGAGCAGTACACAGGCCATCCTTCCTGGGTGAGCACCGCAGGCTGATGGGGGAGGCTCAGGCCTGGCCTGGAAAAGCCCGAAGTCTGACCGGGGAGGCGCAAGCCGAGCCGCGTCATCTCAGAACTATGCATAAAGCTAGAGAAAGACACTATTTCTCACCACTTTGGAGAAAGGGCCTGAGGAAGACAAACTTAGATGGTGGCCCTGGGCCCACCTACCCCCTGGTAGAACCCATCTGAGCTCCAGGGTGAGGCTACTGTTAGGACCTAGACAGGGTCCTCCCCCACCCCTTCTCTCCCCTCAAATATCTCAGAGCCCGCTCAAGTGGGGCTGTATGCATGCCCAGCCCAGGCAGGAAGGGAAGTGAAAGCAGGTGGTTCCTTTCTACTTTATAAAAGGGAGAAGTTGAGGCTCTGAAGTTTACCCTTCAGACTAGCTCATGAGACAAAATTAAGATTAGAAGTTACAACAAATTGTAGGACCAAAACTGTAACATAAGATAAGTGTTTCCTCAGAATTATCTCAAAAAAGACCTCCTTGGCAAATAAATATGGGGCATGCTACATTGTATAATCTTCTTTCTTGAAGATTTACATTAGCTAATGAAACACTCTGGGAAGTCTTGTATATTATCTTGCTGCATAATAAATTATCCCAAAACATAGCAGCTTACAGCAAGAAACATTTATTATCTTGCACAGCGTCTGCGGGTTAGGAACCAGAGGCAACTTAGCTGGCTTCTGGCTCAGTCCCTCGTGAGGTAGCGGTCGAGCCACCGGCCAGGCTGCAGTCACCTCAAGTTGTCTGGGACTGGAGAATCCACTTCCAATCTCACTTGGCTTTTGGCAGGAGGCATCCATTCCTCACCGCGTGGGCCTCTCCATTGGGCTGCTCACAACATGGCTTCTTCCCTAGCGTGAGTGAGCCAAGAGGGAGACCAAAAGGAAAGCCGCAGTCTTTTATAGCCTTATCTCAGAAGCAACACGCCATCACTTCTGGCATGTTCTGTTGATCACACACAGCATCCCTGCTGCAGTGTGGGAGGGAACCCCACAATGATGTGAGTACCAGGAGGCAGGGACGTTGGCTTCTCCATCCGCCACGGAATGAACCCCTTAACTTTGTTGGCATGGCCAGGTTCCCCAGTTACTTGCCAAAAGACTCCCCACCCCCTCGAATCCTCTCTCCATACCAAGGGACGTGGCTATGTCTGGGCCACTGCTGGCTGGAACTCTACACTGGGGCCCTGCGTTGAAGCACTTAGCAGGAGTCTCGCTGGTGTGTGCACAGGACTCGGTGCTTGGGGATGGCTCAGTGGGGGCTCGTCAACAATTAGCCAGGTCCCCAGGCAAAATGGAGTAAAGATCCAGTTCTATGGGAGGGCCAAGGAAAGGGGTTGGGAGACCTCCTCAAGCTGGAGCAGTGGTCCTCACAGGACAGCTGAGGGCCAGCTGACAGGCAAGGGGTAATAGGGCAGGGACCAGGAGGCATCCAGTGAGGGGAACACCTGGGAGGCGGGAGGCAGGAGGTGAGCCTGGCGGCCTGGGTTCAAACCCCAGCTCTGCCAGTTGCAGAGGGACTTCTGTCATGTCTTAATTTGCCCCAGTTTTTGTCACTTCTAAGGCAGGGATAAAATTGTTCCCACCTCAGAAGAAGGGGCAAATTGTAAGAATTAATCATACCACACAGTACCTGGCCCATCAGCCAGTCCCCTCATGATGCCTGAACATCATCAGGGAGCGAGAGGGACAAGGATTGACACCCGTTATCACGGAGTGAGAGGGACAAGTATCGACACCCCCATTTTATAGATAAGGAAACTGAGGCCCAGAGCAGGGATGTGCTTACCTCAAGCTGCAATCATGGAATGCTGGGGTACCTCCCAGCCAGGGCTCTACTCCTCCATGCAGGCTGAAAGGTGACGTCCTGTCCCTGTCTCCTGGATTGCCAGAGGGTGTCCGGCCAGGCATATAACATTCATTCTTCCTAGAATTAAGCCTCGCTGGCCACACTGACCGTTAAGGACAACTCCCCTGGTTTCCCTGCCAGCCCAGACTATTCTACCCCTTCACCCTGCCAACCCCAGACCTGAGTGGAACACAGGGTCCCCATGCCCTGGCTCCCTCTGCCGCCCTGCACCGCCCACCCAGGCTTTGGTCCACCTCCTGAGCACTGAGCAGACTTGTTCTGTGAGGGTGGGCTGGAGTCATTGCTGCTTTCTTGTCTTCAAGCCAAAAATGATCATGTAACTTGTGTTTGGGAGCCCTTATTATGTGCTAAGCGCCTTTTGTGCATCAGCTGATCGAATCCTTGCGAGAACCTATGTTGTTTGGGTGTTCTTTGTTGTTCCCATTTTATAGATGGAGAAACTGGCACTTGCTTACATTAGTGATGGCTTGGCCCAAACTCCCTGGAGTTAAGAACCGGCCTTGCTGCGCCCATGCAGCCAGGTGGCAAACTTGACTCAGAGGCTAGCCTGGGGGCTCACCCAGGTGCCGATTGTTATTGGCCTTGCCAGAGCAGGCCTCAGGGAGAGGGCTTCCAGAGGCGCCTGGAGGGACATCAACCTCAAAACCATCTTGCTGTGAGCTCCCTGGTTTCCTGGCTGGGGCATTTCAGAGCCCATCCCCTCCCAAGCCTGGGCCCTGCCAGCTGCCCTGTCCTGAGGCTGAGAACCTCCCAGAGGCCCTTGGGTGGACACATGCGACAGGGAGAGACCTCTTTCTTCCTGGAGGTCTGAGATGCTCCAGTTCAGCTTGTCTGCTTCAGGTGGAGGAACCAAGTCCCAGCAAGGAGAGGCTGACTTGCTGAGGTCCCAACCAAAGTAGGACCTGCCATCCCAGCCTCCTCCCCGAGTCCTGGGGCCACCTGTAACTCCGGTTTCCCCAGACCACCCACGGGTCAGATGACTCAGGTTCTGAAGGAGGAACTTTCTGAATAAGTCTCTGGGCAGTCAGTGGAGAGCCTGGGCCCTGGGGAAGTGAGGTGGGTGGGGCTTACTGCCCCCAGACCCAAGCTCAGAGTGGGAGGTGCTCTGCGGGGCTTTCCTGCTGTTGACTAGGTTTTCAGAGAACAGTTACTGCCTCCATTGACCCCTCCTCTCCGTTCTACTCCCCACCCCCATCTCCAGTCCCTCCTCTGCCTTAGTCTCTGCTGTGTATGTGTATGTGGGGGCGGGAAAGGCTTGGAGAGGTTTGTTCTAGCAATGAGAGAAGTCGAACTGGGAGAGAGATGGGGCTAGGGGTGGGGTAGGGGCTGAAGATCTTGTGTTCATGCCTCAGATGGGAAAACCTGAGGCCCAAAGAGGGCATGTGAGTGGCCCAAGATCACACAGCAGGTTCAGGGCAGAGCTGAGGTTTCCTGGTCTGGCTGCTTCCTCTGTGTCCAGTCACAAATTCTGCAAGTACTCAGGAGGTGTGTGTACACTATTCACTTCTGGGGACCTCCTGGTACACCACGCCTCCATGGCCCCCCACTCCCTTGACCCCCACCCCCTCCTGCCCTGGAAGCTGCCATCCCACACATTGCAGGGGGCTTAAAAGCTCCAGCTCCTTCTGGCTCCATCTGCCTTTTTCTGATCCCAATTGTGCCATTTACCAGCTGTGTGACCTTGGGCAAGTTATAACCTCTCTGTGCCTCAGTTTCCTCATCTCTACAAGTGCCTAATAAGACTATCTGCCTTCTAGGATTGCTGGGAGGAGTGAGTGAGTTAATGAGTTGTTCACTAGTATTGTTTTGGGTCCTGGAAGGCAGCTCGAGGAGGTGAGAAAAGCTTAGGTTGGGAACCCAGCAAGTGTTAGAACTCAAACCCAGAACCCCTTAACTTGTTATTGACTTTGGGGAATCACCCGATCTGTCTGAACCCCAGTTTCCTCAGCTGGAAAATGGAGTCAGTGATCCACTGCTACATCCCTAGTCTGGGATATCTCCCTGGACAGCTGCTGTGGCTTTCTTAACTGAGCCTCCCACCCCACTCTTGCCCCGTCCAGTCCCATTCTCCACCAGCAGCATGAACAATGGTCTGCACCCAAATCGGATGGGGCCTCTCTTCTGCATGAACCCCCTGCTGGCTGCCTATGATCTCAGTGGGAAGAACCACTTCTTAAATGTGGCATGGGAGGCCCTGTGCAAATCTGGCCCTGCCCCACCCCTCCCTGGCCAACCTCCTTCAAATGCCACACTCTAGACCTCTCTCTCTGTCTCTTCCAGGCCTTTACCTAAGCTGTGCCCTCCTCCTGGCCAGCCCCCAGCCTGCCACCCCATCCAAGCTCTGACCACATCACTGTCCCCTCTCCCACCTCAAATCTCCTGAGGGTCAGAGATGTCTCATGTCCCATTTGTCCTGTGGCCCAACCCAGTGCCAGGCACAGAGGACGTTTGTGGAGTGAAGGGATCATGGAGGTCATGGATGTGGGTGGGTTTTATAAACACTAAAGGACCGAGCAGGCATCCAGAAGGGATGTGTTTATTAGTATAATGTGTCTCCATGATAATCCCCAGCTGGGTCCTCTCTACAAGTCCCGAAGAATCCTCACCCTCTTTCTCAGGTCCAAAGTTCTGGGGCTCACAGCCTGCAACCTACCAGTGTGGTAGCAAGAATTCCTCATTTGGAGGGATCCCCTGGGTGACCTAAAACACAGACTTGGGACATCCACACTGGGAAAGGCCTCAGAGTGTTCCTGGCTTCATCACTTTCACAGGACCGAGGCCCAGAGAGGGCAGGACACTAACCACGGTCACACAGCAAGGCAGAGACAGATAGAGGCTGGATCCAAGACTTGGGGCTCCTTCCAGAGCCAGCTGTCCCAGCAACTCTGCAAAGGCTTCTGTGAAGTTAGCATCAGCCTGAGCAAAGCAGTTGAGAAGCAAGACAGGGGTGGGGGGTGGGGGAGTGCAGGTCCTGCTTTTTAATAAAAAGCAAATGCAAAGTTTAAAAATTCCTCATCCTGGATTTTGAGCCCTTTGCTGACTTCAGCAGCCCCGACAACCCAAAGGAGGCTGTGTGTTGCCTTAACCCAGTTTGGGGGACCAGGGGAGTATGTGGAGGAAGTAGGCTGAGCACTTTCTACATGAATGTTGGGTCCAGCCTAGGCTGACCATCACTCAGGCCATGGGCTGAAAACAGCCTTTCTGATGATTTTTGAAGCAGGTAGTTGTGAAGCTAATGAGGAGTAGATGAAGTGCCCAGAATTTCTGAATCTGAGACTGAGAGCCCATGATCTCAGCAGAGGAGAGAGACAGTTTTCAATTTCACCCCCTCAGACACCCAGGGTCACCATGGCTGAGTGATGCTGGGACAGTCCCCTCCCTCTCTGGGCCTCAGGTTCCCCTCGAAAATGAAAAGTCTGAACCAGTTGACTCAGTGGTGACTTCTGGGGGAGACCAAGGGCCTCAGACAGCCCCTGCCCTTCACCCCCAACATTTTATGCCTGAGAGAGGCAGCTAGGACGGACTTTCATGTTGAACCTGCTGAGAGGAGCCAGTATAATCGCTAGTAGCAGAACTCTTGTTTTATTTGCTTACTAATAACAATAGCAGTTATCATTTACTGAGATGCTTATTATGTACCAGACACTTTATACCATCTCATTAATACTTACCCCTATTTTATAGTTTAGGCTCAGAGAAGTTAAGCAAGTTACCCAAGGTCGCACAGCTAGTAAGTATCAAAGCCAGGATTCATACCTGGATCTTTCTGGCTCCAGGGCTGGTGCTCTTATCCCTTTCTCTGCTGGTGGCAGCACTTCTGAACTTGACTTTCCATGGCTGCACACAGGCTTTGGAGTCAACTACTTAGGCTCTGCCTCGAACTAAAGGATCTTCGGCAAGTTACTTAAGGTCTCTGTGTCCGCGTTTCCTCTTCTGTTAAAATGGGCATAAGAATAGTAACTACCCCATAGGGTGGCTTGGGTGATTGAATGACTTAATATTTGTGAAACAGTTCGAATATGGCCTAGCCCATAGCGAGTGACATTTAAATATTTGTTGAATTTTTAAGATATTATGTTTGTTGCCACTATTCCTTTTTGTCAGTTCTGTTTGAACCAGTAAGTTCATTGGAAATGTTTATTTTTTAAAGTTTTGCTTTCTATTTCTCATCCTTGAGCAATGGATAAAATGGAGTTTTTGGAATGCCTAGAAAAACACACACGCAAGCACCATGGCATACGCGCCTGCAGTCCTAGATGTGCTTTCATTAACATTTTAACAGGCACACAGCTATTCATGAGTTTCTGTAGAAGACAGGAAAAAAAGTCTCGTCAAGCCAAGTAGGCCATTCAAAGTTGGCCAAGTGCCTGAAGTTGCCTAAAATGGGCAGCGTTGTAGTGTTTTCTGAGTATGTGTATTAGAAGCAGACCCTTTGGAAATAGCAACCTCCCCCACCCCACCCCCACCCCTGGATCCTTCTTTCCTTTTCTCCTCCATCCATGGAGCAAGGATGTTTGCCATTCCTGGCCCTGATGGATGACTATTTTGATTCTTTAAGAATCCCCTGCTTTGTGCTGCCCAAAATATAATAATCAATGAACATCAAAAACCACATCAGATCCCCCAGAAAGTGGAGTGGCGCTGATTCTGCCTTGGGGGTGGGTGTCTCCCAGCTCTGGGACTCTCTGCTCTCTGGGGTTCAGGGGCTGAGGTCTGACCCCTGAAGGCCACTTGGCCCGTTCTGAGCCCATAGCCAGTGTCCTTCCATGCCCTGCATGCTGACGGGTGCCCCTGCCCCTCAGCAGGGGTGGCAGGAAAGAGCTGGCTTTGGGCCACACTGGCTTTGCAGTTGAGGAATTGTCAGTCTGTATGTTTAGGAGGCCTCATTTTGTCTGAGACTTAGGCTGAGGGTGGTAATTCCCAGGGATGCTCTGCTAAAAAGGGCTCTGGCTGGTCTGGCCTCAGCCTGAGTGGGTGATGTCATCAAATGTCTTCTGTGACAGCTTCTATGCCTTGGGATAGGCTCCCAATTGACCGGGAGATATCTTTGGAGGAGAGTCTGTTCTTAAATTGTCCATGGCTGGGAGAGAGGAGATACTAGGGAACTGAAGTCTGCAGAGCCTCTGAAAACCATCTTTGAAAGGAAGAATTTCCCTTTTCCTCCCTCAAGCCTTACACCTGAGCTGTTGCTAATGAGAGTGGAAGCCGGCTTTGGAGAGGAATCAGAGCTATAGACGTAAGTTTGAATCCTGGCGCCACCATTCCCCAGTTTGCGTTTTGGATATTTCCTCTGGGCTTTGGTTTTGTCATCTATGAAATGGGGATGATACCCTCTGCCATCAAATGAGAAAGCATGTACTGCTGGGAGACAATTATCCATGGGTCCTCACATTTCTGCATGCATTGCAAGCAGAGGCACTGACTGCCTCTGTTCTGGAATATCTTTTCAATGATATTTGCATACTTAAGAGTTGTAGAAAGTAGAGATGGTGTTTCTCTCTGGAGCAACGGACAGGTTTGCTTATAGCCTTGGAAGATGTTATCTTGGTATTGGGGAGCAGATGCCCGGACTGAGGTGGATGCCTTAAAAAAGAGTTGCCACTATGTGAGTCAAGCCCAAGTCAGCCAAAGGGCACAAAATCATGGCCCCAGCCAGAAAGCAATGTGGTTGTGGCTGCTAAGTCAAAGCTGAAATAGAAGGTGTCCACAGTGATGACTTTGCTGCCTGATAAAGGGCTTTGGGTGACTACTGGGTAAGTAAGCCATAAACAGCCACCATGTCTCTCAAACCCTAAAGCAAACACACTTTGCTCACCGGCATGGAGGAACTCTCTCCCTCCACACCCCCTGATCCCTCCCTCCCCATCTACCCCAACCTCAACTGCTTTAATGAGAAAGATATTAGGAGTGGAGCCAAAATCTTCCTGTCCCCAAGAGGACTGAAGTTCATTTGCACCCATTCAAATATGCTCAGGACCATTGGGGAAGAAGGGAAGAGCTCTGCTCGATACAGGCAGCCAAATCACCATCCTAACTGCGGTGGGAGAACAGCCCGAATTCAGCTACTGGGTTTGAACACGGTTCACTTTGGGGAAGGGATGCTTCCATGACCCTTTGGGCAAAGCTAGTGTACTGCTGTTGTTGCTTCTACTATCTAAATAAATAATGAGAATCAATGTATTATATGCTTGTACTTCCCTGTCCCATAAGTGCCAAAGGTGAGATTCTTAATGGAAAAAAGCTACACATAGAGAAATTCTGACACCTTTGGGGCCCTGCAACGCTGACGACCCCTTTGAACTACAAGACTCTGTGACTGATGATTTTGCTAATTGAAGCCTCTGGAAAGGAAGGCAGCCTCCACCTGCGTGTGTTCCTTGGGGTCTTGGACTTGTCTCCTTCCTGATACAACTACCAGCTACAACCCTTTCAAAGCAGCTATGTGTTTGCCCTTAAGCTCTTACTGGAATTGAACACCTAACCAACAGGCGCCTTGCAGCTCCCGGGCCTGATGTTCTTATCTGGAGTGGGTCAACTCAGACTCAATGGCTAACAAGATGGGCAGGGCCCAACGAGCCTCACTCATCAAATGGAAAGGAGATTCAAGAACGTAGGTGGTCTGGCCCCAGCGGGATCTCAGCTTTACATCCCTTTGGGGAGAACTTAGCCCACACTTTGTCTCCTAAAGCCAAGCAGCTGGCTCAGTGAGGCCCTTGATTCACAGAATTCCCACGAAATGCCTTGACCTGGCTCCCTGATGGTTCAGGCTGAAACCCAATGGTGTTCCGCCTGGGTGGCGGCTACGGAGACCTGAAAATGGGCTGGTCACTCCGCTCAGGGGGCAGCACTCGAGGCTGTTCTCATAGTTCTGGCCAACCCTCCCCTTGATGAAGCTTGTTCTATTTTTCCTGACTCTTAGGTGGCAGCCCACGGCCTAGCTGTTTGGTCTGCCGCTTGGAAAACTACAGACTGGCAGATTAAAGACACCCCTTTTGGGAGTCACAACTGTGGAAACAAATTGAGGCTGTTGACTGAACCACCTGGGTCACTCCTGTGGATGCCCACAGTAAGAGTCTGTTGTTTGATAAGGCCAACAGGCAGGTCTGCAGGGCCAGACTGCCACCATGGCTGCTGGACATTGTACCGGACACAGCAGCACACCTACCGTCACAGATGGGTGCGGAGTAAAGGACGCTGTGTTTCTCATGCAGAGGCTACCATTGCATGCCATACTTGGGACTCCTGCCAAAAGTCGGCCTTGCTATCTCACGGTGGGCATGACCCCTGCCCACTTAGGGCTGATTGACATCGGACCTTTGATCCCATCTTGTTGCTATTGGCTGTTGACCCTTTCTCAGGTTATGGTGGTGGTGTTCCAATTTGATCAGCCAATTCAAGCCACCGTCTTGTGGCCTTTGAAACTAATCTATGTCACGTTTTCAGCTTCCTAGACAATTGATAGTCTGGCAGTGGTATGCCTTTCATTGCAAAAGGCAATCAACCACGGGCTGACACAGTCAAGGTGTTTGATGACCTTCCGTGCTCCCTGCCGTCCACAGACATCAGGTATTGTTCAGAGCTGGAACGGCCTCCTCAAAAGTTGACTCACCTCCTTCCAGTCCTCACACTTGAGTAAGGCGTCTTGGTCATTGATTGCAGCTGTCCCCCAAAAGTGATCATCTACTCCTGGCCACCTCCTGGGTAGTAATCAGGTTGAAAGTGGTGGGAGGTTATATAGACCTATTCTGAAAATTCACAGTTCTGCCCAGACCATTTCTGGGCATGATAATTTTTACTTCCCCCCAGCGGCCACCCCAGGCCAGCCTCATTGGTATAACTTCTGGTTGGCAGTCTGGCCAAAAGGGCCAATTTCCAAATGTATTCACACCCACAGGACCAGGGGTTGGGCCTTTTGTGGGTAACACAGTTCAATCCCCAACAGTGGTGCTGGGGAAACCGATGAAATGCTGGTGGGGGGGAGACAGGGAAGAGAAGAGCTAGAAACTCACCTCACACTATAGACCAGAATAAATTCCAGATGGATGAGACTGCAAAATGTGAAAACAATGAAATCATAAAATAACTGGAATAAAATGTTAATGATTTTGCCCTCCGGATGAGAAGGACCATTCTAAGCACAACAGTAATGTAAGAAATTAGGAGAGGAAGACGTTTATAGATTTGTACACTTAAAATTGGAAACTTCTGTACATCAAAACACATAATAAACAGTATTAAAATAAATTAAAAAAAAATATGTAAAGAGCACTTACAAATCAAAAAGAAAAAAATCTAAAGCCCCCGAAAAAAAAAATGAGCAATGGACATGAAAAAATCAACAAAGAGAAAATTTAAGTGACTAATAAACATATGGAACAATGTTTAAACTCATTAGAAAACAAAATGATGCAAGTTAAAAGAGAAAGAGGTCATTTTGCACTTATCACTATGACCAAACTAAAAAAAAAGGTAGCAGTCAGCCTGGCTGAGATACTGTGAGACGAGCGAGGCGAGGGTTCTCCTTCCATGCTGACGGGAGCATAAATAAAGGCAGTTTTCAGGAAATCAGCCTGGAAAATAGTTATGTCTTTTGGTCCAGCAATTCTGCTTTGGGGGATCTTTCCTGGAAAATATTCTTATTTTTTTATAACAGCCCAAATTCTGAAACAGCCTAAATATCCTAAACTAGGGAGTTTCTTATAGAAATGGTGGTACATTGATATGACAGGGCATTAGGCAGTCAGTAAAAATCGTGTGCAATTGTTATTGGCAATTGCCTGTGCAGAATGGGAGGGGAGAGCATAGGCTATTTTTATAAAGAAAAATACAGTGTTTTAGAATATTGTTAATCATATGGAAAAACTATCGTTGGATAATGCTGAAGGGAAAAGAAGTAGGCAATAAAACAACATATATTGTGATGTGATACTTCATTTATAATATACACATAAACATTGCAGTCAAGTCTTGAATTCAGTCCCTGGAACATATAAAGTGCTGAGTAGATGCATACATATTGGCATATATATAATATCATGTATATACGTGTACATGTAATAAAATCAGTGAATATTTCTGGGTTGTGGCATTATGGATGATTTTATGTTCTTTTATTTCCCACATTTTCCAAATTCTCTACGATAAGCATGTATTATTTTCGTTACATTAATCTTATTTAAATAAAAATCATAAAAACAGATTCTCTGCAATAAACAGACTTGGCATTAAACCTCAATTAAACATTTTGGCCAGTTTTCTGCTTAACTGAAGCTTGACTTATTAAATGACAGTAACTGACCCTCACACTTGTATTTTCTGGTGGTGTATTTTTGCACTTGACTGCTTCGCTTGATCCCTGTAGGATCCCAGGGAAGTACTGAGATTAAGGGAAATCAGCAAGACATACTGGACAAACTATTGGATTTTACATGCACTCATACACTCAAATCTGCTGTAACCTTGTACGAGTCCTTGCACAGTCCTGCTTGCAGGCTCCAACCTCATACAAGCCACCAGACCTAGAGCCAAGCCTTGAACCAGGACCCCAGGCACCAAGGGTAGTACTTGGCCTCACGCTGCAGCTTTAGATGAACAGACCACTGCAAGGCTTTCTAACCAGGCTTCCTAGCCTCCCTGCAGCCCTTTAGGCACTGGTGGGATTGGCGGGCAGCAGGGAGGAGAGGAGCACCCCCCAGTTCTCCTCTGAGATGGGCTACATCTCAGCTCTCATCTGCCTTTCAGAGGCCTCCTGGCTGCTGTCCCCAGAAGACCCCACCATGACTAACAAGGCTTGCCCCACAAACCCACTCTTCTCAGCCCACCAGTGGGTTTGGCAATGAGGTGGCATTTCCTTGGAAGAACAAAAGATAAGCTCTGTATCCTGCAAATGCTTCAAGAGGAACTGCCTTTGGTTCTTTCAGTGGTTGGATTCTGTGTGGTTTGTTGCTGGGGCAGTTGGGGTACAGAGGGTTCCCTGAACCTCAGTGCAGAAACCTCAGTTTACACATAAAGAATTGCCTTATGGGGAAGGGGGGACAGCACAAGAACAGTTATGGAGGCAGGAATTCACCAGTCATGTTGGTGGTACACACTGGAGGCTGGGCCATAGAAGAGAGTTTAGAGGGAGAATAATAACAATAGTATTAATAAAATAACTATCATTTATTGGGCAACTATTATGTGCCATCTGTTATCTCATTCAATCCTCCCATCATCCCTGTGAAGCAGATAATATTATGCCCACTTTACAGGTGATCAGACTGATACCCAGTCTAGTTACACGGCAAGTAAATGGCAGAGATGGAATTCAAATCCAAGTTGTTCTCCCTCCCACACTTTTTCAGAACTCACCTGGCACATGGTATGCTCAGTGGGGTTGCTTGAAATAGATGGATTCAGTGAGCCCCTACTGAATGCCAAGTCCTGGCATTTGATCTTCTGACTAGCCTTTCTGGGTTTAATTATCCTCATTTTATAAATGAGAAAACCGAGGCTTGGAGATTTGCCCAAGGTCACACTGAGTGGGGAGAATGAATCAAGAGCAACCTCTACCTGGGAGTCAGAGCCTGAGAGCCAGAGAAGAAGGGGCAATGGGTGGGCTGCTGGGTGGGTACTGTTTCCAAGCATAGGGCAGCAGAGAGACAAGAGGGTAGCTATGATTTTTTGGCAAGTCTTCACCCAAGTCTCAATTTCCCCAACTGAAAAGTGGGTCCATTGGCACCTATTGCACTGGGTGGTCATGAGGATTAAATGAGGCAAGGTGCATGACATGCTTGTAGCAATATCCAGGTCACAGGAGGTGCCTGATAAGTGTGAGGACTTCCACGCGGCCCACCTTCTCCTTCCCTACTGGTCTCTGTCAGTCAGTCAACCAGATTCCACTCCTCGGAAGGTCTGTAAAACCAGCCTGACATTCCTGCCCCCCACCCCCAAACTCCCCCTCTGTGACCTAGCACCAGGTCATAGGAGGGGGTTATGGAATGAGAAGGAACACGGGAGAGCCTGCTGAAGCTGCTTCCTGGCTGTTGGACCTTGCATGACCCACTTACCCTCTCTGGCCTCAGTTGTGTCTGAACTGCCAGGGCAGGCTGGGGGCAGGGTGGTGCGGGATTGCACCCCATACCCGAGTGAGCCCCTTGTCCTAGCTCTCATCCCCTGGCCTGTGCTGCCTTCCCTCAGAGCCTGGACGCAGTCCTCATGCAGGAGCTCCGGGGGGCTGAGGCTGCTGCCCGCCGCCCCAGGGATGGTCCCAGAAGTCTGCTGTCGAGGGAGTCCTCCCCAGTACACTCTAGGTGAGGGATCCATCCTTCTCTCCCCCACAGCCCCTGGCGGAGGCCCTCCCACCCCAGCAGGAGACAGAAAAGTGACTCAGCCCCCACAGCCCCCTCCTCAGACACACACCCGCAGCCTTGCTTTGGAAAAAGGGTGGTTTTCATTTCTTTCCTTTTTCTTTCTTTCCTTCAAGTGCTCTTGCTCACTCTGTCCCTGGGCTGCCTCTCCCATGAGCCTCCGTGGTCTGGACCAGGGGGCTGCTGCCAGCCCTTCTCCATCCTCTCCTGGCGGAGGGTCCGGCCATCACGGCGGGCTTTGTGGCCCTACTGTGCGTGGTGGGAACCAGGTCAGCCTCTGAGGCCCCAGCTGGCCCCCTATTATATTGGCTTCTTTTAAATCGAAACACATAGCACATCTATTACACAATAAACCACAGCTATTTCATGGATCAAATTAAGTTTTATTTGGGCAAATTACAACCTTTCCTACAGTCGTGCCTTTGTGAGGCCATTCCTTTTTAATAAAAGCAAGCATTTCAGGGGCTGGCACTCCCAGACCAAGGCTCCGTGGTGGGTTGGGGGCTCAGGCAGGGGCTGGCAAGAGGGTGGGAGTGTCTGTGTGTGATGGGAATTCTTGGGGCCCCTCTGGGGAATAGATTTGGCCCCAGGGACTGCTCTCCTCCCCCCCATCCCCAGGTTGCCATGGAAATCTGCAGAGAACTTCTCATTAAATAAGAAAAGAGCAGCAGCAGGAGTAGCAGCGGGAAGGCATTTCCCGGAATCCGGGAGGAAGCGTGAGTCACACAGCCTGCTAAATGCGCCCTGCGTGGCCACTGTGGCCACAGCCCGGGGGGGACGATGCACAGGGCCAGGCCGGCCCGCATAGACACACCCGCTGCCCTGGCTGACGCAGGCTCCAGGAATGCAAACAGAGCTGGGTGGAGGGGCCTGCTGGCTTGGAGGAGGCCTGCCGAGGGGGCCTCTCTGGTGTCCCTGTGTCCTTGGGAGTTAGGAAAGGCTCCCAAGTCCCGGTGTGACCAGGTCTAGCACTGCCTGCTTTGGCTTTGGGCCCCTCCTGGTGGGGCAGGGGCAGACGCTGCCCCTAGGTCACAGGTTCCCAGAGTTGGTCCCTGGACAAGCAGCATCAGCATTACCCGGGAGATTGTCAGAAGTGAAGATTCTTGGCCCTCACCTCAGACCTACTAAATCAGCAGCTCTGGGGGTGGGGGCCCGGCAATCTGTTTTAACCAGCCCTCCAGGTGATTCTGATACAAGCTCAAGTTAATGATCTGAAGGTCAGCTTCAAGCCCACCGCTGATTGGCTGTTCATTCAACAAAGCAAGGGTTAATGTTTAGGTAGCCCTTCCTGTGTGCTGGCCTGGCTAGCTGCTTCACGCTATCAACTCACTTAATCTTCACATTAACCCGTGAGGTTGGGTTCTGTGACAATTGCTCCATTTTACAGGTGACATAAGTGCTGCTTTTTGACCAGAAGCCAGAGTCCCACCCTGGAAGTTTTTAGGAGATGCTGGGCCAGGCTGCTAGAGATGGCCCGTACCCATCAGCAGGTTTGTGGGGCTGGCTGAACTTTTCCTGGGTAGCTGTTCTTAAACTGGCCTTTGGAGGCCATCCCACCTCTTAGGAGGTGTCTGGGTGGGAGGAACTCTCACTCTCAAACTGGGAAACACAGAGGGAATCAGGCAGGTGGAGAGAGACAAGCAAGAAGAAACCCCAAAGAAGTGGAGCCCGAGAGAGATGCAGGGTCCCATAGTCCTGCTACTCTATCGTGGTCCGTGGATCAGCAGGGTCAATGTTACCAGGCGCCTGGGAGCTGGCCAGCAATGCAGAACCCGGGGACCCACCCCAGACTTACTAAATCCAACTCTGCATTTTAACAAGATCCCCAGGTGATTCAGTGCACATTCAAGTTCCAGAAGCCCTGAGGTGGGGCACACGTGAAACTCCCTGAGCCTCTTCCTGCCACAGGCGGAGGGTGCAGGATAATGGGGTGGGATCCACACCAGGCTCAGCCCAGCTCTCTTGGGGCTCTGGCTCCCTCCTTAGTACAAGATCCCCTCAGTGGGCCCTGAAATCCGAGGGCGCTCTGTGATGGTTAGGTTCATGTGTCAACTTGGCCATGTGATGGTACCCAGGTGTCTGGTCAAGCAAGCACTGGCCTAACCGTTACTGCAAGGACATTTGTGGCTGGTTAATAAACCAGAAGGCTGGTTTATTAAATCATCAGTCAATTGGCTGCAGCTGTGACTGATTACATCAACGAAGGGCGTGTCTTCCACAATGAGAGAATGCAATCAGCTGGATTTAATCCAATCAGTTGAAGACTTTTAAGCGAGGCAAATGGAGGACCTTCACTTCTTCTGCTGACCAGCGAAGCATTTCCTGAGGAGTTCATGGAACATGTTCGTTGAAGTTGCTAGTTTGCTGCCTGAGGAGTTCATCGAGCATCTGCTTTGGATTTGCCAGCCTGCAGCCTGCCCTATGGAATTTGGACTCATGCATACCCACAATTGCGTGAGACACTTTTATAAATCTTATATTTACAGATATCTCTCGTTGATTCTGTTTCCCTAGAGAACCCTAACTAATACACCCCGGAAGGAGCCTCTGGCTGTTATGTCCCCATAGCCAAACTTAGTGTTAGATGCAATTCTCACCCTATAGAGTTGCCTCTTCTCCAGGTAAGTTTTCACTTCCTTCCCACATCTCCAGGATGTGGGCTCTCAGTTCAAGCCCAGACTCTGCCACTTATTAATTGTGATCTTTGTTGCTAAATTTCTCTGTGCCGTGGTTTTCTTTTCTTATAAAATAGGGATAATAATATTTTTTTTTTGTTACAGATTAAATCAGCAAATACATACAAAGCACTTAGAACAGTGCCTGGCACATAGTTAAAAGGAGCTACCTCCTTTCAGTTGTTCCTCCCTGCCCTCCTCTGAGTGGCCCTTGGGTTGGTGACTGGAGCGGGATGAGATGGAAAGAAGGTGGTGCTGAGCAGGGAGGAGTGAGGGGAGGCAGCACCAGGGTAGGGGTCCTGGATTGGATCCCAGAGGCAACAAGAGCTCCCTGCTGGGCAAAGACAGAAATGCGTTTGTATGACACCCATGATATGCCAGCCTCAGTGCCTGGCATTTTCCTCCTTTCCACAGTCAAACCAGGAGGGTGCCATTATTTTTCAAGCTTACAAATGAGGATTGAGGACTCAGAAGTGCAGTGACCGGCCCAAGGCACACAGTTAGTGAGGGGTGGAGCTAGTGCTTGGTGGGAACTTCCCGGCCAGCCCGAACTCAGGAGCAGCAGCAGCACAACCACCACTACCCCCACCACACACACTTCACACGACTTCATGCTTCTTCCTCCACTACAACCCAGCCCAGTCCCTCGAGGGACAGGGGGATCCAGAAAGCCAGGGCTGCCAGAGGAAGATAGATGGATAGATAGAATGATATGGCAAATGTGTCAAAGGGTTAAAGTTAGATGAGTTGGATATTTGGGTGAGGGGGGTAGGTTGGAGTTCTCTGCATGGGTTTTGTATTATTTTTGCAACATTCTTGTAAATTTGAAATTATTTCAAAATAAAAAATTTAATTTTAAAAATTGTTGGATGCTGCAAAAGCAGTCATTAGGGGAAAATTTATACTCATGAGTGCATATATTAGAAAAGAAGAAAATTTTAAATCAATAATCTAAGCTTCTACCTTAGGAAACTAGAGAGAGAAGAGCAAGGTAAGCTTAAAGCAAGAAGAAAAGAAATAATAAAAATTAGAGCAGAATCAATGATATTGAAAGGAAGAAATCAATAGAGAAAATCAAGGAGACCAAAAGCTGGTTCTTTGAAGGATTTACAAAATTGATAAACCTCCAGCCAGGGTAATCCAAGAAAAAAAGAGAGAAAAAAGAGAGAAGACACAAATTACTAATATCAGAAATGAAAAAAGGATCAGCACTACTGATCCCATGGGCATTAAAAAAAGATAGTAAAGAAATATTATGAACAACTCTATGCCCACACAGTTGTAAACTTAGATGTAATGGACCAATTCTTTGAAAGACACAAACTACCAAAACTCACACAAGGAGAAATAGATCATCTGAATATACCTATAAGGAAACGGAATCAATAATTAATAACCCTCCAAAAAAGAAAGCATCAGGACCAGATGGTTTCACTGAATTCTACCAAACATTTAAGGAAGAAATGACACCAATTCCTCTACATTCTCTTCCAGAAAATAGAAGCAGAGGGAAAACTTTCTAGCACATTCTGTGAAACTGGCATTACTCTAAACTCAAAACCAGATAAAAAGATTACAGGAAAGGAAAACTACTGACCAATATTCTCATGGACATAGATGCAAAAATCTCCAAGGATGTATCAGCAAATCAAATCCAAGAATTTATAAAAGGAATTATACACCATGACCAAGCAGGATTTATTCCAGGTATGCAAGTTGCTTCAGCATTCACAATTAATGTAATCCATCATAGCGACAGGCTAAAAGGAGAAAAATCATATGATCATATCAATAGATGAAGAAAAGCATTTGACAAAATACAACACCCATTTATGATAAAAAATTTCAGCACACTAAGAATAGAGGTGAACTTCCTCAGTTGGATAAAAGAATCTACAAAAAAACTGCAGTTATACTTAATGGGAGAAATTATATGTTTTCTCTCTAGGATCATGAACAAGACAAGGATAGCCCTTCCCATTCCTCCTAATAACTTTGTGCTGGAAGTCCTAGCTAAAGCAATAAGACAAGAAAAGGAAATTAAAGGTATATATTGGGAAGGAAGAAATAAAACTGCCTTTGATCACTGCAGACACAATTGTCTATATATAAAATCCCAAAGAATCCACAACAAATTCTTGGAACTAGTAAGAAATTATAGCAAGGTTGCAGGATACAAGGTTAATATACAGAAGTCAATTTTTTCCTCTATACCAGCACTGAAGAGTTGGAATTTGAAATTGAAAACAATTCCATTTACATTAATACGAGGAAAAAAAAAAGAGTTGATTAGCTATAGATCTAATAAAATATGTACAGGATCTAGATGAGGAAAACTACAAAATTCTGATGAAAGAAATCAAAGAAGATCTAAATAGATGGAGATATTCATGTTCATGGATAGGAAGGCAGTATTGTTAATCCTGCTGATATGTCAATTCTTCCTAATTGATTTATAGATTCAGTGCAATCCCAATGAAAAAAAATCTCAGCAAGTTATTTTGGGGATAGTGACAACCTGACTCTACCAATTACATGGAAAGACAGAAGACCCAGAATAGCCAACACAACACTGAAGAGCAAAGTCAGACTTTAAGACTCACTATAAAGCTACATTAATCCAAACAGTGTGGTATTGGTGAAAATATAGACAAATTGATCAATGGAACAGAATAGAGGCCAGAAATAGACCCACACAAATAAAGTCAACTGATGTTTGACAAAGGAGCAAAGGCAATTCAATGAAGAAAGGACAGTCTTTTAACAAATGGTGCTGGAACAACTGAAAATCCACATACAAAAAGACAGAAAATAGACATAAACCTTACATCTTTCACAAAAATTAACTCCAAAGGGATCGAAGACCTAACTGTAAAAGACAAAACTATAATAATTCTAGAAGATAACACAGGAGAAAATCTAGGTGACCTTTGCTTTGGTGATGAGATTTTAGAAACAATATCAAAAGCTTAATCCAAGAAAGAAAAAATTGACAAATTGGACCTTATTAAAATTAAAAACTTCTGCTCTGCTAAAGACATTGTTAAGAGAATGAAAAGATAAGCCACAGACTGGGAGAAAATATTTGCAAAACACATCCCTGATAAAGGACTTGTATCCAAAACATACAAAGAACTATTAAAACTCAGTAATAAGCAAACAACCAACCCAATTTAAAAAAAAAAAAAAAAAAAAAACATGGCAAAAGATCTGAACAGACACCTCATCAAAGATATACAGATGGAAAATAAGCATATGAAAAAATACTCAACATTATTTGTCATTAGGGAATTGCAAGTTAAAACAACAATGAGATAGCATACATACCTATTAGAATGGCTAAACTCCAAAAAACTGACAAGGATGTGGAGCAACTCTAACTCTCATTCATTGCTGGTGGGAATGCAAAATGATGCAGCTACTTTGGAAGAGGGTTTGGGCAGTCTCTTACAAAGCTAAACACAGTCTTGTATGAGCCAGCAATTGCACTCCTAGGTATTTACCCAATTGAGTTGAAAACTCATGTCCTCACAAAAACCTGCATGTGAGTGCTTTTAGCAGCTTCATCCATAGTTGCCCCAAACTGAAGCAACCAAGAAGTCCTTCAATAGGTGAGTGGATGAATACTGGAATATTATTCAGTGATAAAAAGGAATGAGCTATCAAGTCATGAAAAGACATGGAGGAAATTTAAATGCATATTGCTAAGAGAAAGAAGCCAATTTATAAAGGCTACATACTACAGGATTCCGACTATGTGATGTTCTGGCAAAGGCAAAACTATAGAGAGAGTAAAAAGATCAGTGGCTGCCCAGGGTGCGTGGGAAAGTGGGGAAGAGATGAATAGGTTAAGTACAGGGGATTTGGGGAGAGGTGAAACTATTATATATGATACTGTAATTGTGAATACATGACATTATGCATTTGTCAAAACCCATAGAACTGTACAACACAAAGTGAACCTTAATGTAAACTAGGGACTTTATTTAATAATGTATCAATATCAGTTCATTAATTGTTACAAGCATACCACAGGAATGGAAGATGTCAATAAAAGGAGAAACTGTAGGAAGAGGTAGGGCAGAGTGTGTATGTTGGAACTTTCTGTGCTATCTGTTCAATTTTTCTGTAAATCTAAAACCATTCTAAAAAAATTAGATCTATGAATTTAAAAAGCTGATAAACAGCAAAGCAGCTCTTCAGAGCTCAGTGGCACTAGACTGTGCCCACAGGTCACCCTTGGCATTTGGGTAACCTCTAGGGGATGGACATTTGGTGTCTGTTTCTAAATAGACGAAGTCATTGTTTAGGGAATAGGGTCTCTGAAGCCCAAGGGACATGGGATAAAAGCCTGGTGCTATAATTCACATGCTGTGTGACCCTGGGCCAGTCACTTAAACTCTCTGAGCCTCAAGGTCCTCATCTTTAGAGTGGGGGCAATAATACTAACTACTTCATGGGGTGTTGCAAAGATGATACAAGGGCATTCCACAGAAAGTGCTTTAAACACTCCCCAGTTTGAGGTAAGACCTCAATAAACATTTCCTGCTGGTGGTGTCATTAAGAAAGAAGGAACACAATACTGAGAACCCGCTGTGCCCCAGCGCCTTCTGGTCACTAAGACCCGCAATGATCAAACATTTCCCCTCTAGGACTCACAGTCCAGGATGGGTTACACTCAGTCACATGGAGCAGGAGCCCCTGGCTCCCTGCAGGTGGGAGTGCGGTGCAAGGCGGAGGCATTGAGGGAGGCACCAAAAGATGGGGATCCATTCCAAGTCAAGGACACAGACCGAGCAAGGCTTGAAGGGGACAATCCACGGTGAGCTCCAGGACTGCCAAGGAGTCTGGTGTGGCTCACTGACCTCAGAGAGGAGCTGGGCTGGAAAGGTCAGGGCGCACAGAGGTCACGTGGCCCGAACATCTGGCTTTAGAGAGGAGCAAACCGGGCTGGAGCGGGAGGAGGAGGCACACTGCTAGATTTGTTTTCATCTGAGGATCTAACTGAAGATAGAGAATGGGTGTTTTGATAAGGGAGAAGGGTGATTTAGTGATGATAAGGATGATAATGACAATGATGATGATCGCTGATATCTATTGACTTAATGTTCTGGGCACTATTCTAAGGGTTTTACAGGGATCGTCATTTTATCCTTAAAAAGAATCCTGTCAGGTAGGTTAGTATAATAGTTTATTTCCATTTAATAGTTGAAGAGACTGAGGCACAGAGAGGTTAAATAATGACTTCCCGGTGCTTTCAGGATTTTAGCAGACATTGCTCACTGCCTCTTCCACGTGCACCCCTGCATTTCCCTCTTACTGGCAGAATTGTGATGTTGTTATCCCCTTAATCCCCCACACCTGTGAGCTTCAGGCAGCGTCAAGCTCCAGACCTCCTCGGTCTCAGCCAATCATGACAGTTCATTCCTCTTGGCAGCAATTGGTTCAGGCACGGACATGGGATGCCTCCTGGCCCGTTGGAAGGGGAGGGAAGCTGGAGGATCCTGAAAGGGCTTCCTTGATTGTAAGAGGTGGGGGGGGGAGACCTGAGGAAGAGATGGCTCCTCTTCCACCTCTTCCACAATGCAGACATCATGGGATCTGCACGTGTGGTCAGAACCTTGGTCCACAAAGGGACAAGTCTGAAAATAGGCTGACAAACTGAAGATGGCAGACAGAGCCAGGGAATTAACTGGGTCCTTGAAGATGTTGAACTGCAACCCAGGATGCCCCCTCCTTGGGACTCTTTGACAGGTGAGATCTTACATCTCTTATTTGGTAAACCAGTTGCATCAGGGTTTTCTATTCCTTGCAGCTGAAAGCTCTTGTTGATGTACAGATGAACTCCAAAACTCCCTCTGTGGATTCCAGGTGAGACCCTGCATCTCTGTTTCTTGTCAGCATCCCCTGTTCTAGCCAGAGTTGATGGCTCCCTATCCCAAGGATGGGCCATGTTCTTTGCATTTACTGTTTCCTCTGCCGGAAGTGCCTCCCATATGTCTGTTTTACACACTCCCCCTCTTCTTTCCCGAGCTGCCTGCTCCGTCGCCTTCTCTGTGGAGCCTTCCTGGATCTTTCAAGCCCCTGAGCTGCTCCCTGACTGTGATGGTTGATTTTGAGTTAATTTGGCCACGTCATAGTGTCCAGTTGTTTGGTCAAACACTAGTCTAGCTGTTGCTGTGCAGACAATTTGTAGACGGGATTATCATTTACAATCAATTGACTCTAAGTTAAGGAGATTACCCTTGATAATGTGGGTGAGCCTCATCAATCAGTTGGAGGTCTTAAGAGCTAGAACCGAGGATTCTAGGGATCAGAAGGAATTCTGCCTCAAGACTATGCCGTCCACTCATTCCGAGTTTCCAACCTAAGGAATTCAGATTCAATACTTCAGTATCACTCTTACAAGAATTTCCAGCCTCCTGCCTGTCCTACAGAATTCAAACTTGCCAGCCCCCATGATCACATGAGTCAATTCCTTATAATAAATCTCTCTCTATATATGTGTGTATATAACTGTGTGTGTGTGTGTGTGTGTGTGTGTGTGTGTGTGCACATATCCTGTTGGTTCTGTTTCTCTAGAGAACCCTAATACAAGGATACACAGACTCAGGGGTCCCACAGCACCCTCCTGTGTGGCCACCATCACCTTTGTCACCCAAAGTTCTCCCATATGGGTTTCTGTATCTGCTTCCTTTCCTGGGCTGAGAGCTCTGAACTGAGGGCAGCCTTGGTCACACTCACGTCTGTGCCCTTAGAACACACTGCCTAAGTGGCTATGGAGTGAATACGGGTGTGAGGGCACCTGGGTCCCCTGGGACTCACAGGGGTCCTGGGGAGGCTGCATCCAAGACCACAGCAATATGACAGCAACTAACTGAGCCACACACTCACTGTAGGCCAGAGACTTCCTGCACACTATCTCACATACTCTTAATGATACAACTGTTAAAGCAGTTTATGATGAGGAAACTGAGGCACAGAGGGATGAAACAACTTGCCTAGGACAAGGATTTAAACCTAGGTCTGTCGGTCTGTTGCTAAGTAAAAAAAGACATCTACTGAATTGTATACTGAATTATATGATTGTGTGTGTGTATGCATTTGCTTACAGTATGATAGTAGGAATATTAGCAATGTACTTTTCCAGTTTTTTTAAAATATTGTTTCAAAAGCACACTGGAGAAAAATTTAAAATCTATAGCCAAAGGTTTCGAGAATTAACATTTGGCTGGGCCATGTGTCCTGAGGACTTCACTTTCTTAAAGGATCCTATGGTGGGGAGATGGGGGCAGATATAATTCTGTCCTCTCAAGATGTAACCTGAACAGCAAATGTCTGGAGTTCCTGATACCATAATTCTCTATTCTGTGCTATCATGAATTTGAGAACATTGTCCTCCCTCCCTCCCTCCCTCCCTCCCTCCCTCCCTTCCTTCCTTCCTTCCCCTACCCCCCCCCCCATGCCTCTCTTTCTCTCTCTCTCTTTTTTTGCTAGAAATTAAGAATAATGGATGGGCATTGTATAAAATTTTCCAGCATTGCTTATATTTTTTGTACTTCAGGGTTAAATCATTAGGTTGTTGGGGTATGGATGGAGATGTGGGAGAAGACTCATCTCCAAAAATATATCCCCTTTCTTTCTTGTTTATATGAAAGTTTGTTCTGTGGGGTTCTCAGGGGCCAAAAAAACAAGCACACAGACAAACCAGGTCATAGCCATTCTTCTTTCTGCCCCTCCCCTAACTTGACCTTGTGGGGTGGCCCAAGACAAAGGTCTAGGGGCCCCAGGAAGCAGGGCCAGACCCCAGAGGGGGGGCTCCTGGGTCCTGGCTTAGATGTACACAGAAGCAATTAGAGTGGGTAGTGAGACCCCCCCAGCCAGGCCTAGGATGCCGGCTTCCTTCCCTGCTCAGAGGGAGGACTTCAGTCCCCTCGGCTGTGATGTGGGGGTGCTGTGAGGGACCCCCAGCCCTGGCTGACACCTGGGCTGCTGAGGGGAGGAGCAGCTCAAGGCAGGAGCTCAGCAAGTGTGGGCTGAACCCAGTCTTCCAGGATGGACCTGGGGGGAGAAGGCAGAAGCGTTTGCCACTCAAAAAGCATGTGTTCTGAGAAACCCTCATTCTGTTCTTGGCTTAGGAGGCTTTTGCCTTCTATGAATCATTTCTTCTTCTTGCGGCATTGGTGTGCTTTTTTCCCACCTTATCTTGAAGTCATGTAAATCGTTCGCACCAGCTTCTGCTTCCTCCTGGGCTGGGCTGGGCTCCAGAGCCGTCCTTAGCTGATGTCACCGGGCAGCCTGACGCGGAGGCAAGGCCCTGCCCTGGATTTGCCAGGTTTTAAGCATCTGGTATGGGGTGGTGGAAGGAATTCTTGATTGGTATCAGAAGCCCCACATGCCTCATGGATTTGCCTTCAAACTGTGCAACCTCAGGCTGCAGTTTCCACCCCTGAGAAATGGGGCATTTGGACGGAAGGTCTTTGAAGGGTCTCCTCAGCTTTACCGTCCTAAGGGAAGGGCTGGGGCTGCTGGAGGAGGGCGAGCCGGGAGCTCAGCCCGCTCCCTCGAGACCCCCTGGATCCCAGGCCCTCTCCCTGACAGGGTTCGAGGCAGCGGCAGCTACCGGTTAACGCAGGCCAGATGCAGCCCTTTCTCCGGCCACGCACAGCGGCCTTCCTCCTTGGAAGCCTTGGGGATATTTGAAACTCCACAGAGTTTGGCTTTGGAGCCCGGAGTGGAAACCACAGCTCCATGACGCGGGCACATAGGATCTCCCTGGGAGGAGGGAGGCAACCGGCCGCAGCAATGAGAGGGGAGCTCTAGGCCGCTGGTTTGGTGGAGGACACCTTTGCCTCCACACTTAGGATGGAGTGTGGGAGCCTCAGGGACAGCAAGCCCAGCCTGTCAGCCAGAATGGGGGGCTGACTTCTGCTCCTTGTGGCCAGAATACACGGGCCAGGGCCAGGAGCCTTGGTGGGGCTTGAGCCTGGCTGGAGGGCTGGCCCTTCACCGAGGAACCGATTACCTTTCTCCTAAATGCGATCTCATATTTTGAAAGCTTTACCTTTGCCAGACCAAACCCTTGAAGAAGAAAAATTCCACCAAAAGGGAAGGACCCCCTCCCTTGCCCCAGGGTACACTGAGAAACAAAATGTGCACAAATGAATGGAAAACATTTCCAAAGTCACTGTCCGTAAGACACCCTGGCTTCTTTCACTGCCTTTGCTGCCTAGTTGAGTAACATGGGGCCAACAATTTAATTTCCCCAGCCTCAGATTTCCCATTTGCCAAATGGAAATAACGATCCTCCCCTCCTGGGGCTTTCAGATGCACATAAAAAGGCCTGGGGCAGAGCAGAGACACAGTAAAGCCAAGTCAGTGTTACTCCCAGATTACCATAGACTAAACCCTCATTTCCCATTTCTAAATAACCCAAGACCATCATAACTGCCCATCGGCACTTGTGGTCACCGGGGGTGGCCACCGTCCAGGCTGGAGCAGTGCATGGGGCTGGCTTCAGGAATGTGAGTGCGTCTGTTTTGGAGCAATGGTTGGGTGGGGGCCTGAACGCGGCAGATACTGGGGCCCCAGCTGACCCCCAAGGGCAGGCTTCTGGGTCGGAGACCCTCTATGCCAGCCCTTGCTGCCCGAAGGCCCAGGCAGGACAGAGGAGCCGGGAGCATGATTCTGCTCAGCGTCCATACCTGGGGATGCTCTGGGCTGCTTTCTTGGCTGTGTCTGTGGGTGCAGAACTGACTTGCTGGGTCATTTGGCAGCCTCCGTTTCCTCATCTATAAAATGGGAACAGTAGCCATGTCACCTCGCTGGTGGGTTGTTGTGAGAGGTGAGGGAGAATGGCCAGGGAGTTTTGTGCAGGGTGAGACCCCAGGCTTCAGGGAGCCAAGGAATGGGAATGCAGAGTGATTGGTGCCCAGGGAGATCAACTCCTAGAAGAAGGGATATTTTTATTCTCCTTTGGATGCTTCATATCCCCTGGCACAGGGTCTGGGGATTGGAGCAGGTTCTTGGTAAATTTAAGGTTTGTGGATGGAAAGAGACTGTGCTTGGTAATTGACCTTGTAATAGACGTGTCACCCTGGCCAAAGCTAATGAGACCTCTTCTTCCCCTGCCAACCCCCACTGGGCCTCCACCACCCCTCTCCCTTGCCAACCCCTCTCCGTCCTCTCATCCATCCATTCATTCATGTGGTTAGTCATTCATTCCATGACTATTTCTCAAGCACCCTCCATGTGCTGGCTGTGGGGATACAGTGCTGAATGTGGTTTTTGCCCTTATGGAGCTTACGCTCTAGCGGGGAAGAGAGACCTCAAACCAATAGCTGCACAAATCAATGCAAAATTACAAAATTAGACAAGCTCTAGGAAGGAAAAGAATGGGATACTACAAAAGTAAAAACAATAAGAGCTGATTTTATGAAGATTCCCAACTTACTATTGACATTAACTCATTGGATCCTCACCACGTCCCTGTAGGTGGGTACCACTGATATTTTCATTTTACAGATGAGGAAACTGAAGCTCAAGGGGGTGGCAAAACTTGCTTAAGATGCACAGCTAGGAGGGTGGAGCTGCAGTGTGGGAATGCACAGGGCTTAGCTCCCCAGCCCACACCCTTAAGCTCCCACTGCACTGCCCCAGGGAGGAGATCAAGAGAGGCTCTTTGAGAAAATGGCTTTTAAACTGAGGTCTGACAGATGAGGTAAACAGGACAGAGGAAGATTTAGGAAGAAGCAGCTACTGGGAAGAGCTTCGGCATGAGCTCTGTGGACAGGAAAGAAAGGTGGGGAGGAAATGAATGAAGAGAGTGAGGGAGAGGGGGAGGGAGAATGGAGGAGATGGGGCCAGCAAGGGGCACCTCATGGGGGTCTTGTGAGCCACAGGGCACCTGGGCCCCTCCTGAGTGATGTGGGAGACAGATTTGGGTGGGAGCCTGGAACCATGAAGAATGACCAACTGATACAGTGGCACACATCCCAGGACCTACTCAGGCATTTCCCACAATTCTCTGACAGAGAAGGACAGGCTTCTCTCTTCCTGTTTTTTCCCCCCACAAATGAGGAAACTGAGGCTCTGAGAGGAAATTAAATGTTTTTCTCAAGGTCACAGAAATAGGAATGGCTGCGTTCCTTGCCCCTTCTCCATCCACCAGAGTCTAACCAGCCTGAGACAGAATTTTTTAGACCAGAGAAGAAAGCTTAGTCTTTGAGGAATGAATGCAAAGTCCAGTGGAGAAGATGAACATTGTGATAGATCAATTGCATTGATGGCCCCAGTCTTCATCCCCCTGATCCACATCCTTTGCAAGTAACTCTGCAATGCCTTGCTACACTGGGTAGAATGCTCTCCAGCCCTTGACTCTGGGCTCAGCTCCATGATTTGCTTTGGCTGATGGGATGTTAGCAGACTTGACATAAGCAGGCTTGGAAAAGCATTTGCACATTTCCTTTTGCTCTTTCTCTTCTGTGATTGTCATTAGAACATGCCAGGTTTGCTTGCTGAAGCACAGAGTCAAGTGACACCTGTCATCCCAGCTGAGGCCATCATAGATTAGCTAGCTGACCCTCACTTGTGAGTGACCCCAGCCCAGATCAGCTGAACCCCCAACTCATGAGCTACATCAATGTTTGCCACTGCAGTGTTGGTGTTGTTTGTTATTCAGCAATTGTATGGCAGTTGATTATGCATACAAATATGCAATACAGTGAATGTGAGTGCAGATTGAGGGTGATAAGGGCTCCGCTGGAGGTCTGCACAAAGCAGGGGAGGTAAAATTAATTCTTAGTCGAGAGGTCCAGGAATGCTTTTCAGATCAGATGATCTGAGAGAAATCTCAAAAAGTAAGACAACCCTGGCAGATGGAGCAGGCAAAGACAAGAGAATATACCACTAAAATGTTGGGGAATGGCAAGTCATCCCCTGTGGTTGGTGCTTGGAGGGCGATGTGAGAAATGGGAATGGACTGCCCAATTGAGGGACCTGATCATGGAGAGTCTTGAATGCCAGGCTCAGGGGCTTGGGATCTCTTCAGGGGGCACTGCAGAGACACTGAAGGCTGTCAAGCAGTGGGGGAGTGTTCTGGTTTGCTAATGCTGCCAGCACACAAAACACCAGAAATGGATTGGCTTTTTAAAAGGGGATTTATTTGGTTATAAAGTTACAGTCTTAAGGCCATAAAGTGTCCATCAACAAAGGGTACCTTCACTGGAGGATGGTCAGTGGTGTCCGGAAAATCTGTTAGCTGGGAAGGCATGTGGCTGGCATCTGCTCCAAAGTTCTGGTTTCAAAATGGCTTTCTCCCAGGACATTCCTCTCTAGGCTGCAGTTCCTCAAAAATGTCACTCTTGGTTACTCTTGGGGTGTTTGTCCTCTCTTAGCTTCTCTGGAGCAAGAGTCTGCTTTCAACAGCTGTCTTCAAACTGTCTCTCATCTGCAGCTACTCTCTCAGCTTCTGTGCTTTCTTCAAAGTGTCCCTCTCGGCTGTAGCTCCTCTTCAAAATGTCACTTACAGCTGCACTGAGTTCCTTCTGTTTGTCAGCTCATTTATATGACTCTGGTGATTTAATTTAGACCCTCCCTGAATGGGTGGGGTAACACTTCCATGGAAATTATCTAATCAAAGTCATCACCCACAGTTGGGTGGGGCGCATCTCCATGGAAACACTCAAAGAATGACAATCTAATCAACACTGATACCTCTGCCCACACAAGATTACGTCAAAGATAATGGAGTTTTGGGGGACATAATACATTCAAACTGGCATGGGGAGGGTTAGTCTTTGTTCTTTTATTTTGCGCATCTAATCAGGTACTAAGTCCTGCGCACTTAGTGCATCTTCTGTGCTGCAACTCTACCTCCCTGCCCTGGTTCTGACCGCCATCATTTCTCACTTAGGCTCTTGCTCAGTTTCCAGCCAGAAACCCAGACCTGCCCCAACAGCCCTTCTGCCAAATAGGATTCTTTGGGTACCATAGGAATCCATTTCTGGAGCTCCTTTAGAACAAGACTTTTCAGCTAGGGATTCCGTGACCTTTGGAGCCTGAGAATACCTGGGTTCAAAGCCTGTCACCGCTTACTGGTGCTATGACCTGGGAGAGCCACTTTCCCTCTCTGAGCCTCAGTTTCTATCTGTTGGAGTCAATAATATTTGACTTTTCAATGCTAACAGTTGGTAAATCTGGCTATCTGGGTTGGGGGGTGTTCCGGTTTGCCAATGCTGCCGGAATACAAAACACCAGAAATGGATTGGCTTTTATAAAAAGGGGTTTATTTGGTTACACAGTTACAATCTTAAGGCCATAAAGCATCCAAGGTAACACATCAGCAATCAGGTACCTTCACTGGAGGATGGCCAATGGTGTCCGGGAAACCTCTATTAGCTGGGAAGACACGTGGCTGGCATCTGCTCCACAGTTCTGGTTTCAAAATGGCTTTCTCCCAGGACATTCCTCCCTAGGCTTCAGCTCCTCAATAGTGTCACTCTTAGTTGCTCTTGGGGCTTTTGTCCTCTCTTAGCTTCTCTAGAGCAAAAGTCTGCTTTCAACGGCCGTCTTCAAACTGTCTCTCATCTGCAGCTCCTGTGCTTTCTTCCAAGTGTCCCTCTTGGCTGTAGCTCCTCTTCAAAATGTCACTCACAGCTGCACTGAGTTCTCTCTGTCCATCAGCTCATTTATATGGCTCCAGTGACTCAACTTAGACCTACCCTGAATGGGCGGAGCAACACCTCCATGGAAATTATCCAATCAGAGTCATCACCCACAGCTGGGTGGGGCGCATCTCCACAGAAACAAAGAATTACAATCTAATCAACACTGATAACGTCTGCACACACAGGATTACATCAAAGATAATGGCATTTGGGGGACACACTATATTCAACTGGCACAGGGGGCATGTTGGAGTTCTATGTGTTGTTTCGGTATCATTTTTGTAAATTTCCTGTAAGTTTGAAATTATTTCTAAATTAAAAGTTAAAAAAAAAAAACCCAAATACTTGACTCTTAGGGTTGTGGTGAGGATAACAGGAGATGAGAATATGTAGGGCCTTGATGAATGGTGGTTTTCCTTCCTGAAATGGGAACGAAAGATGACTCACTTGCCAGCCAGGTCTTATGGTGAATTCTCCCCATCGGAAGTACCCTCATTAATTTATATGGTTTTGGAGGTGCCCACCAGGGCAGGGACCTCTAATGGAGCTGACTAAGAGGGTTATAGTTATTTTTATAACAAGCACAACCAAATCTTTTTTCCCTTCTTGGCAGGGCAGAGCTCTCAGCCTCTACCTCCCTGCTGGTCCCAACCCAACACACTGGCCTAAGGAAGGAAGGATCCAGGCAGTGGGCTAGATGCTCCCCTAAACTCACTGCCTTGAGCCCCCACACTCTTTGAAGCAGGCATCCTCGAGCTTCAGAGGCTCAGAGAGGTAGAGCAATCTTCCCTTGGATCACGTAGGATTATGCAGCTAGACCAGGGCCAGACAGGATGGGCCTGTGTCTGACCCAGGGCTGTCCTCTCTGTTCTGTGCCAATCTGCTCGGCTGCCATATCCTGCTTAGACTCTTCGTAAAATCTTGTGGGGAGCAACAAAAGAAAAAATAGATAAATAGGACCTCACCAGAATGAAAATCTTTTGTGTCTCAAAGGACTTTATCATGAAAGTAAAATGACATCCTACGCAATGGGAGAAAATGTTTGGAAACCACATATCTGGTAAAGGTTTAATATTGGAATCCATAAAGAAATCGTTCAACTTAACAACAAAAAGACAAACAACCCAATTAAAAAATGGGCAGAAGATTTGACTAGATATCTCTCCAAAGAAGATATGCAAGTGGCCATAAAGCACATGAAAATATGCTCACAACCAGGGAAATGCAAATCAAAACCATGAGATACCACTTCACACCCAGTAGAATGGCTGCTTTAAAAAAATAAAAATAAAGGAAAATTACAAGTGTGGCAGAGGATGTGGAGAAATAGGAACACTCATTCATTGCTGATGGGAATGTAAAACGGTGCAGTCACTGTGGAAGACGGTTTGGTGGTTTCTCAGGAAGCTAAGTAAAGAATTACCATATGACCTGACAATCCCACTACTAGGTATACACCTAAAAGAACTGACAGCAGGGACTCAGACAGGTATTTGCACATCAATGTTCATAGAGTCATTATTCACAATTGCCAAAAGATGGAAGCAACCCAAGTGTCCATCAACCAATGAATGGATAAACAGAATGTGGTATACACATACAATGGAATATTATTCAACCGTAAAAAGGAATGAAGTCCTGATACATATGACAACATTGATGAAACCTGAAGACATCATGTTGCATGAAATAAGACAGACCCAAAAGGACAGATATTGTGTGATCTCACTGATATGAAATAATTAGGATAAGAAAACTCATGGAGTCAGAATCTGGAATATAGGTTACCAGGGGACAGGGTGGAGATAGGGAATGGGAAGTTAAGGCTTAAAATGTACAGAATTTCTATTTGGAATGATGGAAATGTTTTGGTAGTGAATGGTGGTGATGGTGGCGCAAAATTATGAACATAATTAACAGCACTAATGTGGTTAAAGAGGAAATGTATGGTAACCGAATAATAATAAAAATAATAAAAAAATCGACGGACTGCACTACCCAAACAGTGAGCCCTAAATTAATCCATGGATTATAGTTAATAGTACAATGATAAAAGTGTGCGTTCAAAATCAATCAATCAATCAATCAATCAATCAATCAATCTTGGGAGATGGTGGTGGAGTGGCAGGTTTTCTATAAAGATGGTTGCCAATAATTTCTTCCTACCCGAACTCACACGGCACTCCTCCCATCGAGAGGAAAGCCTATTTCTCCTTCCCTTGAATCTGTACTGGCTTGTGATTTTCTTTGACCAAGAAAATGCTACGGAAGTGACTCATTACTAATTCCAGGCCTAAACTTAAATGGCCTGACACCTTCTGTTGTCTTTCTGTCCCTCTTGGAACCCAGCTGACATGTACAGAAGCTTGGGCTAGAAGGACCCATGGAAAGAGGGCATGTGGGAGGAGATCTTAGGCACCCCAGGTGGCAGGCATTTAGTGAGGTCATCTTGGACATTTCAGCCCCAGCTGATCTCCCAGCTGGACACAGCTGCACATAAAAGCCCAGTGCATACTACACCACATGGAGCAGAGGAACAAGCCAGCCGACCCACAGAACTGTGAGAATTAGAAAACCATTGCTATTTCAAGCAGCTAAATTGTCAAGTGGTTTGTTACACATCATAGAGAACAGAAACGGGTGGTCTCGGGGACACCTAGGTCCATGAGTCTCTGGGACCTATTTTATTCCTGGAGAGAGGGGGAGTTGTGTGTTCCCCCACATGCCATTTGCTGGAGCTCCTAGGACAAGAATGACAAGCTAAGAGCTTGGATTCTGGGGATCAGATTCTTGGGATTGAAGCCCCAGCTCTGCCAATTTCTAGTAGTGTGACTGACCTTGGGCAAGATATTTGATCTTTCTGTGCCTCAGTTTCCTCATTTGTAAAATGAGCCTAAAGCTCAGGCCTATTTAATAGAGTTCCTGTGAGGATTAAACAGGCAAGTTGCAATACAGAGGGATAAAAATAAAAATAGGAGAATGGTCAAGTCTTGGAGGGTTTATTCTGCCAGCAAGTTAGGAAGGCTTCCTGGGAGTGGTGACAACTGAGCTGGGTTTTGAAGACTGACAAGGAGTTTGATGGCTTTATCAGTTAAGTTTAGGTTTGTCTCTGAGTAAATGTAACCACCACCACCACCAAACCAAAAATATAAACCACAAAAATACCAGTAGCGTAAATAAGATAGAAGCTTATTTCTGACTCATGCAGAAATCTGGCTGTGGGAAAGCCCAGTGCTCATAGGGCGTGCCAAGGTGACAGGCACCCAGAAACCTTCTATCTTGTTGCTCACCTTGCATGGTGTCCATTCCAGGGTCTCCTGCTGTCCAAGGTGACTGCCAGAGCTCCATCAACCCCATCCCTTTAAGGACACTCCTGGATGTTGAATCCTCCACTTATAAAACCTGTGGCCAAGACGTCATTCCATGACCAATCTAGCTGCAAGGAAGCTGAGAAACATTCTTTTTTCTGCCCAGCTAAGAACTGGGGGTTCCGTTACTAAGGAGCAGTTGGGGAACAAATACTGGTGGTCACAACTGGTCAAGTTTGCCTGACCGAGGAGGGACGATAGGGAAGGTATTCCCAGTTGAGGGAACAGCATGTGCAAAGGCCTGGAGGATTGACACTGTGTATTTCAGACATTTGGAACGGGTGCTCCTGTCTCCACAGGGACTTCAAGGATTTTCATTCCCTCTCTCTTGAGGTTCTTCACTGGTTCAACTTGCCTACTCCCACGGACTTGCTTTTGGACCAGGCCAGGCAGGCATGTTTCATTCCTAGCTCTCCTGTTTCCCCAGAGACTTCCTCCTGGGCAGTGTTTCCCACAGGAGGAACTGAGAAGCTGGGGCACCTCCTTGGCCTTGAGGAGCTTGTGGTCACCAAGGAGATGGAGCTGCTGAGTGGAGGAGCCACGGAGAGGAGGGCCAGAGCTCTCATCAGACTTCTGACCTAGGGCCTGGACAGCTGGCTGCCAACAGGGCCACTGCACCAGGGGAACGCTCAAGCACGGGCCAAGAGGTGGGACTCTCAGGGTAGTTTGGGGGACTTTGAGGACAGCTGCCCTGCTAGGCTGGGGGCCTGAGGCCTGACAGTGTACTTGAGAGGTGGGAGCCTGTGTAACCTGCAGATCCCGTCATATGGATATGCTGGCCATGGCTGGCTGGGACCCCAGGGTCAGTGCTGTGGGGGGAAGAAAGGGAGCCCTGGGCATCCCGATCTTGGAGGGGGCAATGGAAAGTGGGAGATTTACCTGCGCAAGGTTTTATCTTGGGACTCCAGTTCTGCCTTGGACAGGCTGGGCAACTTTAAGCCTCAGTTTTTCCATCTGTAAAGTGGCAGTCTGCCTCTCCAGGATGTAATGAGGGCCTAAGATCACAGGTAGAAAGGCCTTTGCGAGAGCTCTGGTGCTGTGCCCAGGCCTGGTACTGTGGAAAATTCTGAAAGAAGGACCTCCCACAGGGCCATACCTTCTCAGAATCCTCATGGGTCGGGATTTTCAGCCCACAAGTCCCGGTGAGGCCTTGGCTTCTCGGGGAAACATCCTTGACCACCCGTGCAACAGCCCCCAGAGCAGTTCTTCAGCCCTTGGTAGCCCTTGGTTCTGGAAGGAGCTCCTAACAGGGACTCCAGTTGGCAGCTGGACTCGACCACCAAGAAGGCACCCCTGAGCCTGGAGATTTGGTCTGGGGTGGCCTGGATGGCTACAAGGCCCAAGTGCTACAGGGACTACTCCCCCAAGCAGGGTCCACCCACCCCACAGGAACCAGTTGGGTAGAAAGTGAAGTTGGGGAAGTGTGAGGCGGCCCGGGGGTCAGGAGCATCCAGGGCAGCCAGCCCGTGGCAAACTAGAAAGCATGTGCCCACCCAATTCACAAACAAAATGCTTTTATACACTGTAATCAACACACCATACTAAAAAAACAGAACTACAAGTTGGAGGCTTTTTGGTTTCCCAATCACAAATGTCTGCTCTGTATGTGTTGGAGAGGAAGGGAATATGTTCTTTTACAAACAGATAAAATCAGCTAGCCAGAAAGGGAGAAGGAGAAGTGTGATGGAGGGTGGGGTGGGGGTTAGGGTATAACTGGGTATCACTGGGTGGGTTGGACCCAGTGGGCGCAATAGACACCCATTGCTTTGTTTGCCCAGTGCATCCTCTTTGCTGGGAACTGTCACTCATCAGCTACAGGATTGGCCATATTTGTTCAAAGTGACCGCCTCTCCCCAGGTTATTGGTCCAGGAGTGAGCACCTGACCAATGCTGAGCCAATCAGTGCCTTTCCAGAGAATGCAGAATTGGAACCAAATGACCACAGCTAAGGCTGGCTGTCCTCATGTCTGGAGACTGTGTCAACCCAGGAACTGCTGACAGCATACTTTCCACTACTGACTGGAGTTATGGACAGAGCCGTGGGCTGTGAGGGGAGAAGGAAGAGAAGCAGAGAGAAGCTAAGTGAGAGAGTGAGAGGAGAGGGAGCCCAGCCCTGGCTGCATCCCTTCCTGAGCCAGCCGGGTTCCTAGGCTGGGATCCCAGAAGATCCCCCAGGGTCCTTCAATAACTTCCTTGCCCTTTCCCCCAGTGGATTTTCTTTCTTGCTAAAGCTAATTTCGATGCATTTCTGTTGCATACAACTAAGATAATCCCACCTGATATGTGAAGAAAAGCACAGTGAGATCTAGCTTCATAGGCTACCATTCACTGAACCAGTTTCTTCACCTGCTTTATTTCATTGAATTTTTATGATGACTCTGTGAAGTAGGTATGCTGTTATCTCCATTTGACAGATGAGAAAAATGAGGTCCAGAGAGGTTAAGCAACATGTCCAAAGCCACACAGCTGACCAGGAATTTGAGTCTGGGCTAGCTGATCCTAGAAGCCAAGAGTCTAACTCCTCAGACACACTTCTCCACTCTGCTGTAGAGATTTGCATTTCACAGTAACTGCCTGGGGGAACTTTGGGCCTTGTGTAGAGTCCCTGGTTCTCTGTGTTTGACTCTATTCTACTACATAGGTTTGTATATCTTGAGAAAGATCCAGGCTAGCCAGGCTTTAAGTTTTCAGTGCTGGGCTGGAGGCAGGCCTCCTTGGGGAGTCCAGCCAAGGCCTGGCCGAGCCCCCAGACCAGGCTGGCCTGGAGGAGGCTGACAGCACGTCCTGCCACAGCTCTAAGGCCTCCTGTGTGTCAAGGGTGAGAACAGCCAGGGGCAGAAATGGTCCTTCCTAAACTCCCAAGCTGGGGTCTAAGTCACCCATTCCAGGAGGCCTTTCAGGGCCCCTGTGGCTGTGATCGTCCTTTCCTTGCTCTTTGGCACTTGCTTTTGCCACGGCCACTTCTCAGGACTCTGGAGCCCTTGGTTGGGTTCTCCTGGGAAGAGTCATGTAGAACAAGCATCACCTGGGGTAAGGCTTGGCCATCATCCCCTCCAGGGGTGGGTGATCATCTCAGAGACGCTCTGGGAGGCTCGGAGAAGCCTCTCGAGTATAGGCTCCAGGGATAGGCCAGCTGCCCTCCTCCAAGATTTTTAAAAAATCTTGAACAGCTCACTCATTTGAATTCTATAAATGTATAGTTTTAAAAGAAATGGGATCATACTATATATGATATGTAGATATAGATATATGATATATAAATATGTATATTGAACTTGTTTTTCCACTTAACAGATCATGAACATCCTTCCAAATGAACAAATACAGAACTACATCCTACATCTTTCTCATTAACAATTTACTAATAGTCAATAGAATGGACAGATTAAAGAAAACACAGGGCTGGTTTCATTTGTGAATATAGATGCAAGAATTCTAATTAAAATATTAGCAAAAGAGATCTAGCACTAAACTAAAAGAACTACACCTCATGACCCAATAGGAGATTATTTCAGAAAGACAAGGATGGTCAGGAATGCATTCCCTGCAGGAATGCAAGGAAGGAAAGGGAAGGGAAAGTAAGAGAAGGGATGGGAAGGGAAAGGAGGTAGGAAGGATGGAAGCAAGCAAGCTGGGGAACTATTCTGGATTGAAGGAGAGTGAAGAGACGTAACAAGCTGGGGAACTATTCTAGATTGAAGGAGAGTGAAGAGACGTAACAATCAAATGCAAAAGGTGATCCTTGCTTGGATCCTGGAAAGGATGAAGAAGCTATAAAGGACTTCACTGAGACAATTGAGAAAATTTGCATATGGACACTATATTAGATTATAGTACTGCAATGTTAAATTTCCTGAGTGTCATCACTGTATAGGGATTGTGTCGGAAAATGCCCTGTTCTTACAAAATATTTGCTGAAATACTTAAGAGAAAATACCATGATGTCTGCTACTAATTTCCAATGGTTCAGACAGAAAGCAAATGTATCAAAAATTAAATAAAATTAAATAGGAAGCCCAGCACAGGGCAGACCCTCAGTAATAACAAATTGGGCCTCTGTGTCGGTTTGAATGTATTATGTCCCCTAAAACACCATTATCTTTGATGTAATCTTGTGTGGGCAGAGGTATCAGTGTTGATTAGATTGTAATTCTTTGAGTGTTTCCATGGAGATGTGCCCCACCCAACTGTGGGTGATGACTTTGGTTGGATAATTTCCATGGAGGTGTTGGCCCGCCCATTCAGGGTGGGTCTGGATTAGATTACTGGAGTACTATATAAGCTCAGACAGAAGGACCGAGCTTGCTACAGCCAAGAGGGACACTTTGAAGAATGCACAGAAGCTGAGAGAGTAGCTGCAGATGAGAGACAGAGTGAAGATGGCTGTTGAAAGCAGACTCTTGCTCCAGAGAAGCTAAGAGAGGACAAACACCCCAAGAGCAACTAAGACTGACATTTTTGAGAAACTGTAGCCTAGAGAGGAATGTCCTGGGAGAAAGCCATTTTGAAACTAGAACTTTGGAGCAGACTAGAAAGAAAACAGAAGTTTTCTGGACTCCACTGGCCATCCTCCAGTGAAGGTACCTGATTGTGGACACTTTATGGCCTTAAGACTGTAACTGTGTAACCAGATAAACCCCCTTTATAAAAGCCAATCCATTTCTGGTGTTTTGCATTCTGGCAGCATTAGCAAACTAGAATAGCCTCTGTCTGGCCTATGGCCTAGAGCCACCTCAACCCAGCCTCCTCCTTGGAGGGTCCCCTTTTCCTTCCATTCCCTTCTCTGACCCCTTTCCCGGAGGAGGTAGCCACTAGGAAGGCCTCTGGGAGACCAGCAGAGACCTGGCCACACCTGTCTCCCTGAAATTCAAGTCTTCCCCAGAATGGCACTGTAAAGAGCTTCTGTAGCTTCCATGCAGCCTAGACCCACATCCATTACACACACTTGCCGTTTGCTCTCCTGCTCCTTGCATTTGCTCACACTGTTCCCTCTGCATAGAATGCCAGCCTTCCTTTCTCCAGTCTTTAGACTCCGACTTACCCAATCCATACAATGGACTATTACTCAGCCATAAAAGAAATGAAGTCCTGATGCATGCTACAACATGGATGAAACTTGAAGATATGTTGAATGAAATAAGCCAGACATGAAGGGAATACTGTATGCTTCCCCTTGTATAACTAGCTATAATATGTAAATTCATAGGGACAGAAAGTAGAGTACAGATTGGGGGTGGGGGGTAGGGAATTAATGCGTAATGGGTATAAGTTTTCTGTTTGGGGTGATGGGAAGGTTCTGGTGATGGACAGTGGTGAAGGTATCACAATCTTGTTACTGGACCAAGGTGGTAGATTCTTTTGCCCAATGCGCTCAAATTACCAATTCCTCAGACACTGAGGTTTCAAAGAGAGAAAGAGTTTTATTGCTAGGCACAAAGCAGGAGAACAAATGGCCTATTGGTCCAAAATCTGTCTTCCTGAACTGCAATAATTCTGATAGTTTTATAGTATCAAAAGACGGGCAGGTTTTAGGATAATGAACAGAAAGGCCCCAGATGATGTAATTAGAAGTGATCTAATTATTGGGCATGCGCAGATTGATTACATGCTTAGTCACAGAACCTATGTAAGAAAATGGCAGCCTTAATAGGATGATGGGCATGATTTTTAGTATTATAGTGAGGTGTAGGTGACTCGTAGGTTAAAGTCTAAGTTACTGCGCATGTCAGGTGAGCCCATTTGGTTAGATCCAGCTTCGGTTATCAAGATAACTTTGGACTTGGGGTAGGTTAGTTCTGGGCTGACCCAAGACCCTTCATGAATAAACATTAGGGGCTGAGTTTAGTGATCATAAGACTTTAAAGTCGAAAAACTGGATAAATGGGTACAGGTGTAGGTTATTCACAAGGTTTTTACAATCACAAGGTCACAAGATAAAGGTTATACAACCATTATCAGAGATCAAGACAGTTGGATTACATACAGTTCAGGTTCCAGGTATTTCCTTCTGTCTACTCTAATATACCAGAAAGTAAAAAGGAATATCTATATAATGATTCTGTATTCATCATCAGTCAGGATGCTAACCATTCTTGGTTACAGTCTCATGAATGTGATTTATCCCACTGAATGGTATGCTTGGGAGGGACTGAGGTGGAAATGTTTATGTTGTATATATATTTCCACAATTTAAAAAACAAAGAGCGACTAAAGAGACAATAACAATTAAATGCAATCAATGATCATGGATGGGATCTAATAATGGAGGACAAATGTCCAAAAGGACATTTATAGGGACATATGGAAAATTTGGAATATAGACTGTGAGCTTTATTTATATCAATGTTAAATTTCTTGAACTTGGTAACTGTACTTAAGGTGGTTACATAAGCAAATATCCTGTTTTTAGGGAATGTACATGGAAGTATTAAGTGTTCAAGGAGTGTGATGTATGCAACCTACACTCCAGTGTTCAGAAGGTAAGATGGATAGATAGATAAGATGATAGAGAGATGATATGTCAAATGTGGCTAAAGGTTAAAAGTTGGTGGTTCTGGGTGTCTGGGTTGGGAGTATCTTGGCATTCTGTGCATGAGGTTTGTATTGTTTTTGCAACTATACTCTGTATGTTTGAAATTATTTCAGAATAAAAAGCTTAAAAAAATCCATTTTACCCTTCAAATAAAGCCTGCTCAAATGCTTAAAGATTTACAGCCCGAGGCAGAATTATAGAATCACCCTTTCTTTGCATGAGCCTGGTTCACCTAGCTGTCACACTCTGGGCACTCCCATTGGTGTTAACCGAGTGGCAATCCCCTCTATCTATTTAGGATTTACTGAGAGCCTAAGCTATAGTAGACGTTCTGTACATGTTTATTAACAAAAGTTTAGGGGCCAATAGGAAGCTGCTGCCATTTTGGAGACTAGTTAAGTACATTTTGGCACATTCATACAATAGAAGTGTGGTAGTTTGGAGCTGTTATGCACCCCAGAAATGTGGGTGAGGACCTACTGTGAGTAGGACCTTTTGATCAGGCTATTTCGATTGAGAGGTAATCTGCCTCGTTCAAGGTGCGTCTTAATCCTTCTACTGGAGTCCTTTATGAGAGGATAAAATACACACAGAAGCTGAGAGATGAAATTAAGAGAAGCTCACAGAGAAACACCCAGAGAAGTTTAGAGAAAACCCACAGACAGAGGAGCCAGAAGCTGAGGCAACAAAACCCGGTGGAGAAGGACCGTGATCCTGAGCCCCTGGCTGTGGCCGGTGCAGCAGACTCCCCAAATCCTTGGCACCACAGGCACCCCCACCTGTGAGCCTGTCCGCCCTCCAGGCCCTGCCATTCTTCATGCCTTAGCCAGGGTTGGGCCTTCGCCTGAAATACCCTCCCTCCATTTTTCACCTAAGTGTCCTCGGCATTCAAAGCCCAGCACGGTTCCCAGCTCTTCCCTGTTGTTGTCCTGACCTCGTGTCAGAGGCCTCCCTTAGGCCACACCACCTCCTCCTCCCAGGGCCCTCTCCCCCTCTGCAGGGAAAGGTCCATACTCCTGCCAGCCTGGATGCTGACGGGAGCGTATGTGTGCGTGGGTACATGAGGGTGTGCTTAAGTGTGTGTGAGTATGTGTGCATGTGTGCATGTGGGGTGTGGTGTGCATGGGCACATGGGGGTCTGGTTAAGGTTGTGAGTATGTGTGTTATGTCCAGAGTGCATGAGGGTGTGGTTAAGTGCGTGAGTGTGTAGGTGGTTGTGAGTGTGCATGGGCACATGAGGGTGTGCTTAAATGTGTGTGTGTGTGAGTGTGGGGTGTGTGTGCACATGGGCACATGAGGGTCTGCTTAAGGTGTGTGCATGTGTGTGTATGTCCAGAGTACATGAGGGCGTGCTTAAGTGTGTGAGTGTGTACATGGGTGTGAGTGTGTGAGTGTGGGTGTGGGTGTGCATGGGCACATGAGGGTGTGCTTAAGTGTGTGTGAGTGTGTGTTCAGAGTACATGAAGGTGTGCTTAACTGCGTATGTGTGTGTGAGTGTGGGGTGTGTGTGTGCATGGGCACATGAGACTGTGCTTAAGTGTGTGTGTCAATGTATGTGGGGTGTGCGCACAAGTACATACAAGTACATCAGGGCGTGCTTAAGTGTATGTGTGTATCCAGAGTACATGAGGGTGTGCGTGTGTGTGTATAAGTGTGTGAGTGTTGGGTGTGTGTGCACAAGTACATGAGGGTGTTCTTAAGTGTGTGAGTGTGTAAGTGTGTGTGGGAGTGCATGTGTCTGGGTCCTTAGTAGGAGATGCGCCTCTCCCCAACTTGATTTTGGCTTCCTCAGGCAGGGCCCCTCAGGCCTCAGGCCACTTTGCTTTTCTTTTGAGACTCCCTGTGTTTTAAAAAAATGAAGAAATGCCAAAACAAAAGACAAAATGTCTATTTATAATATCTTTAAACTTCATTCGGAAATAATTTCAAACTTATAGAAAAGTTACAAAAATAATACAGAGAACTCCTGTATAGTCTTTACTCAAATTCCTTGACATTAACTTCTTACCACATATTTTATTTTATCACATTCTTTACCTCTCTCTATATGTATATATATAGACACACACACAAATATATGTAGTATATATTTATAATGTATATATATATAATATATGCATAATAATAAATACACGTTATTTTTTTCTGCACAATTTGAGAGTAAGTCAAAGCTGTCATGCTTCTTTACCCCTAAATGCTTCATTGGCCATTTCCTAAGAACTAGGACATTCTCTTATATAACAACAGTACAATTATCAAAATCAGGAAGTTTGACAATGATACACTACTATTATCTAATGCAGGGGTCAGCAAACTTTTTCTATAAAGAGCCGGATAGTAAATTGCAATTGAGGCCACAGGGTCTCAATTGCAAGCGCTTAGCTCTGCCGTTGTAGCACAAAGGCAGCCATGGGCAGGTGTAGCTGAATGGGCATGGCTGTGTTCCAATGGAACTTGGCTTACAAAAACAGGCTGCAGGCCAGACTTGACTTGAGGGCTGTTATTTGCAGGGAAGGAGCACACAATTCATATTCAAATTTGTGCAATTGTCCCAATAATGTTCTTGTAGAGGAATATTTTTTCCTGATCTCTGTATAGATTTTAAATGTTTACTTTCAATATATTTATGCTCTTACTCTCCTAATACAATGGAAAATTGTGCTATTCATGAGGCCATCACGGGGTTTACAAACATTTAAATTCATGATGTAACACAAGAGATATGGTCCTTGATGGATGCAGGTTTCATGTTGTGTGCTGTCCCCTTCATCTATTTTTTTAACTTTGTATTTTGAAATAATTTCAAACTAACAGGATAGCTGCAAAAACAATACAAACCCCATACATCCCTATACTCCCAGATACCCAGATGCAGCAATTTTAAAATTTTGATACCTATGCCTTATCATTCTATCTAATCTCTCTCTCATGTCCGTCTGTCTGTCCATCTGTCTCCCTCCCTCCCTATCTACCTATTTATCCATCCATCCATCCATCCATCCATCCATCCATCCATTTTCTGAACACTTGGGAGCAAATTGCATATGTCATGCTCCTTGAACACATAATAATGCCATGTACATTTCCTAAGTATAGTTATCAAGCTCAAGAAATTCAATATTGATATAAAGGTTACAGTCTATATTCCGTTTTTTATATGTCTCAATAATGTTCTTTTGAGCCTTTTTTCCTCCATTCTTAGATCCCATTGAGGATCATGTACTGCATTTAATTGTAATTATCTTTTTAGTTTCACTTTCATTTTCTTTAATTGTGGACACACATAAACAACAGAAATCTTCCCATCCCAACTCTTCCCAAGCACACCACTCAGCAGGAATGTTGCAACACACTTGCCACCATCTATTTCTGGAACTTTTATTTCACCCCAAACAGAAATCCTACACTCAGTTTGCATTACCTCCCCATTACCCCTGCCCCCCATCCCTGGCAACCTGTACTCTACTTCCTGTCTCTATAAGTCTGCACACTCTCTGATATTTTTGAAAGACAATTTTGCTGGATATAGAATTCCTATTTGGCAGCTTTTGGTTCTTGGTACTGTAAATGTGTCATCCCACTGCATTCTTGCTTCCATGGTTTCTGATGAGAAGTCAGTTTTTAATCTTTTTGAGGTTAATTGTACATGACATGTTGCTTCTCTCTTGCAGCTTTCAGAATTCTCTCTATCTTTTGACAGTTTGATTATAATATCCTGTGATGTGGGTCTATTTGGGTTTATCCTGTTTGGAGTTCGTTGAGTATCTTGGGTGTGTATATTCATTCATATCTTTCATTAAATTTGGGAAACTTTTCAGTTATTATTTCTTTGAATATTCTCTCTCCCCTTTATCTTTTTCTTCTCCTGGGATTCCGCAGTGCGTATATTGATATGTTTGATGGGTTCCACAGGTTCCTCAGGCTTTGTTCATTTTTCTGTTCAGTCTTTCTTCCTTCTTCTCCTCAGACTGGATGATTTCAGTTGCTTTATCTTCAAGTTCATGGATTCTTTCTTTTGCCAGCTCCAATCTGCTATTAAATCCCTCTAAGGAATTTTAAATTTCTATTACTGTGGTCTTCAGCTCTGTTTGATTTCTTTTCATAATTTCCAGCTCTCTATTGCTATTCTCTTTGTGTTCATCTGTTGATTTCCTGACTTTCTTAAGTTCTTTGTCCATGTTTTCCTTTAGCTCTTTGAGCATATTTAGGACTATTTTGTAAAAACTCTTTGTCTGGTATGCCCAGGTCTGATCCTCCTCATTGATGTTTCTAATGCTCTAAGTTTCTCCTTTGCCTTGGCTACCACTTCTTGCTTCTTTGTATATTTTGTAATTGTTTTTTGTTGAAACCTGGTCATTTGGATATTTTAATGTGTTATCACTGGAATTTAGACTCAGTGAGCCATCTGTTCCTTAAGCTTGATTCTAACTAGTGTTATGATAGCACCTTCCTGGAATGCCAGGAGCTAATGAAGTAGAGGAAGGAGAAGAAGGAGGAGGAGAAAGAGAAGAGGGGGAGGAGGAGGCAAAAAAGAAAACAACTTTCCTAGTCTTTGCAGATTGACCTGTGCCAGTGGTTTCCTTCAGGGCTTATCCATACAATGAGCTAAGAGAATAGCTCCAGGCCAAAGTGTAGGGGACTCCCTAATTCTTTCTGCACATGTGTCTTGTCTTGGGCATGCATGCGGCCCTAGGAATTCCCCTGTTTACACGTGTGAATGTGCCGTCTTCCCTAGGAATGCACTGTATGTCCTACAGCCAGTGATCCCTTGCCCCAGGCATCCACAACTTGATTGCTGTCCAACAGCCTTCTGTAGGGAAGCTCTGTGAATTGCCTCCTACACCACGCAGGGCAAGTGCTGAGATGGCAAGCCTGTGACGAGTGTTCTTGTTTAGTCCCTCAGGCCACTACCAGGGAGACTGGGCCAGACATCCAGGCTCCTGGTATGTGCATGAAGGTTACTCTTCTTCCTGTGGAACTGGGACCAGGGACCCCCACTGGGAGCATGGGCTGGCTGCACACTCAGCTGGTGAGGGGGTGATGGTGGGGCCAGCCAGAGCACAAGATCCTGCTGCTTTTAAGTTGCCTTTTTCTTGATTCAGTGTTCACCCTGTTACTGCAATCCTTTTACTGTTTTTTGCATCAGTAGAAACTGTTTTATCTTTTTAAGAGAGATGTTTCTGCCAGTTCTTGCTGTTTCCAAAGCTTCTGTGAGGGAACAGAGTCCTGAAGCTTCTAACTCTGCCATCTTGATTGGGGTGGGGAGCCTTTATCTCTTCTTAGATGCTCATTTGAAGGCTACAGCAAAAGCCTAAATTGGAGGTCCTTTGTGGAGGTGACCCCTCCACCGAATGGGTCTGCTGGCCTTCCCTGTGACCCAGGTCTTCTCCCTCACCGAGCCTTGTCCTAAGGCCTGGTCCAGTGGGACAGACAGACCTGGGTCTGGCTCACTGTGTGGCAAATCATTTCTCCTCTCTGGGCTCCATTCCCTCTTGTTTGTGAGGCTCTCACACCCTGGGGCACAACAGCAGAGGTAAAAAAAGAAAAAAAAATTGTTTGCAAAGAACCAGGGGGCAGAGCCAGTTGAATCAAGGGCCACATGACAGTTCGCTCCAAAAGCCCCAGAAGCTGAGCAGATTCAACAAAGAGAACTGGAGAAGGCAGGAACCACACACTAAGAATTCCAGCCCCCCTGGCCTTTCTCAGACCAAAGGCCTCACTGCTGTCCAAGACTTTTGCTTTTTCTCTCTTTGTGTTGGAACAAAGGGCTGCTGGCCACAAGTATGTGCTCCCCTTTAACTACCTCTGAGAGCTCCCCACAAGTAACAGTAGGAATGTTATGCCTCCTGGGACCCCTATGCTGGGGAAGGGATTGGAACTTTACATATATATATATAATAGGATGCATGTTATGGAATCTCTGAAAAATTCCCCTTTTTACCAGTAAGGAAACGGAGTCTCAGAGATACAGTCACTTGCCTGAGCTCTGCTTTCTACAGCCCCAAGGCTCTGGCCGTATCTGTCCCCTGCCCACAAGCTGTGGATAAAGGACCTGGGCTTCAGCCCCGGCTTTGCCACTAACTCATTGCTCTGTGATTCTGGTTACGTCTGGCCTACCCTGGGCCTCTCAGTGCCATGGGAGTCCTCTGGCCAGTCCATGGGGGCTCAGGGCTCAGCTGGGTGGTCCAGGCCTGGGATTGCAAGGCAGTAATTAGCTGAGAGCAGACCAAGCTCCTCTGGAATGTTAAGTACCCAGCGCTGGAATGCAGCTCTTGTGGGCTGCAAATTCCCTCACCATCAACCAGACTTTGCAGTGGAGATAAAGATCAGGCAGGGTGGGCAGACTCTGGGGGCCTTGTCCTAGGAGCCCACCACCGGGCAACACATTTATCTGGCCTCACCCCAGGGTTTCCCTCCATTTCCATCCGTGCTTACAGTTTTCTCAGAAGAGGCTTGGCTCATGTGGCGAGGAGCTTCTAAGATGGCTGCCAGGGACCCTGCCTTGTGGTATTAAAATACCTGCAGGTAAGCCCCTTCCCTGAGTGTGGACTGACTTAGTGACTCGCCTCTAATATCTGAACACAGCAAAGGTGATGGAACGCCACTTCTCTTGCTAGTTACAAACACACCAGGGCTTCTGCCTCGGGCACCCTCCCTTGCTCTCTCTGAAGCCGCCGGCCATGTTGTGAGCCGCCCTACGGAGCGTCCCATGTGGCAAGGAGCTGAGGGCGGCCTCTGGGGCCCTCAGTCCCACAGCCCACAAGGAAACGAATCCTGCCAGCAGCCACGCACGTGAGTTTGGAAGCCACACACCCTCAGCTGAGTCATCAGATGCCGACAGCCTTGGGCTGTGAAAGACCCTGAGACAGACTTCAGCTCAGCCAGGCCTGGATTCTTGACCCACAGAAACTGTGTAACAACAGATGTTTGTTGTTTTAGGCTGTAACTTTGGGGGTAATCTGTTAGGCAACAATAGATAATTAATACAGCATGTATCAGTCAAGCACCTACAGTGCACCCAACCCCTTTCCGATCATTTTTCCCCCTGCCATCCCTGGGAGATCAGCCCATTTCATGGACATGGAAAGTGAGGCTCAGCAGGTCCTGTGACTTGCCCAAGGTCACGTAGCTGGAGAGCAGTGAAGCCAGAATATAAACGCAGGCTCAGGCTCTTTAACCTCAACCTCCTTGGGAAACTGGGGGCATCTTACCTCAAAGTTGGCAAGGCATTTTAACCTGCCTCAGTCCCCTTGAGCTTCAAAGTCAGGAAGATATTATGATCCCATTGGCCAGATGAGGAAACTGAAGCCCAGAGAGGGAACTGATTTGTCCAAAATCTTACTGTGTATTAGCTATGAAATTGTGGCTGGAACCTGAGGTCCTGAGTTCAGGGCTCAGGAGCTTTACCTCACACAGGCTTCCTCCCCAGCCCAGATTTGCTGGGACAGAATCCTGTGGAATGCAGATCAAAAAAGGGACACGTTAGGGATTCTGAGATCCACCGTCTGGTTTCCTTAGGGCTCGGAACAGGGGAAGCACCCTTAGGGAGGGCAGAGTTTTCATCTGAGGCCTGTTCTTTGTAGTCTGAAACCTTGAGCCTGGGCCCAGCCCCTATAGAAGCCTCAGCAGTCTTGGGGTCAAGAGAGGGAGGTTATGGCTCCTATTATTCCTGGCTGGCTGAGCTGGTTGACCCCAAGGCCCTCATCCTCAGGCCAGAGGAGGACACAGCCTGGCTGTTCTCAGACATCCCAGATGAAGGAGCAGGGGATCCTGGCCAAAATGAGACGGCAGAGACAGGACAGATTTGGTGCCCTGCTATCCCTTCTTCCCAGGGGTGGGGCCTGGGACTGACAGATTTGGGAGCTTGGGCCTAGGCAGAAAGATGGGTGATGTAAACAGCCTTGCAGGGAACCCACCAGACAAATCCAGATGTGCACGAAAACTCCTCCATCCTTCTCTGACCATACAGCATCCTTGTAAGGGCAGGTCTGCACGAATTCTGCTGTGGGGAGAGAGTTCCTGTCCTCGCCCAAGGCTAAGAAACTTAAGTGGACCTTAATGTGACACCACTTTCCACATTCCAGTCATGGGAATGCTTTGGAGCAAGAGCCTCTCCTTCCAAAAAGGGCACCATTCCCTGTTTCAAGGCTCAGGTCCCACTCCCAACACACAGGTCAAGAGATCACTGACTGTCCCAGCTGGGAAAGACCATAAGGAGCCTCCAGCCCACACACAAGCTCCCAGCCTCTACCCCACTGGTTTACAACTAAGTGCGCAGAGGCCCAGGGAGGGGTGGACTTGCCCAAGGTCAGTGCCAGGTCTGGGGGTAGAACCAAGGTTTTCTGACTCTTAGCCCAGTGCCCAGTGCCCTGGACTAGTGGTTCTCAAACTTCAGTTTGCATGGGAATCATCTGGAGGGCTTGGTAAAACACTTATGGCTTGGCCTCACACCCAGCATTCCTGTTTCTGGAGAATTGAGGTGGGGCCTGAGAATTTGCATTTCTGACATGTTCCAGGGTGATGCTGATGCTACTGGTCAAGAAGCACACTTTGAGAACCACTGCTCTCGACTACCTTTCTCCCAAACCTCAATCCTAATGGTGTCCAAAGCACAGACCAAGGAAAATTTGCAGGGTTCCAAAGTGCCTGTCTAGACATCAACTCCTTTGAAGGAGTGGAGTGTGGGTGAGCCACGGCAGACAGTGTCTTATTCACTTTTGTCTCCACCAAATGCCTCATGCATAGTAGGTGTGGAAAACCTGTACAGAGGAACCAGAAGGTTGGAATGGAGGAAGGGCAATGTTCAGGAGAGAGGAAAGTGGTGGGCAAATAATACCAGAGAGTACCCTAAAAGGCCCAGCTTGGCCCACCTGCTCTGGAAGCCCTCTTGGACCTTCTCCAGCTCCCAGGGAGTTCTCTTGATTCAGAATCTCTAATTGCTTGCTCATTTGGAACTAGCATGTGCGTGCTGCTTCAATTTGCTTCAATTTAGCAACTACTTACCAAGCAGCTGCCATATTTGCTCATCCATATGACCCATAGTTATAAATGATACACCCTGATTTTATAAGGAAACATTTTTGAAACAAATTCATTCCATTTCTTTTTTTAATAAGCATAATGAAAGTAACTTAACAGTATTTTTGTAGATGAAATATTTTATTTTGTTCAGGTAAATCAAGTATGATATACAGGAATATTTTTTGTTAAGAAAACTATCAACAGACTATCAACAAGAGTGAATGAGTATCTCTGCTGAAATGGTTTCTGTTTTCCATGCTCTGCCCAGTGTATTTTACCTTTTTGGCACCAAGCTTCTTTCCTTAAAGCTGATACTTTGGATACTGCACAATTGGTGCTCTGTCTGTATAGATAAAGATGCAGATGCACATGTAGATGCAGATATAGAAAGGAATATGGATACAGCTACAGATGTAGATGTAGATACAGTTGTTTGGGGGTGGGGGGGATGGGTATTACATGCTAGCATATAGGGAATTTCTTCCCCCAGGGCTTCATGCTGCTCACAGTGAGAGATGTTTCTGCCAGTTCTTGCTGTTTCCAAAGCTTCTGTGGGGGAACAGAGTCCTGAAGCTTCTCACTCTGCCATCTTGATTGGGGTGGGGGCCTTTATGCCCCCTTCCCTCCAAGAGTTTATAAACCTAGCAAAGTGTAGGTGGAGAGGGGCTGCCTGACCTAAGGCCCACAGGGATCTCCGCTATAAGCAAGTTACCAAGGGCTCCAGATAGGGAGAGACGGGTTTTGACTAAGAGGATCACAGCCAACTTCTTGGAGGAAAGGAGCCATATAGAATGACTCAAAATGAATTTCAGAGAGCCCAGCCCTGATCACATCATCTCCTATCTCTCCTTTGCCCATAGAAAATGAAAAGTCTGCAGCCTGAAAAGCCTAAAATATTTACCATCTGGCCTTTCATGGAAAAAGTTTGCTGACCCCGTTCTTTAGTGTTAGAGAGTTTCGTTTTGTTTTGATTTTGCTCATCACATGGGCTGCCTAGTTAAAGACGACGTTTCCGAGTTCCCTCGTTCCTAAGTGTGACCCTGTGATGGAGCTGTGCCAACGGGGTGTGAGCAGAAGGGAGGTTCCCTAAGGAGAAAGGACGGGCTCTATACCTCTCCTTCCCTCCACCTAGAATGTGGATGTGGAGGGGAGCCAAACTGGACACCCCAAGATGGCAGAGCAACAAGATGGAAGGAGTCTGGGTGCTGGACAAGCTCATGGGCAATCTACTTCTAGCTTGTCATAAGAGAAGTAAATTCCACTGTAATACGACTAATTAACCATATTAATTAACTAATTTCATTAATTACACTAATACATCACACACATCTTCCCAAAGGGATAGCAAGCTCCTTGAGGGTAGAGACAGAATGTCCCCCTCTCTCTCCAGAGCTTCCAGAACAGGGGCGTTTGAGATCTGGCTCTGCTCCTTATTAGCCTGTGACCTGGGGCAAATGACATCCTGGGCTGTTTATGGGATTAGTAAAACTAATAAGTAGTCAAAAGATTGTTGTGAAACTTAGTGAGAAGTTACATGTGAAAAGCTCAGCCCTGGTCCTGACACATACTGGGAGCTAATACTTGATGGCTTCAATCAGCTATTAGTTTTCGGAAATCTGATTGTGTCACCTCCCATTCTGCTTTATACCCTTTAGTAGCTCTGGATTTCCCTCATGATAAAGTCTAAACCTCCAACTGTGAGCTCTAAGACCCTTTTATGCTCCAACCCTTGCCCCCACCTCCTCAGCCTCATCGTTCATACTTTGTACAGGGCAGACAAATGCGGAGCTGCCTTAGCATCCAGTCTTTCACTAGGGTTGTCCTGAGGTCAGAGTGAAAGGTGAGACATGTGCTGAGCCCAAATGATGCTTGGAAATTACCCAAATCCCCCAAACCCAGTGCCTCTCATTAAATCCAACACAGTATTCCCACTGAAACTCCCCTGTCCCAGCAGCTGTCCTCCCACTGTGGATCGGCTGGTTGCTTGTCCTTTTTAAAAAATCAGGCCCTTAGTTCTCTTTTATTCACTGCTGAGTCCCCAGCATTAGCACAGAATTTGGCGCCCAAGAGGTGCCCCCAATCAATGCTTTGGAATGAATGGACCCATGAGTGGACGGTGGGAATGGCCAGTGATACCTCTTCTGCCGTCGGCGAGCACCCTGGGGGAGGACGAGGGAACGTTGTGGGGGCCTCCCCTTCCCCATCGGCCTCCCAGACCCTTTCCCTGCCCAACAGGGCGCCACTGGCCTGGCCCACACCCTCTCTGCCGCCTGCCCAGTGACCTAATTATTGTTTTTTCTTCCAGCCCTGCGGAGGGGAAAACAGAAATTCCTGGTGGATGACACAGGCTCGGCGGCCGCCTGAGAGCCGAGCACGGGACCGGCCGGGCCGGCTTCGCCCGCCCTGAACCCGCCGCCCGCCCCGCCATTAGGGCCGCGGGAACCCGTCATCAGGCTAAGTACAGAGCGGGCGGGCCCGGGGAAATTGCCGGTTCCCGCCGACCCGCGGGGCCTGCGGGCGCCTCGGGTCTGGGGGCCCGGGGAGGGCGGCCCGGGGTCCGGGGGAGCCGGGGAGGCCGCGCGCAGCCTCCCGCCCCAGGCTTCGCCTGTCATTAGCGCTGAGGGCTCCGCGGGGGAACGAGCCCTTGGCAGCGCCGCGCCCGCTCCCGCGCAGTCGGAGGCGGAGGCCGGGCGGGGAGGCGCCAGGCCCGCGGGGGTGGGGAGGGAAGGAATTCCGACCCGGCTCTGCCGAGGGTGTGGCCAGCGCGGGGGAGGGCCCGCTGCGGCAGGGCTCAGAATGTGCCCAAAGGGGTCGGGGTGGGGGCTCGGGGCCCAGTGCCCTCTCTGCCCGCTGCACTTCTGCTGAATCGGCTGCTTACCATCCTTGGGCCCTTGTTGCTGGACGGAGCCTCAGTTCCCCATCTGTGAAATGGGCTGACCACAGAGGCGGACGAAGTGAGATGTGCATGGGTCCACCTTCTCCAGGCCTAGCAGATCACAGATGCTCCATTATCTTTCACTCTGTCGGGGAAAAGGCAGTCAGTCATTTCATGCCTTCAGTCAACAAATTCCTACTAAGCAGGTACTATGTATCAGACATTGCTCTAAGCCCTGGGTTACATTCTTACTACCGGAGACAGACAGGAAAATAAATGCACACGTCAGATAGTGAGTCCCACAGTGATAGGTGTTATGGGGAAAAATAAAGCAGTAAGGGGGGAAAAGTGGGGGTGGCAGTCGGCTAGGGAGCTCTGTTTTAGATTCGGGGGTTCCTGGAACAGAAGGCCTTGGTGGTCAAGCACCCTTTAAGCTGAGACTGGAGTGAAGTGTGAGGGCCAGTGAGGTGATTTTCTAGGGAAAGGCATTTTGAATAAAGCAAACAGCAGGTACAAAGGCCCTGGTTCCCCTTCTGACCACTTTCTGGCAGAATTAATGGCTCCTGGGCTCTCAACACAAGGTAGCTCCCCTTTCTCTACCTATCCCAGAGGAAGGAAGTATGCAAAGCACTAAATAGCAGATCTGGAGTCAGACAGACCTGGTTTTAAATCCTGGCCCTGCTACACACTAGCTGTGTGAACTTGTACAAGTCCCTTCCTTTCTGAGTCTTAGGTCCTGCATCTGTCAAATGGGGAGAATGATAGTATATCCCTTACAGGTTTGTGTGAGGAGCAAATGGGGTAACACTGACATGTTACAAGCACATACCGGAGCACATAGTATGTGCTCAAAGGAATGGACTATGGGGTCCCTAAGAAGACCTCAGTTTCTTCATCTTCATCTGAGGGGCCTGCTTTTTTCCTGTGACTGGGAGACAAGTAGGGGTGGAACTGTGAGCAGCCTGGGCAAACTCCAGCAGAGGGGTCCCAGCTGGAATCTAGTGTTGGTCACCCTCTGGAGCTCAGAGCCCATTTACAGGAGGAGCTCCTGCAGATTATCTGGAGTCCCTGCCAGGCATTCAGTGAGGCACAGAGAGGAAATTTCCAGCAGGTCCAGGTCAGGGCCAAGCTGTGATACTAGTGAAGTTTGTCTTCCATGTCTTCACCCTCTTCCCTCGGCTCCCTCTCTCCTGGCTAAATTTGCCCTTTCTTGGGAAAGGACAGGAGGTCAGTCACTCGCACAGTGGGAGAGTTCCTGAGGGACAATTTCAGTTCTTGGAGATCGTCCTGCCACAGCCCTTTATTTGACACATGGGAAATCTGAAGCCCACAAAGGGTGAGGCTTTGCCAGAGGCCCCACAGATTTCCTGGGGGATGAAAATTCATGCCAGCAGACCCCTTGATCTATGCCTAGTCCTCCACTGTACTTCATGGCCAAGTTCCACCCATTTTACAGAAGGAAGAAACTGAGGCCCATAGCTATAAGTGAGTTAGCAAAGGCTACTGGCTATGGGGAACAGAAAATTGTTTTAGGCAGGGGTGAGGGGGAGGTAGTAACCTTCCTGGACCCCTAAAATCATTTCCAGTCCCACCTGTTGCGAAGATGAGCCCCAAACAGGAGGAAAGGTATTTGGGGAGGTGTGTGCTCATTGGCTCCCCTTTGCTACCCAGAAATGCCAAGTTCTCCTCATCTTGCCTGGTGCCTTTTGTCTGCCTGACTCCCATGAGAGCTGGTCTTTGTTGCCCAGCTGCGGCAGTGCCTGGGGGCCACCAGGATCAGGCTGGGCACTGCCTCAGCCCTGTACCACCTCGCCCCACCTGGGCCAATGCCCTGGCTGGAACTTTGTCTTCAAACTTGGACATCAGCAGCCAGGTTTGGTACCAAAAACCTCTCCCCATCCTGCTCCAAAGGGTTGTTTTTCATGTGTTCATTCATTTATTCATTCAACAAATAGTTCTGGAGAGCCTACTAGGTGCCAGGCAGTGTCCCACACATTGGGGTTGGAGCAGCAAACAAGACAGGTGAGGCCCTGCCCTCTGGAGCTGATTTTCTAGGCAGTAAGCGCACATATGCAAAGTATAAGATCCGTGGGAGGTATGGGCCATGAAGAAGTTCTTAGTAAAGTGAGGGGACACTGCAAGATGGGGGGATGCTGTTTTAAATTAGGTGATTGAGCAGAGGCAACAAAGTGGGGGATGTTTCATGCAAATATCTGGGGCAGGAGAAGTTCAGAAAGAGGGAGCTGCAGGTACAAAGACAGTGAGGCAGGAACAGTGCTCGGCACAGCACGATGGGACCAGCAAGGACAGCAGTGAGGCTGGGGGGAGCGATGGGGAGAGAGGTCGGAAATGAGACTGCAGAGTGGAGGGGCCAGACTAGGGCCTTTTTGGTTCAGCTATGCCTTCCTGGGCAGCCTGGATGTCCCCAAGGAACAAATTACAGTGCACACTGTCAGGTTGCCCATTTGCTTCTCTCTTCTGGCTCCCTTCACCCTTGCACCCCCTTTACCTGTTCTAAATAAAGCAGGATTAAAAAGAGCAATGAGAAAGCTGGTTTTCCCTGAAAAGACTTTGGAATCAGTAGTCCCTGATTCCAGAGCAGCCTCCACTATTTGGCAGCTATATGAGTTGGATGAGCTATTTAAACTCTCTGAGCCTCCACTTCCATATCTGTAAAATGGGGCTGACCATGCCTACTGCTTAAGTACCTACAAAAGCTAAGCATGAGCCCTCCTTCTGACCCAGCAGTTACACTCCTAGATGATACCCAAGAGAAACATTGTCCAAAAGACACGGACAATGGTGTTAAAGGGGGTTGTTCATAGTGGCCCCAAACTGGGATCAACTCAAATGTCCATCAAAAGGAGAATAGCTAAATAAGCTAAGGTATATAATCATGCAGTGGAATATTACACACACACACACAAAAGAAATGACCACAGATGCATGCAACAACGTGGATGAGTATCACATGTTATTGAGCAGAAGAAGCTGGACACAAAAGTGTAGGTACTGTGTGATACCATCAATAAAAAATTCAAGAGCAGGTAAAGCCAATCCCAGGTGAGAGAGAGCAGGATAGTGGTCACTCTTGGAGGGTGCTGACTGGGAGGGGACTTGAGGGAAACTGCTGGGCTGTTGGAAATGTTTTATATGTTGATCTGGATGGTGTCCCATGGATTTATACATATGTAAAAACTCACTGACCTCTAACACTTGAGATTCTTGTACTTTATAGTTCAACGAAAAGGTTAAAAAAAAAAGCCTACTGCCTAGAGAGTTAGTGAAGAGTAAAAGAGATCCAGAATACAGATGTGCCTGCCCCCTAGTCAGCACCGGTGAACGTCCCCTGCCCACCCTGTCACTGTCAGCAGCCAGGCCTTTGCCCAGCTAGGGCTCTTCATTGACCACCATCAACTGAGCATCAGCTAGAGTCAAATGATTCTGTGCTGTTGGAATTGAGCAGTGGGACAGGCTGGGTTTGTTTTGTTTGTTGCTTTTGGTTTGTTTTATTTTTTTTTCATTTGCTTTGCTTCATGATGAGAAAGTTATAGTCTTTACCATCATTTAATGCGGCAACTCTCTGGCGTTCAGTTCCCCAGCCAGGTGTGTGGTGGAGACCCATGGAGTGGGATCTGGGGCCTGTAGAAATAGCATTAATGTGCCCCCCTCCCTTTGCAGATGGGCAGGATTCCCCAGAGAGGGGGCTTGAGGGCTGCAGGCTCACCTACCTCCCATTGGCCTACCTCCCAAATCTCCCCAAGATCAGCTGACCTGGGCTCTGATTGTTCTGCTTTCACCCCTCCACCTGCTCCAGAGTGACTGTACTAATAAACCCAGAACAGGAAAGTGACTTCCCCAAGTCCACACAGGAAGTCTGCAGCAGAGCCAGGCAAGGCCAGGGACTGTGGAGAGGGCGAGAACCTGAAGAGCTGGCTGCCTGGCACACCAACCAAGCGTTCTCCCTCATGCTCATGGGGGCCAGCCCCTTCCTGAGCAAAGGCTGGGGTGTCTGTGTGCCCCTCCTGCTCTGAAGACAGAGGACACCTGTGGTGTTAATGGGGTGGGGAGGGAGGACTTTTCTAATTAGTTTTGGCAAAGAGATTGGGCTTCTCCACCAGGCAATTTGCAGTCGAACCACCCCATCACCTTAGCCCCTCCTGCCACGGGATCCTAGTCTAGGTGGGCCTCCCCTTTTCATTACTCCTCCTGCCCCGAACAGAAATAGCACAGACTGCCCCTGTTTTCAATCTGGGTGATCTCATTTAAAGATGCCTAGCAGTGTGCTAGGTATGACGTGGTGGTGGCCTGAGGGAGAGATCCAGAAATATGAGGGAGACATCCAGAAACATGACTGAGCCCGGAAATTGAGTAAGAGTTGAGTACAGGAATTAATCCTCCCCCCCCTTCACCTGCCTCGGGGTCAGCTTCAATGTCACCTCAGAAAGGTCTCCTCTGGCTGACCTGACCTTACCCACCCTGGGGCTCTCTTCTATATCTTGTTCTGTTTCTTCATCCTCAGCCCTTACGTGTACTTATCTTTTTGTTCATGTGATACTTTGATTACAGTCTGCCTTTTCCCGCAAGATTATAAGCTCCATGAGGGCAGGAGCTGTGTCTGTTTTACTCACCACTGGACCCCTGGTACACAATAGCTGTTTGAGGAATGAACAAATGAACCAATTAGGAGGTTTTCGAGGTAACTGACTGGGGTGCGGTTTGCAGGGGAGGGCAGAAGAGCCTGGGGCCCGTCTGGTGAAACCCTAACACTTGGGGACTCCAGACCTTCCTTTATCAGCCAGAGGCCCATGTGAGAGGCCTGACTGAGACTGTGTGAGCCCCGTAGGTGAGGGAAATGGCAGCCCCGGTGCCCACAGATGCAGGAAACCTAGGTCTCCACTCTCCATCCTCCATAGGACCCTGAGCTGGAGAGATGCTCTGATGTTCTTCCTCCTTGGGGAGGGGAAACAGCCCAAGCCTTGTCCTCCAGGCCCATTGCTCCCCCCTCCCCCAACTGGGATTCTCCCTTGGGACTTCTATCCCCGGGAGGCCCCAGAGATCCTCTAGCCCGCCCCTCAGAGAGGGCCAGCAGCCTGCCTGGGTCACACAGCAAGGCAGAGGCAGAGCTGGGATTCACCCCAGGCCACGAACTTCCTGCTCCCACTGTCTGCCACAGGGCATGCAGCCCCAACCCTGGATCTCACTCTCTCTGTGGGTAAACTGGCAGCCCAGTGTCCCCACACAGTCCAGGGAAGTAGGGGCACTACTGTCAGGAGGCATCTTCCCACAGCCCACACTTGACCACAGGAACTGTGTTCAGGACACTGTGGGGCCTGGCTTCAGAAATGCCTTCTTTCTGGGTCTTTGCAAAAGTGTCTTCTGATTCCCCCATCAGACTGGATCTTCCCCTGGGCAAGACCTGTGCCTCCTCCATCAGACTGCAGACTCCTTGGATCTCAGCTCTCCAGTCCTTTGGCACTGACCCCCACCCCAGGACCCCCCAACACCCCCAAGGCTGGCTGACTACTCCTCATACATCTCTGTATGAGGTCACTCTGTAGGCTTGGCCTGGGCAGAGGAGATCTTCTAGCCCTTTCCCCAATGTTTCCCCCACCCCACCCATCCAAGCTCCTTGTGGTTATGGACCATGTCCTATTTTTCTGGTGTCCCCTGCTCCTACCACAGGACTTAGGACAGCTTGGGCTCCTGTGACATGAATGAGATGTGTGGAAGGTGCCTCGGGTGTCATTTGAGGGACCCCAGGAAGAGGCTGCAGGACACCCAAATCTCCCCACCCCACCCCCCACCAACTCCCCAGGAGCCAGAGTCTGGAATTCCACTGAAAGAGACACATTCCTTTACATTCTCTTCACAGAAATAATTCAAAGGAGTAGTTTATTCCACTCTTGGGCCTAGAGGCCTTAGGAACTTTTGAGAGCCCAGATACTGGGGTGGGGGTGGGGAGTTGCTGGGCGGGGGTCTGCAGCCTGTTCCTCAGGCTTAGTCGGAAAAGGACTGAGACCCCCCACCCCCACCTCCCAGGGAGCGGCTGACCTCTGGAGACAGGCCTGGGCGGCAGGGGCCCCTGGGACCTGTGGGAACAGAGGGCCTGTCTGGGAGGGAGTCTCTGACAGACGCTTTATCAGGCTCTGTCGCCGGTGTTATCTGTGGCTTCTCAGCAAAGGAGCCACAGTCCTCAGCCGCCCGCTCAGAGCACTCCAGGCCGGAACAAAGCGGCCGAGTCAGCTGGCGGCCCCGTGGCCCCGCGTCAGCCTCGTGGGCCTCGTGGCCCACGCAGGGTGTTGAAGGGACCCAGCCCGGCCCGGCGGCGGCGAGCACTCAGCGGGGGAGACCCAGCAGACGGGCCGTCGCCAGGACCACCTCCCTCGGGCCTGTATTCAGAATGGGGACAGGGCACAGAGTCACCCCAGCCCCTTCAGGGCCCAGCTGAAATGTCAGCCACAAAGGACGGGACACAGAGGGGCCTGTCCGGGAACAAGGGCCAAGTGTTGGTGTGGGATGAGGGCTGGGGCTGGGCTGGTCAAATGTTTACTTGGAATGGTTCGATTGTGCACCCTCAGGCCATGGGGGCAACTGGCGCCTGGCACGGGGCCCCTCCACCCACCACCACGGGGCACTGTAAGGATGCAGGCTCATCCCAGATTGGGCCTGAATTCACAGGCCCTGGAGGGGACTGCCAGCCGAGACCTTAGCGTCGATGCTACCATTCCTGCCTGCTGTTGGAACCCACTGGGGGAGCTAGGAGGGCTGCCTTGGCCCCTTATTCAGAAGGCGTCTGTTTCTTCGGTCTCCTGCAGGGCTGCCATGAATGGCTGGGCAGATTGTGTACTACCAAAATGGCACCTTGCCACTAAAGCTATTGGGCATGGGGCTGCATGGGCCTGCATTAGCCCTGGGTGGTGGTGGGGAGACATTTTTTTATCTGTCTGCTAGGAGTGGACATCTTTGTGTGCTGGGGATTGGGTAAATTAAGATGACTGTAGGGTCCTATCCATAGGCTCTCACAGTCTGTTAGGGGTAGGGTTGCCAGATAAAATACAGGCTATCCAGTTAAATTTGAATTTCAGAAAAACAACTAATAATTATTTTTTAGCGTAAGTATTTCCCATGCAGTTTTATAATGTCTGAAGTGTCCTGTTTTAGGCCTTCCCTCTGCCCCTCAACGTGTAGGGCCCTGGGATCATAGAGAAGATGGAGAAGACTGCAGAAGGACCAGGCTGGGAGGCAGAACAGGTAGGCTGGTGTGGCCAGAAAAGAGCCAGAGGGGTAACGGTGTGCAACAGAGCAGCTCTTGAAGGCTGCGGTAAGGACCCTGGCTTGTACCCTGAGTGTTTTGAGCAGGGGACTCACATTGTCACAGGCTCCCTCTGGTGGCTGCGTTGAGAATAGGCTGGAGGGGACATGGGCAGAACTGGGGAGACCTGTGAGGAGGCTGCTGCGCTGAGAGGTGATGGTGGCTGGGAAGGGTGGTGAGCGTGGCACTGAGAGAAACGGCTGATTCTGGACATATAAACCTTTTTTTTTTTTTTAATTAGAGAAAAATCATGCATGAAATACAGAGTTCCCATATACCACCTTATTAACACTGTGTATTGGTGTGGTACATTTGTTATAATTAACGAAAGCACATTTTTATACTTGTACTATTAACTATAAAGACCATGATTTAGCTTAGGAGTCACTTTTTGTATTGTAAGGTTCTACAGATTTTTTAAAAAAAATTTTATTCTAGTACCATATATACAACCTAATTTCCCATTTTATCCATATTCAAATATACAATTCAATGCTGTTAATTATGTTCATGATGTTGTGCTAACTTTTTTAATGGAATGGAAAATGTCAGACATATACTAAAGTAGAATGGTATAAAGAATTCCCATGTCCCCATCACCCACTTCCACAATCATCAATTCATGGCCCATTTTGTTTCATTTAAATCCCTCTTCCCTCCTTGCAACTGGATTATTTTGAAGCAAATCCCAGATATCATATTATTTCATCCATAAATACGTCAGTATGTATCACTGAAAGATAAGACCTGGATTTATTTTGAAGCTGGAGCCACCAGGAATTTGCTCAAAGACCTCCAGCAGCTATTAAGAAGGAGGCCCTGCGGAGCCGGGTTCCTCAGGCTTACGACTATCTCTCCTAAAGCTTTAGTTTTTCCCCTCCCTGGGATGAATCTTCCCAGGCCTCAGAGTCCTCTCCCACCCCCCCATCTGTGCCCACTGAGAGTCAGCAGGCTCACTCCCAGCCTGTGGTTTTTGGAAACTGAAAGCTGCTCCCTTCTCCAGGAGCTCACAGCAGGAAGAGACTTCTCCTCTTCCTGGTCCCTTTATAAAAGTCTTGTCCAATTTCTGGCATAAAGGCTCCCGAGGCCTTTAAAGACAACCGGAAAATGAAGGAGCTCCCATTGAAGGTAAGGGAAGCATGCAGAAAGTCACAGAACGAGGTAAACAGGACACAGATTCAGACATTGAAGCCTCAGTAAGTGCAGGGGAAGCTCTTTGCTTTCCAGAAGGCCACTGCCTCCAGGAAGCAGCCTGGCTCTGCCTCCAATTTGCTGTGAGACCTTGGGTAGGTCATTTTCCCTCTCTGGGTTGAGAGAGGAGTGGGGCAGGCAGGGCATCCTCTCAGCATCCCCCAAGCCATTCAGCCATTTCAGGTTCATGATTTGGCTACGGTCTGAGGGACCACTAATCCACCCCAGTGTCGGAGAACAAAGAACAGGCTCCCATTTCCTCTTCCCTTGGCTCTAGTCCAGGTTTTGGCAAGCAGTTCTCTTAACCTCTCCTCCTTGCCACTATTTCCCATGTCCAACCCAAGGCCAGAAATTTTTCTGGGTTGCTGGGTCACAGAGACAAAAAGATGATGATGACAGCAAATACTACTTGACTGAGTGCTGGCTTTTGCAGGGGCTATGCAGATAAGTGTAACCTCCAGGAACCCCAGGCCTGCAGGGTTCTGGTTTACAGAATCACAGGCAAAGAAGCTCACCACAATCCAAAATAATCCAAAATAATCACTTTAAGAAATGTATTACAGTAAAACTCATTTTTTGTAGACATATGTGAATTTTGACGTATGCATAGAGTTGTGTAACTACCAGTGCAATTAGGATACAAAATGGTTCTGTCACCCGCAAAAAAAAAAAAAAAAAAAAAAAAAAAAAAATTCCCTTTTGCTGCCCCTTTGTAGTCAAACTCTCTCCCAATCCCTAATGGCTGGCAACCACTGATGTGTTCTTCATCCCTATCGTTTTTTTTTTTTTTTCCCAGACTGTCGTATAAATGAAGTTATACAGTATGTAGCCTTTTAAATCTGGCTTCTTTCACTTAACACAATGCTTTTGAGAGTCACCCTTATTGTTGAATGTATCAGTAGTTTGTTCCTTTTTATTGCTGAGCAGTATTCCATTGGTGCGGGTACTATACTTTGTTTATCCATTCATCAGTTGAAGGACATCTGGGTTGTTTTCAGTTTTTGACAATTATGAATAAAACCGCTAGAAACATTCATGGACAGGTTTTGGGTGAACATAAATTTTCTTTTCTCCAAGATAAATATTCAGGAGTGGGATTGCCGGGTCATATGGCAAGTGTATGTTTATAGTAATCTGCCAAACTGTTATCCCAAATGGTGGTACCATTTCCAAAGTCATAATAACCTTTTTTCAAGTCTACCCTTTAACCTGAATGTCTTGACAAATGCCAGGAGGAATCCCGATCCTCTTCTCCTGCCACTTGCTCTCTTTCCCCATTTTCAACCACCCCACAGCCCCTCCTTCAAGCCTCTCTCTCTCCTCACCTGTCCTCCTTCCCTGCTCTACCAGTTCACCCAGCCGAGCGCCTAGCTTCTCTCCCTCCTCCTCCGATTCTCCATCTCCAAAGTCCCTGGGATGGGAGGGGCCGAGGGGCAAAAATGGACTCGGAGCAAGGCTACTAGGCACGTATTAATTTCTGACCTAGTCACACACACTAAACCGGTGGTGCACTTTGTAGGAGAGGAAGGCCAGGTCCGCACAAAGAAACTTATCTATGATCCCCCAAATTTGCAGGCAGCATATGTAGGATGTGAATCCAAGGCAAAACGCTCTGCTTCTGTGCTGAGGTGCCTTCCAGGTTTCCGAAGCTCCACCCCGGGCGGGACCCGCCGTAGGGGGCGGCACGCAGATTCCAGCCGCTCTGCCGCCAAGGATCCTCCCGAAGCCTGGAGCTCCACCAGCCTCCTCGTGCGGGCACTGGGAGTCGGCTCACCTTAATCGGTTCACTTTCACTCTCTGAGCCCCTCCTGTTAATCGACTGAGGTGTTCCCTCATTTTATAGATATTGAAACCGAAACTCAGAGAGGTGCGGTGACCTGCCCAAGGCCACACAGCTCCGCAGTGGTGGAGACAGGATTTAAACCTAAGTCCTCTGATTCCAGGACGCTCTGCTCTTTCCACCACTTTGCAAGAACTGGCTTAGAACAATAACAATCCAATGCCATTTGGTTTCCTGTCTTCACACACACACCTGTTGCAAGTAACTCTCTTGCCTTGTAGCCCTTACATGATCACACCTGATCTTTCTAATAACCACCGGAGGCAGTTACGATGGTCGTTCAGCTTTTACAGGTGAAGCGCCATAAGACCCGGGTCCGGGTTAGACTGTTTTGATACTTCCCGGATCCTTTCCAATCTTTCCCAAGGCTTCGTGCTGCTCCCGAGCCGCCCGCGGCCGCTGACGTTCTTCAGGCGCCCCCTACAGGCATTAAGTCGCCCTGCTGGGTGACTTAGAAAGTTTTTCGTGAAATTTTCCCCCACCCCACCCCACTTTTTAACCCAATTCCTCACTCAGTTGCCAAATCTGGGCCTTCCTCTCATTTGAACCCACCTTGTCCCTCCTTGCTCCACATGTTTAGCAATATAATCTCAGCTTCAAGAAACTAGGATATAATAAAGTCTCAACAAATTGGGGAGGTTGTCAAGTTTGAGAACCACAGGCATGTGTCTGTCTCCACTATCCTGGGAATTCTTTGGGGTGAGGTCTGTGTCCTCATCGGGTTAGCCTCAGGGCCTCCCAGGGAAAGGACCGTGTCTCCCCCATGGGCCCCCACCTGCTGGGGCCAGGCCTTTCAGAGCAGCGATGTGGCAGTGAGCGTGGAATACAAGAAGGCAGCTCTGGCTTCTGCCCTCCACCACGCAGCTCTGTGCTTGTAGCAGGAGGAAGGGACGCTGTGTTCCCCGATGCCCCCATGGGGTGCTAGCAATGGGCTCCTCTGCACAGACTGGCCTGCCTGGGAGCCCAGAGGAGCTTGGACTTGGGCAGCTGGGAGGCTGAGCCTTCCCGAGGGTGGGCACCTCGGTGTTTCAGGAAGCGGAGCCTAGGACTGGGTGGAGAAGGGGTACAGAGTTGGGAGAGAGGAGAAGGAGAGGCTGGCAGATGTCAAAGCCCTATGATCTCCAGGTTTCTACCCTGAATGTCCCATTGCCCACGGACCACCCCCACTCTGAGGTCCTGCCACAACCTTTTGGGTTCCCTCTCTCTCCATTTATTCACTCATCAAGCAATCAGCTGAGCACATACCATGAGCCAGATTTTTTCTCAGGAGGGGGAGTTTATTGAGGGGTAATTTACACATTATAAAATTCATCCCTTTTTAGTGTACAGTGATATGAGTTTGGACAAATGCATACAGTTAGGTAAACATGATCAGAATCAAGATACAGAATATTTTCATCAGCCTAGAAAATTCCTTCCCGCTCCTTGGTAGTCCACCTTTCCCCCCACCTCCAGCTCCTGACAACCTCTGATCAATTTTTTTGTCCCTATAGATTTGCTTTTCCAGAATATCATGTAAATGGAGCATACAGCATGTGACCTTTTGAGTGTGGCCTCTTTCAGCACAAATGCTTTGGAGAGTTGTCCATGTTGTTGCATGTATTAGTAGTTTGTTCCTTTTGCTTGTATCTCGTTGTGTGGCTCTATCACATTTATATTATCTATTCACCATTGATGGACATCTGCGTGGTCTCTGCTTTTGGGCAATTATGAATAATGCCACTGTAAACATTTGTGTGTAGGTTTTTGTGTGAACCTAAGTTTTCATTTCTCTGGGGTACATACCTAGGAATGGGATGGATCATATAGAAATATAGTTTAACTTAATAGGAATCTGCCAAACTTTTATCCAGGATGATTGTACCATTTCCAAAGTAATAGTAACCTTATAAAATCTAAACTTTAACTTGAGTGTCTTGACAAACACCAGGAGGAATTCTTTTCCTAATTGGAAGTATTACTTTTTGTGCAAACATAAGTTTTAATTTCTCTGGGGTAGGTACTTAGGGGTGGAAATTGCTGGATTGTATGCTAAGTGTATGTTTAATTTTATACAAAACTGCCAAACTGTTTTCCAAAGTGGCTTTACCATTTTGCATTCCCACCAGTAATGCCTGAGTTTAAATTGTTCCATATCCTAGACAAGTGTCAGAACTTTTTGTTTTTAAATGAAAATTTTAAACACCTACAAAAGTAGAGAGAATAGTATAGTAGATTGAATTATGAACCTCAATTTGGACATGTTCTTAATCTTACTCTGCATTCCTGTGGGTATGAGCCCATCGTAAATAGGATCACCTGAAGATGTTACTTTAAATTAGGGTGTGGCCCACCTGAATGTGGTTAGGTCTTAATGCCATCACTGGAGGCCTTATAAAGAGAAAGAAACCGGAAGCCAGAGTGAGGTAAGGTCACAGGAAGAAGCCGGAAGTCTGCGGGAACCAGGAATCCAGAAAAGAATGGAGAGGGCATCACCTTGTGGCGTGAAAGCCAAGGAGCTCCAGGGACTGCCTGCAGCCAGCACCTGGAGAAAGCAAGCCTTACTGATACCTCGATTTTGGACTTCTAGCCTCAAAACCGTGAGTCAGTAAATTCCCATTGTTTAAGCCAACCCATTGTGTGGTATTTGTCATAACGGCCTGGAAAACTAAGACAGTATAGTGAACCTCCATGCACTCATCACTGGCTCGTGGCTTCTCTCATTTTATTCCCCCCATCCCACTCTCTTCACAATGGCCAAATTATTTTTGAGGTAAATCCCAGATGTCATATCATTTCATTCATGGGTATTCCAACATTATCTCTACAAGATAAAGATCTTTAAAAAAACATGATACCATTATCTCACCTAAAATTTGTGCCAACATCATTCTTAATATCAGATATCCAGTCAGTGTTCACACTTCCCCAGTTGTCTCCTAAATGTTGTGTATGTATGGGTGTATCATATATAACAACTTGTTTGTTTGAATCAGTTTCCATATAAGGTCCACACATTGTGACTGGTTGATGAGTCTTTGCGTTATTGTACTTGAAAGTCATTTGGAATAATTCTCTTTGTGGTTGTATCACTAACTCAATGTATACATTTATTTGCTTCAATTTGCTTTGGATTTTTAGGAATTTTAAGAATTTAAAATTTTATTCTTGGTTTCAGAATAAGGTACATTCAGAAAGGTCTAACTTTTATTTGTGTCTCTTTCACCTTATACTCACTCCCCCCTTGATAACTATTAATTTTTTAAAATGTATGGTTTATCCTTATGTTTATATGTGTGTATGTGCACATGTGTATATATATCCATGTATGTATTTATCCCTTTTTAGAAAATATTAGCGTAGAATCCCTGTCATGGCCCAAGAGGGCTTTTTATAGCCGGAGTTCTAAAGAAAGCACCGGACGTGTTCTGAGACATGAGCTTTTATTATGGGGCTTACCTACAGGGTGGGGAAGTTGAGTCACGTTGCCCTGAAATCAGGAGTGTCTCTGAATGGATTCAGGAGCCGCTCTGAATGGCGGCAAGTTCAGAATACAATGAGGAAATAGTGCACACTTTGGGGGACTGAATAAGCTGATTATAAGTGCTCAACATTCCAATGGGTATGAGAGCACAAGGCAGGAAGCGGGGTCGTGCAACGTAGGGAGGGGTTGATTGTAATCAACAGGGAGGAGGGGAGAATTATAGAGATAACAGTATCTCAGGGAGTCTTAGGGAGGAGGTAGTTTCGGTTATAGATTACATTTAGCACCTGATATTACAATGCGAATAGGTCAAACCTTAACTGTCCTTGGTCAAGTAAACTGCTGTGTGCAGTCTTCAAGACACTTGGGGGGCCTGGGGCTCCCACAATCACACTTTCCTCTACGTTGCCTTTTTCACAACGCAGCCCAGCCGACTCTCCATAGCATCACATTGCGCTCCTCCTGGTTCCTTTTCACAGCTGCAGAGTCCTCCGTTGAGTGGAAGAACCCTGATTATTCAATCAGTCCCTACTGATCGATATTTACCCTGTTTCCAGTCTTTTGCTATTACGAATAGAGTTGCAGTAAAAAGCCTTGGGCTTACTTCCTTGGGTATTTTTGTTCGTGCATTTGGCGTGGATTCCAGCAGCAGGATTCCTGAGTGGAAGGTTGAATGCGCAGGCGATTCTGTTAGCTGCTGCCACCCTCCCTGCAGAGGGCTCGTGCTGTTTTGCATTCCCACCAGCAAGGCAGGACAGGGCCTGTTCCCTAAACCTCCGCAGCAGGATGCAGTGTCAAGCTTTTGGATTTTTGCCAATCTGATAGGTGGGAAGTGGTATCTCCCTGTAGTTGTAATTTGCATTTCTTTTGTTGGAGTGATCTTGATCATCTTTTCAAATGACTAAGGGCTATTTGTATTTCTCTTTCTGTGAATCATCGGTTAATATTTTTTGCCCATTTTTCTATGAGATTGTTGGTCTTTCCTTCTCTACTTTTAGAAGCTCTTTATATACTATGGATATTAATCCTTTGTTTGTGATAGAGCTTGCAGTTATTTTTCCCAGTTTGTCATTTGTTTTATTTATTTGTTTATTCATTTATTCATCAGTCTTGAGCCGCTGGACGCAGGGGATTCAGCTGTGAGCAGGGGGCCCTGAACCTTGGATCAGTCCTCCACGCCCCTCCTCCCAACCCTTTCCCCTACTGTCCTTTGTCTCCTGACCCCTCTTCTGTCACCCAGTGACTGCTCTTCCCACGTCCTGCCTTGCTCAGGCCTCAGCACCTCCCAATCTGGGCTCAGTGAGGCCCAGAAACCAGACTGATTGTCTCTGCACCCCATACATGTGCCCGGAATCTGGCCGTGACTCAGTGAAGGAGTGAATGAGTGAATGAATGAACAAATGAATGTTGTGAGGGACAAAAAGCCTCTCAGCCCAGGAAGCCAAGTCAGAGTGGAGCTCAGAGAAGCACCTTAAGGTCAAGGTTTCTTCACCCCTGCAATCTATTTCAAACCTAATTGGATCTGAATTCTTACTCTCAAATTGTTGGCAGACAATGTAGGAGGATGTAAAAGATTGCCTGCTTATTGAAGAAAATGTGGAAAATACACAGAGGTACAATGAAGAAAATAGAAAATAGCCATTAATCCATTATGTAGAGGAAACCACTGTGGACATTTGTTTTGTGTTTTCATTTATTTTTTTTCTGTATATATTCAGCATCCCCCCACCCACCCTCACCCTCACCCCCATCACATTATAACATACACATTTCCCCACGGCATTAAACTTTTACATCACCATAATTTTAAATGATTACATAATATGCCATGAAATGAAAGTAACATTCTAACCCTACCACTTAACCTCTCTGTGCCTCAGTTTCCTCCTCTGTAAAATGGGGATAAAGCTAGCACCTCCTTCATCAGTTTATTGTGAGGGTTAAATGTGATTCTATGCATAAAGCACTGTACATGGTAAACAGTGAGTATTAGACATTGTTATTATTACTGCTATTGTTTCCTAATTGGTGACATTTAAATTCTGATTTTATGTTGTTGCACATAACCCTGTAATGAGCCTTCTGTGCAGGGGAGTTTTGTGGGGCATAGAAAGCATTCTCCACCTCTACTCCAAATTAAGCACAGCCATGGTAGAGTGAGAAGGGAGTCCCTTGGCTGGAGGTTGGGATGATCGGCATTCGCCCGTGGAAGCCCAGGGAAAGGGCAGTGCAGGCGAGGGGAACAGCATCTGCAAAGGCATGAAAGATCAGGGGGGTTTCTAATGGGATTGGTAAAATAGGGCACCCTTGTCTCTATTTTACCAGTGGGGTAATTGAGGCCCAGGGAAGGGAAGCAGCTTGTCTGCTGTGGGAACCAGATCTGAGCCTCCAGGCTGCCCACCCAGTGCTCCCTACACGCCCACGGGCTGTTCTACCCTCCCACGAAATAACATGTGCTTGCTGGGAGGCAGAGGCGGAGGAGGAAAAGAGGGAGGAGGGGGAGGAGTTTGGGGCTTGTGAAGCCTGCAGGCCTGTGAGCCCCTGCCCAGTCAAGGCCCAGCTGTCCCCCAAACAAGCGAATGAGCCCTGAGAGGGTCCCGCCTCAGCTCTGCTCGCCTCCAAATCTTCACCCTGATGCCTTCCCAAATTCAGACCCTACCCTCGCCTCCCACCCATTCAACCCAGTAGCTGGGTTGCAGACAAAGGCTGGAAAGACCTCCCCCATGTCAAGTTTCCATTCTCAGTTCATAATTAGGCTGTCCTGTGGTTATTTAAAGGTGGAGTGTGACCATGGCCCCCAGTGCTTCTGCCAAGAGGGAGGTGTCTGAGAGGGCCCAGAAAGATCTGGGGGCTTGGGCAGTATGGGGATGTAGGGCCTTAAAGGCTAGGCCAGTCTGAGGCGGCACGGGTACTGACAAATGAAGTTTGAGGGTTCTCCAAAATTGTTCCCCTTCTGCTTGTTACATTTCAAGGTCTACCATTAGATCTGATTCTGCAGAATCCCAAAGAAAATGTAAACTAACACTTCTTGGAAGGAGCATCTCAACCTTTTATGGTCCGAATTGTCTGTAATAGCAGCCTCATTGCTGCACTAGTCCAAACACTCCTGTTTAGCACGCTCTCTTCTACATACTGGGGACCTCCTGCCACCACAGTGGCAGATGCTCCACACTCCAGGCCGTGTGAATTATCTACCAAGAGGACCTGACAATTCCAAATGACTGTTATGTGTTAAACCTAAGACTATGAATATAGGGGTGGGAAGGGATCCCCGAAATGGAAAGGGACTTAGCCACACCGGTTGGTGGCAGAGCTGGGCTAGAACATAGGTTTCCTGATTTCAGCCCCAACTCTCTAGGCACTGTTTGCCTCCTTCCATCAAAGAGAGAGAGATGACATTCAGTACCTGCTGTGTGCTGGGCCCTGAGCTGGGCTCCAGGGTGTGGCAGTGAAGAGCTCACAGTTCCTGCCTTTGAGGAGCTCCTGGCAGCCAAGGCCAGGGACAGAGACTCACATGAATGAGTGTGGGTGGAGGGCCATCAGGGATAGATCTCTGTGCAGAGACATCTGGAGAATTTCCAGAAGGAGTGAGCATAGGTGGTTGAAGAATGAACAGGACTTTTTCACCAGGACAGTTTCCAGGAAGAGGCATTGCAGGAAGAGGAAAGAGCAAGGGCAAAGGCAGAGGAGAAGGAGGCTGATAGTTCCTGCTCCCAGGCTGTCAGGAAGCCCCAGGGGCTGACACCAGGATCCCCAGTAACCATCTCAGGGTCCAAGGATACCCTGTAACCTTTATGGGGCATATACGTTTAAAAAGAGATTGGTTGGAGGTTGTGTATTTTAATCAAAAGGAGAGACCCCTTGATGGTGAAGATGCAGGCATTGTGACAGATGGTGAAGCAAATCCCTTTTGGAGCAGCGGTGGTATATAAACACACATGCCTGTGTTGGGGTGGGGCTGCCTCTTGATCAGTCTTGATTTTGTCCACTCAGATTGCAGCTCAGCAGCCATCTGCTCAAGTCTAACTGTTGAGGGGGCACTCCCTGCCTCACCTTGCCAGGTCACTCCCCTTGTCTGAGACTCAGTTTCCCCACATAGAAAACGAGGCGGGTGAACTTGTTTGTCTTTAAGGTCCCTTCTGCATGGGATTGGTTCTAAAGCGTGGGCTCAGGCTCTCCCTTGGCTGGGATGTGGGTGGCGCCATCTGGTGGCCAATGTTGGCCACGCAGCCTGGGAAGGGGCTCCCTGCTTGGCCCTCTGAGCGTGTGTGCGTGTTGAGTATTGGAAGTGATTACACATGACACACAAAATGCTGAGCTTCCCTGTCTCTCAGACCCTGGTGAAAATCAGAGATAGAGGCGGAAGGAACCTTACCACAAAGACAGAAACTGGAAAAATCTTCTTTCTGGGATCTGCCCAAGGTACCCATGACTGCAAAATTCCCTGGGCCACCCATCTTGCTAATATACTTTGAGAGTGTCACTCCTCTGCTCAAAATCTTTCCCTGTCACTCATCTACTGAACAGGGTAAATATCAAACTCCTGGCTGTGGCGTTTAGGGTTCTCCAGAAGCTTACCCCTGCTTAGTAACCCCTATGGCCTCATTTCTCACTCTTTTTCCCTGTTCTACTCCAGGTGAAATATCCCAAGCTCTCCCATCTCCAAGCCTCTGCCCATGCGGCCTCTTTTTCCCAGAGTGCCCTCCCCTCTCCTTTAGTCCTCATAGCATTCTTCAAGGCTTGACTGAAATGCCACCACCAGGAAGACTCCCTGGATTTTTCTAGTTGGGTATGAGTTCTCCTTCCTCTGAACCTCCCAACCCTTTGTCTGTATCTTTCTCCTGGAGTGTAGAGAATTAGTGTTTACCCAGGCCCCTTAGGCCAAAGATTTGTTGTGCCACCTCCCTAAAGACTAGCTCCATGTCTGCTTCCTATCTGGGTCCTTTCCCAAAACACTGAGCCCTCCTCATGGCATTCAGGCTGCCCTCTGCCAGGTCCTACCTCCTACTTCACTCCTCCACCTCCTTCGTGCCCTAAGACTTAGCCACAGGGGCTGCCTCCACGGAACGGGTTTGTGAAATAGAACAGAAAGTCATGAGCCTCGGACCAGACTCCTATTGGACCCTGCCCTTCAGCAGACAATAGCTGTGCAGCACTCAGGCCCCTGCTGCTGAGCTGTGTGTGGGAAACTGGCCTCTAGGTACCCAGAATATGGGGACAGACCCAAGTCACCCCTGGCTCCTTCCTTCAAAAACAGAACGAATAGCTATAGCCCTGGCAGTAATTACCCTAACCATTTGTAGACATCTGCTAGTGTCAACTCATTGTGCTGTATAACATGATTTCCTCACACAACCCATTTATAGAGGCAGAAACAGGGCTCAGAGAGGCCAAGTAACTCACTCAAGGTCACACAGCTCTGAATGTGAATGCTCAAACTCAGCCCTTGCCTTCCAGCTGTCTCCATATCCCGTGCAGTTTCTGTAATGCTCTGCTGTCACCATGTCTTGTACATAACAGGTGCTTGATGAGTTCCTGGATAATAAATACAGACATAAATGAATACCTAACTATCTCTTTCTGCTGGAGATGCTAGAATTCCAGCCTACCTCAGGGTCACACAGCCATCTTTGCATGTGGCAGGAGTCTCAGGACTAGGATTTAAGAGGGAAACAGCTCCGGCCATTGAAGGAGGAGGTGATGGCTGGGTCCTAGAAGGGGTGAATTCCCCGAGTCTGGGTGTTGCGAGGTATTGGGCTCTGGGCATGGCAAGGACCTGCAACCACTGGTGTAATATCCCACCCACGGGTGTCATATATGTGGTGCTGGGGCCCGTGGAAGTCCCACAACTTCAGGGGGGTCCTAGGGCCCGGACTGGCTTGCAAGGTGAGGACCTGTATTAATCGAAACCCCCTGAAAAACAGACACCAAGACAGGATCAGATGTACAAGAGATTTGTTAGGGGGCACATCTATGAGGGAAAATGGAGAAGGAATCGGGGAGGCTGGAGAACCATCAGACCTCAGTGTAAGTCTGACCCAAGTGAAGGAGCAAGGGAAAGAAGGAAGGAAGTTTGCATGGAAGCATCTTAGACTATAGTGCACTTCTCAGAAAGTTCAGCAAGGCCGATGGGGAACCCTTTAGTCACAGATGCCTGCTGGAAGAGTCCTGCATCTTTCAGGCATGGTGCTCCCTGGTATTTCTGCCAGGTGCCATCACTGACTGGAAGGAACCTGTGGGAGCGCAGCCTCTACAGGCACACAGAGGGTGAGGGATTTCAGAGCACGGCCGCTGGAGCCGTGGGTCAACTGTGTTTCCAGTGTCAGAGATCCGAGAGACACATTTTCATGGCCATTGGGAGCCTTCTGCCTCACTGAGCCTCAGCTCACCAGCCTGGCCTGGAGGAAGCCACATATTTCTGAGGTTCTCAAGAGTGTGGCGCCGACAAGGCACAGAGGGCTGAAGGACACAGAGGTGGAGTCCAGTGGGAGGCCCATGAGTGGGGGATGAAGACAAGGCATCCTGGGGGTGGACAGCAAGGCAGACGGTGACACTAAGGACGGATCCTGCTGATGGTCCCCTCTGCACCCTCAGCACCTCCTAATCCCTGCCCCCACCCAAGAACTGAGATGAGGCCCTAAGATGGGGCGTCCCCTGTCCCAGTGAATGGAGCTCAAAATAGAAGTGAAATTCAGTTACAGAAGGACAATTCCGTTTCTCATGCACCTGTTTATGTTCTGAGTGTCATACTGTCACCCTAGGACAGATGGAACATCATCAGGCTGACTCAGGTAAGAAGACGTGGCTTACAAAGGAAAGAGAATTGAAATAACTTTGCTCTTTATATCCGCAGCACTGGAAGCTGAAAGAGAACAAAACATCAATGAACTATTGGGGGAAAGGTTTATGATCCAAGTATCTTCATCCCAGTCAAGATTTCATTAATCCTGTCAGGATTTTGGGGGGGCACACAAAGAGCAAACAAAATACTCAAGGAAATACTCAGTATCAAATGAAAACTGGGTTAGAAGAGACATCTCAAGATATGGGATGAAAAGCACACAGGAAACAGTAGGAAGGAATGGATACACATAGTTAAATCTAAATGAATGATGAAAATGTGATTAACAATTGTGATTTTAAGAGAGATTCTTGAAATGAAGAAAACCACACTAAGAGAAACTTCTTAATAGTCAGAAATGAAAAGATCTAAATCTGCACTGTCCAGTATGGTAGCCCCTAGCCACATGTGGCTATTTAATTAAAACTAAATAAAATGTCCAGTTCAGTTCTTCAGCTGCATGAGCCACATTTCAAGTGCTCAGTGGCCACATGTTGGTGGTGACAACTGTGCTGGACAGAGCAGACACAGAACACTTCCACCATTGTAGAATGTTCTTTTGGACAGTGCTGGTCTAATGTCTGTCAGCAAATCCATGGAGGGAAAAAGGGGTTTTGGAGAGTAGAGAATAAAAGTATTCTAATGGTCTTTGAAAAGGAGAGCAGAGAAGCAAGCAGGCAAAACCAAAATTAAAAAGCATAGTAGAACTTCTAAATAAACAAGTGGTGATGGTGGTGGTGGTGAGATTTGAAATAAGAAGTAAGGACAAACTTGATTAAGCCAGAAAAGGGAAAGGAGAAAAAGAGAGAAAGAAATATAATAAACAATAAATGTGAAATCAGTTGGGAGGAAAAAAAACTACGTTTATCAGCTACCACAATGACTTCCCTATCAAAACTTCCCTATCAAAAGTCAAAGATGCAATTTCCAGCTATACGGTGGAATAGATGTGTACAGAAACCTCTGTGACAGAATACCTAAAAATGTTGGATAAAAAATTTAAAAATTCTTTAAAAAATATAGCTGAGAAGACAGAAAAGTAAGGGAAATATTCAGTGTTCAGAAGCAAAGAAATCACGAGTCCACAGGTGTAAATGCATTTTGGAGCCAGGATACGCCTTAAGGGCATGTGATGATTTGAAGCTGTATGTACCCCAGAAAAGATATGTTTTGGGGTACTTAATGTTCTTAGAGCTAATCCATTCCTGTGGGTGCAGACCAATTGTGGGTGGGATCTTTTGATTAGGTTATTTTAGTTGAGGCATAACCCAGGTGGGTCTTAATCCCTTACTGGAGTCCTTTATAAGAGGATGGAATTCAGAGAAATATACAGAAGCTGAGAAAGAAAGCCACAGATGGAGAAGCCAGAAGCTGAAAGCAACGAAGCCCAGGAGAGAAGGGAGAGACCAGCACACCCACCATGTGCTTTGCCATGTGGCAGAAGAGCCAAGGATCACTGGCAGCCTGTCTTTCAGAGACCAGGTTATCGTCTTGACGATAACTCGATTTGGACATTTTCACAGCCTCAGAACTGTAAGCTTGTCAGTTAATAAATCCCCATTGTAAAAGACAACCCATTTCTGGTATTTTGCATTTTGGCAACTTTAGCAAACTAAAACAGGACATCTGCCCATCCTTGTGACCCAAAGTCTGGGTTTTTACAGGTTGCCCAAGCTTATGGTACAGGAGATAATGCCTGGGGCCCTGGCAAGGTGGGAGATGAGTTAGAAGACCCCTGCCCAAACCAGGAGTCCCAAAGGACTATGCTCTTAGTTGGTAAACTGGAAAAAGAAAATACTCACAGGAGAGATGTCTGCTTCTGTCTTGACTGTTGTTGGAGCAGAGAAAAGAAAGGTCTCCCTTGATGATTTCTAGAACAAGCTCAGTCTCAAGTGGATGTGGGGCCAGAATTCATACCGCCTGTGTTGGTGCCCCTCCTCTGAAAAATTAACGGAAAATGTAGTTTACAGTGTTCCCCAGATGCCTGATGAAGCAATTGCAAATTGTCTCTAGAGGAACACACTTTAAATCGAGGCTTTAAAGAATTCTCACAGATAAATATCCAAGGCGCAGGAGGTCACACTAAAAAAAAAAAAAAATAATAATCATTCAACACAAGAGGAAATAAGCTATGTGAAATGAGAGTCAGCAGAAGCAGCACTGCTGAATCAGATCTATAACAACTAAAAATATTGGAATTATCTCTTATAGAATATGAAATAATTATGTTTATTTTTTAAAGAAATTAAAGAGGTGATTCAATGTATGATAAAAGAGTGAGAGACTATCAAAACTGAGCAGGTGAATTAAAAAGAACCAACTAGAATTTCTAGAGATGAAAGATGACATTGAAATTAAAACCCAGTGGATAAAGTGTTGGTTCTGGGAAAGATTGAGTCAGCTCACTCTATCTTGTATCCTACTGAATGCAATTAGACATCCTGGACTCACTACCTAATTTTAAGATTTACTATAAGGCTACAGTTATCAAGACACTGTGGTGTTAGCAAAGGGATACATACTATAATTATGGAACTGGATAGAGTTCAGAAATGGATGCAAAGACAACAAATGATGTTGAACAACTGCACATCCACATGCGAAGAAACCCATGAACTTCAACCTAAACCTCGTATCTTATATAAAAACTCAAAATGGATCATGGATCTAAATATAAATGTAAAGCGATAAAACTATTAGCAGAAAAGTCAGGAGAACATCTTTATAACCTGAGATTAGGCAGAGTACCTACATCTGATCTCAAAAGCACAATCTATAAAAGAAACAAACTGATAAACTGTGGTGGCTTCATCAATATAAAAAACTTTTGTGCAAGATACTGTTAAGGAAATGAAATGACAAGCTTCAAACTTGGAAAATATTTGTAAATCTATATCCGACAAAATACTTGTGTCCAGGAAATATTAGAAAACAAAACTCTCGATAGTAAAAAAACAAACAACCCAATTAAAAAAAAAAAATGGGTAAAAGACTTGAACATACACTTCACCGAAGAGGATATGCAGATGGCAAGTAAGCACAAGAAAAGATGCTCAACATCATTAGCCATTAGAGAACTGCAAATTGAAGCCATCTATTAGAAGGGCTAAAAAAAAATACTGACAATTCCAAGTGCTGGTGAGGATGTGAAACAACTGGAACTCTCGTCTGTTGCTGTTGGGAATGTAAATAGCATAGCCAGCCTGGAAAACAGTCTGGCGGTTTCTGATAAAGTTAAATACACACTAGGTATATGACCCAGAAATCTCACTCCTGGAGAAAGGAAAACTTAATTCATGTAAAAACCTGTACATGACTTCTCATAGCAGCTCTGTTCATAATTGCCCAAACCTGAAAACTACCTGAATATCCTTTAACCAGGTGAAGAAAGAAACAAACTTGGGGCCAGTCATACAAAGTAATAAAAAGGAACCAACTACCAATACACATAGCAACATGGATGAATATCACAGGCGTTAAACTGAGTGAAAGAAGATGGTTTCAAAAGGATACACAGTGTGTGGTTGAGTCCAAAGATACATTCTGGCAACTGTAAAACCATAGTGACTGAGAAGTAAGTTGCCATGGTTAGCTTAGAAGTAGGGTGTGACTGCACAGGGTGATGGAATTGTTCTGTGTCCTGAATGTTCTGGTGGTTACACAAATCTATGTATTTGTTAAAACTCCTAAAGCTGTACACAAAAAGGAATCAGTTTTTTTTTTTTTTTTTTTTTTTTTTTACACAAAGTCTTGAAGAGTTTTATTGCATTTTCTCCCAAGGCAGCACAGTGAGTTAACTTAAGAATGAACTAAGTGAGCTAACTTGTTTCACAGGTATCTGACCATCCTGTGAATTCAAATCATCCGGGAGCAATCCTGCAGCAGGGATCTGAGGGCAGTGGCCGCAGGCAGGGTTTGTGCCACCCTTCCCACAGCTTGGTTCAAAGGGAATGCCACCGGTTCTCTGTCTCAAGTCAGCAAACTGCAGGCCGTTCTTTACTCTGAGTGAAAGCTAAATTCCTGCTGCCAATAGTCTTGTCATCTGACAATTCAAAGCGAAAAAAGAAGTAGATAGAGGAAAACTTTCTGTATTTTCTAAAATTAATCTCATATTTGTGCCTCTAATCTAGATTGAGGAATTGCAAAGAAAAATAAAACTGTGTCCAAGCAGTTCAAACAGGCAAACGCCTTCTTAAAGTAGAAGGGAACCATAATTTTAGAGCAGAAATGAGGATGGATATGGGATTCTGGGACAGTTCTCTCCACATACAATGATAAGAAGGCTATAAATCCTCGACCCTGGGAAGACATCCCTGGTGTTGCCATGTATGTATGTGCAACCATTTATAGTTCTATTTTCAGAACTCAGATGGTCGCTTATATGGAAATAAGCAAGTTGAGGAAAAGTCTCAAGTGAAAAGCAATATACTTTATATCCATGGTGGGTTTTAGAAGCAACACTGTGGTCAAGAGACCCAAAGCAATCTCCAGGCAACTGGATCTGGAATCATAGAAAAATAAATGCACGTAACTTATAGAAACTGAAGTTCATTTTCCAGCAATCTTATTTCCACTTCTGTTTAAAAGCCATGGAAGAGCATTCACAACCACTTGGTGGTTACTCCTACCCATTCGATGGCCTGAGCAGTGGGAGCTGCAGACAGGCCTTCAGTTGCCGGCTGCGCCCTCCAGTCTTCAGTAGGGAATGGCTGAATGGGTGCAGAGGAGCTTTACGCCAGCCTGCAACCTTGGATTTAGTAGCAGTAAATTCAGGAGCTGGAGCAGTCCATTCACCCTGAAATTCCTCCTTGGTCACAGCCTTGTCAGCAGTGGCCTGCTCTTCCTTTTCAGTCTCTTCAGGATCTCTGTGAAAGTAGAGATCAGGCATCCCAGTTACTCATGCAAAATGGAGCCATGTAAGCACAGCATCTACCACATCAGACTCAGAGTGAGCCCGTTGTTGCATGGGATGGCAATGTCCGCATATTGCAGAGGCAAATCTGTGTTACACAGAGAGCGGTCAGCAGGTAACATAAGACGCCTCTGTAAGACGCTGGTGGTCAACCCTGGGATCAGTCACCACCACAAGATGCAGCTCCCAGAAGGCTGCCTGTAGCTGGTTAGTGAAGGTTCCAGGAGTGAAGCCCCAGCAATAGGAGTGGCTCCAGTGGCAGCAGTAAACTTCAGCGCAGCCTTTTGGCCAGTATTCCTGGAGGGTATGTCACAGACATCAGCTGGGTTTTCAATAGCAACAAAGGCACAAGCTGCCAGCAGAAGCCTCTCCCAGGTCCTCTTCAGATTTATGATGTAGATGCCATCACTTTTCCTTTTGTAGATGTACTCTTCCATTTGGAAGTCAAGATTGGTGCCACCAAAGTGGGCTCCTGCTGCAAGGAATTTGAGGACATCTTCCTTCTTCATCTGCAGGACATCAAGGGCTCCAGACATTGTTTCCGTTTCCCTTTAAGTTATGATGGGAATCCAGGACAATGCACGAGGGTTACTCTGCTTCCTCTGGAACCAGAACCAAGGATCTACACTGGGAGTGCAGGTTGTCTCTGCACCAAGCCAGGGAGGAGTGAGGGAAGGAGGAGCCAGCAGGGCACCAGGAGATCCCACCACTTTTAAGTAGCCTTATCTTTGATTCAGAGCTCGCCCTGTTACTGCAGTCCTTTAACTGTTTTCTGGAACTTTGAGAGAGAAGTTTCTGCCATTTCTTGCTGGTTGTTCAAAGCTTCATGGGGGTAATGGAGTCCTGAAGCATCTCACTCCACCAGCTTGATCCACTATTATTATGATTATTCATAAGGAGATCTGGGTTTTAGTCTTTCCTGGGCCACTGTGTTGTCTGACCTTGGACAAGTCACTTCTTGCTGGACTGGTGACCAAGTCGTCTTTGAAGTTCCTTTTGGCTTTAACCACGTTGGTTTTACTTGGTTTCAGTAAAGATCCTGGGACTGTAAACCTGGTGAAATGGAGTAGAAAGAGCAGGACCCTCTGGTCAGATGGACTTAAAGTCAAATACTCTCTCTGCCCCTTCCATCCATCTGTCCCTTCATCTACTGATTCCCTCACCAAATATTTGAGAAGCCCCTACATGTCAGACACAGCACTAGCTCTGTGGACACAGTGGGGAACTGAGCAGACCCAGTGTCTACCCTCAGGGAGCTGACACTCTAGCAGAAGAGGTAGACTTTCAACTAATAACCACACAATAGTGTTGTTACAAACTGTGGTAAGGGCTTTGAGGAAAGTATGCTGGATGCGCTCAGTGTAGATAGAGTTTGGGAAAGGAAGAAGCCAGGGAAGGTGACATTTGGGCTGAGAACTGAAGGGTGGAAGGAGTTATCCAGGGGCAGATTTGGAGAAGGCATCTGGGCAGAGGGGATATAATGGGCCAAGGAATCTGTGGTCAAAGGAAGCACAAACCTTTGAGGGCAATGTGGCAGGAGCTACATTGTGAGGGAGGTCGGGGCTAGTCCCCTGGTCAGGACTTTGTCTTTCTCTGACAGCAGCAGGAACACGCTGAAGAGTCTGAAACAGAGGCGTGATGATTGGAATCATGTATTAAAAAGATCATCCTGGCTGCACTGGGGAGAATGACTGGAGGGGGCAAGAAGGTATTTGCTGTGTGGCCTTGGATGTCACTCAACTTCTCTGAGCCTTAATCCTCTCCCCTATAAAATAGGGATAATAATATTAACCTACAGGGTCGCCATGATGATAAAGTGAAATCAAGGGTACAAAGTGCCTGACACAGAACAACCACGGTGGCTCCATTTTATTATTAACTTAGACAAGGTGAAGTCTCTAAAAACAGCTTCCAGTGGCCTCTTTTCCTATCCTCTCTCTCTCCCTCTTTGGGCTTTCTCTTCTCCACCCTACTTCAGGAGTGTCTATGATGGGAATTGAATGTAAACTTGAGTTTTAGCATGACAAAGTCACACTCTGGGTCAGAAACACATGCGGAAAGTGTGAGGGCCCTTGAATGGGATAGAAGTGAAATCTCTGGGATCCATGTCCCAATCCCACTGGCTCAGCAGTGTTTTTGAGGCCATAGCTCAGAGTCCAGATCTCTTAGAAGACGAACAAGAATAAAAACTTTCTCTGCAGTACTGTTGCTTTTAAAGGAAGCAATAGGTAATTTACAACAGGGATGCGTCTCTCTTTTTTCTCTCCTTTTTACTGCTTTCCATGCTGTTTCAGGAACATAAACTCATTTGATGCTCCAACTCATCGAGCCCCAAGGCAGTTAGAACCCAGCTTTGAAAAATTTCCCGAGTCTACTCACATTGTGGGAGAATGACAATTGCAACAACCATTCCTCGCATGCAAATAGTCTGCCTGGAATTTTACACAGGCTGAGAGTTTCACAAGCCTATCTTTTTTTAAATTGAGGTTTAATATACAGATGGTAAAGTGTATACCATGTGCTATAATCTTATGTACACAGCTCAATGACACTTTACAAATGTAACCACCATCCTAATCAAAATCTAGCATGTTTCCAGCACTCTAGGTTTCCTTGTGTCCTCTTCCCAGTCACTGTCACCTCTTCCCTGGAGGTCACAACTAGTTTGACTTCTATAACCATTGATTAGCTTTGTCTGTTCTTGAATTTCATATAAAGAGAATTTATAGTATGTATTCTTTAGTGTCTTGCTTCTTTTACTAATGTAATGTCTGTGAAATTCAATCATATTGTTGAATGTACTTGTAGGTTGTTTATCTTCATTGCTGTTTAGCATTCCAGTGTATGAGTATGCCACAATTCATTTATCCATCATCCTGTTGGTGGGTATGTGGGTTGTTTCCAGTTTGGGGCTGTTCGGAATAGTGCTGCTCTTAATACTCTCTAGCACACGTCTTTAGGTGTAACATATGCACATACACCCAGGAATGGAACTGCTGGATCTTAGGGCATGCTTTTTGTTCAGCTTTAGTAGATGCTGCTGAACAGTTTTTCAAAGTGGTTGGACCATATTGCATTCCCACCAGCAGCTAAGTGACAAAATACAATTCAAATGAGTTCAATCAAAAACTGTATAGACTCCCCTTGGGACAAGGGAGGGTGCAGCTGCTTCAGGGGTGGAGGAGCCAGGCCCTCTGTGCTTCTCCGTGCACACTGGCACCATTCTCTCTGACTAAAGACTGGCTTCCTCCATGTGCCAACCTGGCTTCATATCTCACAGCTCCACTATCATAGATACATGCCTCCTCCTCCTTTAATTTCAAAAAGTTCCAGGGAAGGCCACTGATTGGCCCACAGGTATACTATACCAACCTTTGAGGAACTGTGAGTGGTGGCCCCATTAAAACCACAGGGATAGAGGAGGGGAGAAGCAATTCCCCAAAAGGTAGGGAGTTCTGTCCCCCCCCATGCATGGAGCTGTCTACTGCAAAGGGCAGTGCAGTTCAGCTGACTGGTGGAGCCAGATGGTCTGGACTCGATTTCCAGCTCTGTGGTATCCTCCTCCTAGCTGTGTGACCCTGGGCAGGTCACTTAGCCCCTCTGAACCTCAGTGTCCTAATGGATAAAATGGAACAAACACCTACCTCACAAAGTTCTTTGTGTATTTAATAAGTCATTACAACTGAAACCTCATGGCCGGAGTAGATGCTTAATAAACCTCCCTCCCATCCCTGTCCAATTAGAGTAGGAGTTCCCACAGGGTTTAGATGTGAGTCCTCTTTCATCATGATTTCTAGAACTGGGTTCTGTATCTAAGGACTGCTTTTCCTTGCTGCTGGCTGAGAAAACAAATGCCTGGGGATAGAGGGTCACCACCCTGGGCTATACATGAACCTCCTGGCAGCTCTATCAGATTAGACTGCACTGGATTCAGAGGGAAAAGAGATTTGGAAACTGAATCAGGTAGGAATAATATTCTTGGTGATCTCCTAAACAGTGATTTAAACAAATGCGGATTTCTTTTTCCTTCCTTTGAGTAAAAGAAAGCTGGAGGTAGGAGATCTGTTCTGGTACAGTGGATCCTTGATGCCATCAGGAGCTTCAGTGATTTGGAGCTGCACATACCCCAGGAAAACATGTTCTTACATCTAATTCATTTGTATGGGTGTGAAGTAATCTTTTGATGAGGTTACTTCAGTTAAGAATGTGTGGCCCACCTCAATCAGGATGGGACTTAATCTTTTTACTGGAGTCCTTTATAAGTGGAATAAAATTCAGACATACAGAGAGAGAAAGCCACAGGAGACACTGCCGCCATATGCCTTGCCATGTGACAAGCATCGCCAGCAGTCAGCCCCGGAATACTGCAGTCTTCAGGGAGAAAGCATCACCTTGATGATGCCTTGATTTGGACTTTCGTTTAGCCTCAAAACCGTGAGCTATAAATTCCCATCATTTAAGCCCACCCATTTCATAGTATTTGCTTGAGCAGCCCAGGAAACCAAAACAGCAGCCCAGAATCCTTCCTGTTTCTTCTGGACCCAAGGAGGCTACTCTGCCTCTTGCAGTGTACACACAGTGCTAGAGAAGGGGGGTCAAAAGGCTTGTGATTGCTGAGCTTATCTTCTTTTAAGAGGCTTTCCTGGAAGTGTCACCTAACCGTCTCCCCTTGCATCTCACTCACTGTGTCACAGGGGACCCATGTGAAGGCTGCAGGGGGTGCTGGGAAATGTTCTGCAAGGGCTCTATAAATATTAGCTGTTATGGTCTGGAGGTGCTATCAGGACCATGTCAGCAGAGGCTGGCAGTTTCCTCCCAGTAACTTTGGAAATGTCATCTCAGGGTAGAGAAGACCTGATTACTGTGGAGGACACATTTTCCCTTCCAGGAGATCTGGCTCAGTGGACATGGAGAGCAGCTTGCAGTAATGGAGTTGAGGGTTTCGAGGTCAGATAGGCAATCAGTAGAGAGAAGAGCTGCCTGGAGGAAGAGTCACTGACCAGGCCAGGGTCACCAATCAGTGCCTGATGAGACCACACCCACAGCCTCTTCTAAGGGAAATGCCCGTGTGCTCCAGATGGCCATGTTCTGTCCCAAGTGACCCCGTGATCTCAGTTGATTGGACTAAAGGAAAGCACCCAACCCATGGGCAGCCAATCCACAGGCTGGCCAGCCACCCATGACCTGGCTGAAACAGTCATCTAGGATAGTCACATTGCCAGTTTGCAGGAACTTGACCTGACACTATGGAAGAGAACTTGCAGTTGGGAGCAGAACCAAAGGAAGCAGACATCTGGGGAATGTTCTGCCGCTGGATGCCTGAGCTTGCCTTGGATTCTGCGTTGTCTCTGTGTAGTCCAGCTCACGGGGGCTCCATGAGCTTTCCTCCTAGCTCCCAATGGAGTCAGCCCCTCCACAGACTCCCCCGACTTGGGCAGGTTAGAGAGGGTCTCTGTTCTGCAACCAAACATGCAGACCCACAGGACAGTTTGTTTTTTTTTAAATTCAGTTTTATTGAAATATATTCACATACCATACAGTCATCCATGGTGTATAATCAACTGTTCACAGTACCGTCATATAGTTATGCATTCATCACCACAATCTATTTCTGAATATTTTCCCTACATGAGAAAAAAATTTTTTTTTGTCAGAATAAGAACAAAAGATAAAAGTAAAATAGAACACCCAAATCATCCCCCCCATCCCATCCCATCCTTCATCCAGTTTTTGCCCCCATTTTTCCACTCATCCATCCATACACTAGATGAAGGGAGTGTGATCCACAAGGTTTTCACAATCACACTGTCACCCCCTATAATCTACACTCTCATACAGTTGTCTTCAGGAGTCCAGACTACTGGGTTGGAGTTTGATAGTCTCAGGTATTTACTTCTAGCTATTCCAATACATTAAAACCTAAAAGGTGTTATCTATATAGTGCATAAGAATGTCCACCAGAGTGACCTCTTGACTCCATTTGAAATCTCTCAGCCACTGAAACTATTTTGTCTCATTTTGCATCCCCCTTTTGGTCAAGAAGATATTCTCAATCCTACGATGCCAGGTCCATATTCATCCCCGGGAGTCATATCCCCCATAGGACAGTTTTAAATCAAGGTCATCATCATTGCTTCTTGGATTTTTGGCTAAGATCATGCGTGGTATCTGTTCTTACCAGTTTAAATCAAGGTTCATCAGTTGCTTCAAACAGAAAGTTAGCTGATTCCAATAATGGAATTAAAGTCAAGCTTTTGGAACTCAATCCTGATGAGGGTGAAACATCCAACATTGTTGTGAATGTTCTTGCAAGTTCAGTTAAAAAGTTCAACATTGAAGATAGAATTATCTGCATTTGCAGAGATATTATGAATATAAACTTTTGTAGAATGCAGCAGCATGGTAAAAATAATGTTCATACCCAGTTAGGAAACCCACAGAGCAGAAACAAACTTGGAATTGGTGTGCACATATAATTCAAAACTGTAATAAAACAAGATGTGATGGTCTCTCAACTGAAATAGAAATCATAGTTGCCAAGATATAGAGACATACACAGTAACTGTATTGTGATATTTTTGTGACTAAGCTGATGATGAATGTAAAACATATTTTGGTGTGGCTGTAGGGCTAGACCAGGGTGAGGAGGGTGAGGCACTTGCTACAGGTACAAAATGAAATTTAAGGGGCGCGAAAAAACGTAGTAATCAAGATAAATAAAATTTTAATGCAATATTTAAAAAATAAAAATCAATGACAAAATCCATGGTGAGCAAAATATCCAGCTTTTCAATAAAGACTTCAGCGTTATTGATAATTTCTTTACCCTCATGTTCCATCGTAGTTCAGCAGAGCCTTGCATGGCTGTATCAGTTTTCTCTTTTTGCTGTTTGTCATCAGTTGAATTACAATTGTTTTGAACCCTTAAAGAATTCCTTTGTAAATCATTTTAAGTGTCTACAATGGAATTGAACATTTTGCAAATGAGTCTTCCAAATTTTGTTCAAAAGAAATAGAAAAATCTTTAGTTACAGTGTTCCACAAGTGTGCCAAAAAATTAACTTTTGAAGCTTTTCTATAATTTCAGGTGTTGAAAACAAAGCTTTTAGGAACTTGCCATTATTGCACACTGGAAAACAATTACAGGTATCTCTCAAAAGCAAAGGAGTAGCTGAACAGACGAAGTACCATGATTTATCACTGTGATGTTGACCTTGATCACCTGGCTGAGGTAGTGTTTGTCAGCACAAAGTATTTGTTCTCCCTCTTTTGAAACTGTCCTCTTTGGAAGGAAGTCACTATGTGTAGCCCACACTTAAGGAGTGGAGAGTTATGCTCCACCTCCTTGAGGATGGAGCATCTACGTAAGTTGTTTGGAATTCTTCTGCATGGAAGATGTGTCTCTTCTCCACAATTTACTTATTTATTCAATCATTTATATCCATATGGACTCATGGATTTTTTTTATACTTTGGGTTATAATCCTATATAACCTTATTTATTTTGTTGTTCCAATTGATCCAGGTTTGGCCACAGAGAGGTCATTCAGTGGGATTCTGTGCCCCTTTGATGTATCCCTATGGATGTGGGGATTATTTTTGTGTTTTTTTGTGGTTGTTGTTGTGTTTTCTTCTTTTGAGAACTCCCTACTCTCTGGTGCTACAAGATGCTCCAGGTTCATCTTGTCTATTTCCTGCCCCAGTCCTAGAATCAGTCATTTCTCCAAGAAACCCTGGCTCCTTTAATTGGAAAATGGTATTAGAAACCAATATCTGGGTTTCTGCATGTGTTCATTGTTCTGAGGTATCATTGCTTGTAGGCACTCTCAGCTGAGAGAGTAGGGAAATATATGTGTGTATACTAACCTGTGCATATACACCTATCTATAAATATTTCTATAGGTAACCACCTATAATATATATATATATATATATATATATATTAAGCTGAACATGCATTCATACTGATAACTCCAACTCTAATGTTTTACCACATGGATCATTCTAGCTTCCTCCCCCTTGTTTATCTGTAAACTTCCACTCCAACAGTGAGAAATCTGACTCCTACTATCCATCATCCATTTACCCAATCGCTCAGTTTCAGTGTACATGTATAGTAGTGTCAGAATTCTTAACCTAGACCTCCATGGGAAAGCTTTATCAATTACAGTACAAGCTTAGGTGCAGTTCCTTTTGCCTTTAGTCTTGCAGATTCCACTCATTCCCAAAATACTTAGGCCAGCACCTCTTTTCCCCACCTCCCTCAGTGGCTGTTTCATCCATTTTTAATACAGCTATATTCTTTTGTCACAATCTGCATTCCATCCTGGGAATCCCTGATCTCCTAAGTGATTTTTTTAAAATTTGCATATATTAAGTTTCATTCTTTGTGCTAGAATGGTAAGGTCTATGGGTTGAGACAAAGGTGTAGTGTCATGTTTCCTCCCTTACAATACCTTACAGAATAGTTTCATCATCCTAATAATTCCATCCCGTGCTTCACCTATTAAACTCCTTCCCCACAATGCCCTGGCAACCTGTTCACCATGTCTATAGTTTTGCCTCTTCCAGAATATCACATAAATGGAATCATAGCATACATAGCCTTTTCTTTTTAAATTTATTTTTATTAGAGAAGTTATAGATTTACTTAAAAAAAGCATGCAGAAAATACAGAGTTCCCATATACCTCCCTTAAATACAGTTTTTCCTATTATTAATACTTTGCATTCATGTGGTACCTTTGTTACAGCTGATGAAACAATATTATCATAATTGTACTATTAACTATAGTCCATAGATTACATGAGGGTTCACTGTGTTGTACATTCCTATGGTTTTCTACAATTTTTTAAAATCCTAACATATACAAACTAAAATTAATCCTTTAACCACATTCAAATATGTAATTCAGTGGTGTTCATCACATTCACAATGTTGTGCTACCAGCACCACCATCCGTTACCAAAACTTCCATCACCCTGAACAGAAACCCTGTACCAATTAAGCATTAACTCCCTATTCCCTACCCCCAGCCCGACCTCTGGTAACCTGTATTCTAGTTTTGGACTCAATTTGCTTATTCTACTTATATCAGTGAGATCATAAAATATTGGTCCTTTTGTGTCTGGCTAATTTCACTCAACATGATGTCTTCAAGGTTCATCTAGGTTGTTGCATGTATCAGAATTTCATTTATTTTTACGGCTGAATAATATTCCATTTTGGGTATATATCACATTTTGTTTATCCATTTATCTGTTGGTGGACAATTGGGTTGCTTCCATCTTTTGGAAATTGTGAATAATTCCACTATGAACATCGGTGCACAAAATATGTGTTTGGGTCTCTCCTTTCAAATCTTTTGGGTATATACCAAGAAGTGGGATTGCCAAATCATGTGGTAGTTCTGTACTTAACTTCCTGAGGAACTGCCTAACAGACCAGAAGAATGGTGTCTTCACCATTTTATATGCCCACCAACAATGAATGAGTGTTCATATTTCTCCACATCCTTTCTAACACTTGTTATTTACTGCTTTTTAAATAGCTGCCATTCTAGTGGAATGAAATGGTATCTCATTTGTCGTTTTAATCTGTATTTCCCTAATGGCTAATATTGTTGAGCATCTTTTCATGTGCTTTGTGACCATTTGTATATCTTTGGAGAAATGCCTGTTCAAGTCTTTTGCCCATTTTCTAAGTGGGTTGTTTGTCTTTTTGTTGTTGAGTTGTAGGATTTCTTTATATATTCTGGATATTAAACTCTTATTAGATGTGTAGTTTCCAAATATTTCCTTCCATTCTGTAGTTTGTCTTTTTACTTTCATGATAAATGCTTTTGATGCCTCAAATTTTAAAGTTTTGATGAAGTCTCATTTATCAACTTTTTCTTTTGTTGCTTAGACTTTGGGTGTAAAGCCTAAGAAACCATTGTTCAACGGTAGGTCCTGAAGATGCTTCCCTATGTTTTCTTCTAAGAATTTTATAGTTCTGGTTCTTATATTTAGGCCCTTGATCCATTTTGAGTTAATTTCTGTGTCTCTTGTGAGGTAGGAGTCCACCTTTATATTTTTGCATATGGATATCCAGTTTTCCCCAGAACCATTTGTTGAAGAGACTATTCTTTCCCAGTTGGGAAGATATGGCTCCCTTGTCAAAAATCAATTGGCCGTAGATGTGAGGGTTGATGTTCAAACTCTCAATTCAATTCCATTGGTCTGTGTGCTAGTTTGGATATATTATGTCCCCCCAAAAGGCATATTCTTTAATGAAATCTTGTGGGGGCAGACTTATGAATCTTTTTGATTAGGGTGTGACCTCTTGATTGAATGTTTCCATGGATATTTGACCCCGCCCATTCAGGGTAGATCTTGATTGGTTTACTGGAGTCCTTTAAGGGGAGCTCGCACAGAGAGCAGAGAGATGAAAACGCCCCAGGATAGGCTAAGCCGGGAGACCCAGACGCTTCCTGATGCTTTGAGATTCTAGCCCAGAGTTAGCCCCAGAGAAGCTAAGAGAGACCCAGAGACATTTTGGAGAAAGCCATTTTGAAACGCAACCTGGGAGCAAAGGAACAGCAGACACCAGCCACGAGCCTTCCCAGCTGACAGAGGTGTTCTGGACACCCTCGGCCTTCCTTCAGTGAAGGTATCCTCTTGTTGATGCTTTAGTTGGAACAGTTTTATGGCCTTGGAACTGTAAATTTGTAATTTAATAAATCCCCTTTATAAAAGCCAATCCATTTCTGGTATTTTGTATAATGGCAGCATTAGCAAACCAGAACAGTCTATATGCCTGTCCTTATGTTAGTACCATGCTTTTGACATCTTAGCAATATTTAATCTTCCCATCCATGAACACAAAATGTCCTTCCATTTATTTAGGTCTTATTTGATTTCTTTTAGCAATGTTTTTAGTTTTCCATATACAAGTCATTTACATCTGTGGTTAAATTAATTCCTAGATATTTGAGTCTTTCAGGTGAAATTTTAAATGGATTTTTTCTTGATTTCTTCTACAGATTGTTCATTACTGGTGTATAGAAACACTATTGATTTTTGTGTGTTGATCTTGTCCCTTGTCACTTAGAATGTGTGTATTAGCTTTATAGCTTTGTATAGATTTTGGGGGGTGGATTTTTTGAAAAATAGGATCATGTCATCTGCAAATATGGAAAGTTTTACTTCTTCCTTTTCAATTTGGATGCCTGTTATTTCTTTTTCTTGCATAATTGCTCTGGCTAGCAATTACTCAGTGTTGAATTACAGTGGTAATTGTGTGCATTCTTGTCTTATTCCTGATCTTAGGGGGAAAGCTTTCAGCTCCACTAAGTATGATGTTAGCTGCGGGCTTTTCATATATGCTCTTTATCATGTTGAGGAAGTTTCCTTCTATTCCTAGTTTTCTGAGTGTTTTAATCAAGAAGTTGTGCTGGATTTTGTCAAATGCCTTTTCTGAATCAATTGAGAGGATTATGTATTTTTTTTCTTTGTTCTATTAATGTGGGCTATCACATTTATTGATTTTCTTATGTTGAACCACAATTGCATACCTGGGGTAAATCCCATTTTATCATGGTGTATGATTATTTTAATGTGCTCTAGGATTTGGTTTGTTAGTGCTTTGTTGAGGATTTTTGCATCTATATTCATAAGAGATATTGGTCTGTAATTTTCTTTTCTTGTGGTATCTGTATCTGGCTTTGGCATGAGGGTGATGTTGGCCTCACAGAATGAGTTAGGGACTGTTGCCTCTGCTTCAGTTTTTTGGAAGATTTTCAGCAGGATTAGTGTTAGTTGTTTTTGGAATGTTTGGTAAAATTCACCAGTGATGCATTCTGGTCCTGAGTTTTTCTTTGTTGGAAGGTTTTTATTGACTGATTCAATTTCTTTGCTCGTTATTGGTTTGTTTAGCTCTATTGCTTCTTGAGTCAGTGTAGGTAGTTTGCATGTCTAAGAATTTGTCCATTTCATCTAGGTTATCTGATTTGTTGGTGAACAGTTGTCCATAGTATCCCCTTATAGTCCTTTTTGTTTCTGTGAGGTCAGTGGTAATATCCCACCTTTCATTTCTAGATTTTTTTTTGTGTCCTCTTTCTTCTTTGTCAGTCTAGCTAAAGGTTTGTCAGTTTTATTGATCTTTTCAAATAATCAACTTTTAGTTTTGTTGATTCTCTCTATTGTTTTTTGTTCTCTATTTTATTTATCTTTGCTTTAATTTTTGTTGTTTCCTTCTTTCTGCTTGCTTTGGGTTTAGGTTTCTCTTCTTATTCTAGATCCTCCAGGTTTCTGATTTTTTTAAATTTAAGTATTTAGAGCTATAAATTTCCCTCTCATCACTGTTTTTTCTGCATCCCATAAATTTTGGAATATTGTATTTTCATTTTTGTTCCTAATCTCTTTTTATTTCTTCTTTGACCTACTGGTTATTTAAGACTGTGTTGTTTAATTTCCATGTATTTCTGAATTTTTCAGTTCTCCTGCTGTTATTTATTTCTAGCTTCCTTCTGTAGTCAGAGAAGATACATTGCATGATTTCAATATTTTTGAATTTATTGATACTTGTTTTCTGACCTAATATATGTTCTATCCTGGAGAATGACACATGTGCAGTAGAGAAAAATGTGTATCCTGCTGTTCTTAAATGAAGTGTTCTATATACATCTGTTAGTTGTAGTTGGTTTATAGTATCCTTCAAGTCTTTTGTTTCTTTATTGATCTTCTGTCCTGATGTTCTATCCATTATTGATAGTGCTGTATTGAAGTTTTTTACTATTGATGTATGTCCTAGTTTGCTAATGCTGCTGGAATGCAAAACACCAGAAATGGATTGGCTTTTATAAAGGGGGTTTATTTGGTTACAAAGTTACAGTCTTAAGGCCATGAAGTGTCCAATGTAAGTCATCAACAATCGGGTACCTTCACTGGAGGATGGCCAATGGTGTCCGGAAAACCTCTGTTAGCTGGGAGGGCACGTGGCTGGCGTCTGCTCCAAAGTTCTGGTTTCAAAATGGCTTTCTCCCAGGATATTCCTCTCTAGGTTGCAGTCCTCAAAAATGTCACTCTTAGTTGCACTTGGGATATTTGTCCTCTCTCGGCTTCTCCGGAGCAAGAGTCTGCTTTCAACGGCTGTCTTCAAACTGTCTCTCATCTGCAGCTCCTGTGCTTTCTTCAAAGTGTCCCTCTTGGCTGTAGCTCCTCTTCAAAATGTCACTCACAGCTGCACTGAGTTCCCTCTGCCCCTCAGCTCATTTATAGGGCTCCATTGATCAAGGCCCACCCTGAATGGGTGGGGCCACGCCTCCATGGAAATATCCCATCAGAGTTATCACCTACAGTTGGGTGGGGCGCATTTCCATGCAAATCTAATCAGCACCAAAACATCTGCCCCACAAAGCTGCATCAAAGAATATGGCTTTTTCTGGGGGACATAATACATTGAAACCAGCACAATGTAGAACTGTCTGTTTCTCCCTTCAAATCTGACAATATTTGCTTTCTTTTTTTCAGGGTTCTGCTATTAGGTGTATATGTATTTACAATTGCTAAGTTTTCTTGTTGAATTGATCCCTTTATCAGTATCTAGTGACCATATTTATCCCTCAAAACTGTTTGACTCAATGTCTGTTTTATCTGATATTAGTGTAGCTACCTTTTCCAGTTTGCTAATGCTGCCATTATGCAAAACACCAGAAATGGATTGGCTTTTATAAAGGGAGGTTTTTGGTTACAAAGTTACAGTCTTAAGGCTATAAAATTGTCCAAGCTAAGGTGTCAACAATAGGGTACCTTCACAGAAGAATGGCCAATGGCATGTGGAGCACCTCTGTTGTCTGGGGAGTCACATGGCTGGTGTCTTCTTCCTTTGCTCCCAGGTTGTGTTTCAAAATAGCTTTCTCCCAGGATGTTTCTCTCTAGCATATGGGGGTATTCTTTTAGTTTCTTCCAGGCATACTCTGGAGTAGCAAAAGTCTGCTTTCAATGGCTGTCTTCAAAATGTCTCTTTTGGCTGCAGCAGCAAGCTCCTTCTGTCTGAGCTCTTAGATAGGACTCCAATGATTAAATCAAGACCCACACTGAACAGGCAGGGCAACACCTCCATGGAAAATAATATAATCAATGGTGTTACCCATGGTTGGGTGGGTCACATCTCCAGGGAAAAAACCTAATCCAAAGATCCCAACCTAATCAACACTAATACGCCTGCCCCCACAAGATTGCATTAAAGAACACGGCGTTTTGGGGGACATGACACATCCAAACTGGCACACTACTCCGGTTCTCTTTTGGCTACTATTTACGTGGTATATATTTTTCCATCCTTTCATCTTCAACCTACTTGTGTCTTTGAATTTAAGTTGAGTCTCCTATACTCAGCATATAGAAGTTTAATTTTGAAATAAATTCAAACTTATAGGAACAGTTGCAAAAACACTTCAAACCCCATACATAGAACCCCAGCATACCCCAACCCCCCTCCCCTGATACCCCCATCCACCACCTTTAACATCCTGTCACACCACCATTTCTTTCTTTCCCTCCCTCTCTCCCTCCCTCCATCCCTCCCTATCCATCATCCATCATCTATTGCTCTGTCCTCTGAACATATGAGAGCAAGCTGCACATATCTTTGAACAAACACAATAATTCACATATACCTTTCCATGGACAAGAACATTCTTTTATGCAATCCCATTAAGCGCAGCTAAGAAGTTCAAGAAATTCAACATTGATACAAAGCTTACATTCTACATTTCCTTTTTTTTTTCCCTTATGTCCCACCTGTGTCCCTTTCAGCCTCCTCTCTTCCATCCTCAGATCCCATCCAGGATCATCCTTGGCATTTAATTGTCATCTATTTAGACTGTCTTTTTTTTTTTTTTTCCAATTGTGGAAACATATACGCAGCCTAAATCTTCCCATTCCACCCCCTCCCTTGTATTCCATTCGTGGGATTAATCACATTTAGAATATTGCAATGCTACCACCTTCCCACCTTTCATTACTAGAAATTTCCCTTCACTCCAAACAGAAACCCTACACTCATTTCTTTTTTTTTTTACCTGCCTCTCCTTCCCTTCCCTTGCTTTTTTTTTTTATTTTATTGAGATATATTCACATACCACGCAGTCATACAAAACAAATCGTACTTTCGATTGTTTACAGTACCATTACATAGTTGTACATTCATCACCTAAATCAATCCCTGACACCTTCATTAGCACACACACAAAAATAACAAGAATAATAATTAGAGTGAAAAAGAGCAATTGAAGTAAAAAAGAACACTGGGTACCTTTGTCTGTTTGTTTCCTTCCCCTATTTTTCTACTCATCCATCCATAAACTAGACAAAGTGGAGTGTGGTCCTTATGGCTTTCCCAATCCCATTGTCACCCCTCATAAGCTACATTTTTATACAACTGTCTTCGAGATTCATGGGTTCTGGGTTGTAGTTTGATAGTTTCAGGTATCCACCACCAGCTACCCCAATTCTTTAGAACCTAAAAAGGGTTGTCTAAAGTGTGCGTAAGAGTGCCCACCAGAGTGACCTCTTGGCTCCTTTTGGAATCTCTCTGCCACTGAAGCTTATTTCATTTCCTTTCACATCCCCCTTTTGGTCAAGAAGATGTTCTCCATCCCACGATGCCGGGTCTACATTCCTCCCCGGGAGTCATATTCCACGTTGCCAGGGAGATTCACTCCCCTGGGTGTCTGATCCCACGTAGTGGGGAGGGCAGTGATTTCACCTTTCAAGTTGGCTTAGCCAGAGAGAGAGGGCCACATCTGAGCAACAAAGAGGCATTCGGGAGGAGGCTCTTAGGCACAACCATAGGGAGGCCTAGCCTCTCCTTTGCAGCAACCGTCTTCCCAAGGGTAAAACTTATGGTAGAAGGCTCAACCCATCAAACCACCAGTCCCCTATGTCTGTGGTCATGTTAGCAACCATGGAGGTGGGGAAGGCGAATACCCCTGCATTCTCCACAGGCTTCTCAAGGGGGCACTACATCTTTTTTTTTTCCTTGTTTTTCTTTTTCTTTTTTTTTTTTTTTAACTTTCCCTTCTTTTTTAAATCAACTGTATGAAAAAAAAAGTTAAAAAGAAAACAAACATACAATAAAAGAACATTTCAAAGAGACCATAACAAGGGAGTAAGAAAAAGGCAACTAACCTAAGATAACTGCTTAACTTCCAGCATGTTCCTACTTTACCCCAAGAAAGTTACCTAATATAGCAACATTTCTGTGAACTTGTTCCTACTATATCCATCAGAAATTAACAGACCATAGTCATTTCTGGGCATCCCCAGAACGTTAAATAGCTTATCTGTTCTTCTTGGATTATTGTTCCCCCTTCCTTAATTGCTAGTTCCCCTACATTCTACATTATAAACCATTTGTTTTACATTTTTCAAAGTTCACATTAGTGGTAGCATATAATATTTCTCTTTTTGTGCCTGGCTTATTTCGCTCAGCATTATGTCTTCAAGGTTCATCCATGTTGTCATATGAAAAACCCTACACTCATTTCTTAACTCCCCATTGCCCCTTCCCCCACTTCTCGGAACCCCTACTCTACTTTTCATCTCTATGGTCATATTCTCTGATCTTTCTTTGTGTTTACCATGGGGTTTAAATTTAACAATTTAACATCTTAAATCTATAACAATCTTGTTTTTCTTTGATACCAACTTAACTTCAATATGACACATAAACTATGTTCCTTTACTCCCTCATTCCCCCACCTTTATGTAGTTCTTGTCAAAAATTACATATTTTACATTGAGTCCAAAACCACTGATTAATCATTACAGTTTATGTATTTTAGATCCTGTAGGAAGTAAATAGTGGAGTTACAAATCAAAAATACTGTAGTATTGGTATTTATATTTACCATGTGATCTTTACTGGAAATCTTTATTTCTTCATGGGGTTTCAGTCAATTGTTTAGTGACCCTTCCTTTCAGCCTGCTCAGCTCCCTTTAGTTTTCTTATAGGACTGATCTACTGGTGGTGAATTCCCTCAGCTTTTGATTATCTGGGAATGTTTTCATCTACCCCTCATTTTTACCCTCCAGGTGTTTGTGATTTCTCCAAGTCTCTGATGGTTATTGACTTCTATTTGTATTCCACTGTGGTCAGAGAATATGCTTTGAATAAACTCAATTTTTAAAAAAAATTTTATTGAGGCTTGTTTTATGTCCCAGCATATGGTCTATTCTGGAGAAAGATCTGTGATCATAGAAGAATGTGTGTCCTGGTGATTTGGGATGTAATGTTCCATATATGTCTGTCGAATTTCTCTGTATCTCTCTCTCCTTTCTTTGTTTCTCTGTCGATAGGGCTCTCTTTAGTATCGGAAGTAGGGCAGGTCTTTTATTAGCAAAATCTCTCAGCATTTGTTTGTCTGTGAAAAATTTAAGCTCTCCCTCCAATTTGAAGGAGAGTTTTGCTGGATAGAGTATTCTTGGTTGGAAATTTTTCTCTCTCAGAGTTTTAAATATGTCATGCCACTGCCTCCTTACCTCCATGGTGGCCGCTGAGTAGTCACAACTTAGTCTTACGTTGTATCCTTTGTATGTGGTGAATTGCTTTTCTCTTGCTGCTTTCAGAACTTGCTCCTTCTCCTCAGTATTTGACAGTCTGATCAGAATATGTCTTGGAGTGGGTTTATTTGGATTTATTCTATTTGGAGTTCACTGAGCATTTATGCTTTGTGTATTTGTATTGTGTAGAAGGTTTGGGAAGTTTTCCCCAACAATTTCTTTGAATACTCTTTCTAGACCTTTACCCTTCTTTTCCCCTTCTGGGACACCAATGAGTCTTAAATGTGGACATTTTATTTTATCTATCGTATCCCTGAGATCCGTTTCAGTTTTTTTCTCCATTCTTTCCTTTGTTTTTTCATTTTCTGTTCTGTGGACTTCTAGGACACTGAGACATTGTTCAACTTCCTCTAATCTTGTATTATGAGTATCCAGAGTCTTTTTAATTTGGTCAACAGTTTCTTTTATTTCCATAAGATCTTCTATTTTTTTATTTACTCTTGCAATTTCTTCTTTATGCTCTTCTAGGGTCTTTTTTATGTCCTTTATATCCTGAGCCATGCTCTTGCTGCCTGTCTGTAGTTCTTTGATTAATTGTGCCAAATACTGTGTCTTCTGATCTTTTGATTTGGGTGTTTTGGTTTGGGTTCTCCATATCGTCTGGTTTTATCATATGCTTTAAGATTTTCTGTTGTTTTTGGCTTCTTGGCATTTGCTTCACTTGATCCCTAATTTATCAGAACTACAGCTTGTTGGCATACAACCTCTCTAACCAACCAGCAGATGGCGTCTGTGAGTCACCTATTCCCCTCAAGTCAGTTCTCCCCCACTCTGTCTTTGTGGTGTGTGGGGGTCTGATTCTTGTGGGGTCCAATTGGTGCACCAAGTTTGGGTGTGCTGCTGGTGTTGTGCGCCCTGAATGTGGTGTGTGTGGCTGGGTGGTTAGGGAGACAGGGCAGCTTTAATAATCAAACCTCCCAGGTGTTCCCAGAGATTTAAGGCTGTTGCAGGAGCCTAAGACTTCATTTCAGTCTTTCTACCGATTGTCTCTGCCCTGACCCACAAATCCTTGGTATTCGCGTAGGGTCCCTGGGGTTTCCAAGCGGGTCCCCCTTCCCAGCTGTGCTCTTCCAGGACCTCTGCTGAGGGAGGGCTGTGCCACGTCACAAGTGCACGCCAGCCTCCTGGGAAGCCCTTGGTCACTGGGCCATGCAGGGGCATTCCCAGCCCACTTCAAAGATGGTTGAATGGGACGGGTTAACTTCCGCCTTTTCACACAGCTCCACTCTCCCAGCTCCGGGACAATCAGCTGTGGGTGCACTAAAGGCCACTGTACACAGCCGATATTGTGGTGTGTGTGTGGTGCTGTGGGAAAGACTCCCCGTCACACTGGGTTTCTTGGCGTGACTCTGGACTGTGGGTCTGGCCCAAGGCAGGAGTGTCCCCAGCCCACCGGGGAGATGGCTGCAAGGAATGCAGTTTTTTCTCCTTTTGGTTCCCCTTGGCTCCCCTGGTCTTGAGACAATCAGCAGTGGGTGTGGGAAGGGGTATCCTCCAAGCCAGACACTGAGGTGTTAGCCCAGCCCGCTCCTGCCATGCTTCAATGTGCGGCTCTCCCCATCGTATCTGCAGCCGTTCCCGGGCTTTTTTTTTTTAAAGAACTAGTCCATCTCCTAACGCCAGCCCACTGTTTCCCCACAGTGCAGCGTGGCCGCTGGACTTTCAGCCAGCTTACTCACTTGTTTCAGAATGCAGGCTCTTGGTTTCACCAAATGCCCATTCCCTGTGGATTTAGCAGACCTGGTCTGGCTTGTGCTATGCTGGAAGTGGTGTTCTGGGTCACTTTCTGGTTTTTATCTAGTATTTTTCACGGAGGTGTTTTTTTGCCCTGTCTCACCTAGCCGCCATCTTAGGTTCTCCCAGTCTCTGCTTTTTGACTGGAGAGTTTAATCCATTTACAGTTAAAGTAACTACTGAATATGCAGGACTTTCTTCTGCCATTTTGCTATTTGGTCTTTGTAAGTCTTATGCCTCTTTTCCCCTTCAATTCTTCCATTAATGTCTACTTTCATATTTATTTGCTTGTTTTTTGTTTGTTTGTTTTGTTTTGTTTGTAGAGTATCATTTTGAGTCCCTTCTCATTTCCTTCTGTATATATTTTCCAGATATTTTCTTTGTGGTTACTATGGGGCTTAAATTTAATGTTCTAAATCTGTAATAATCACATTTGCTTTGATACCAACTTAACTTCAGTAGAATACACGTACCCTGTTCCTATACCCCTCTGTCCCCCCACCATTAGGTTGTATTTGTTACAAATATCTTTATACTGTGTTTATCAAAACCATTGATTTATCATCACTTTTTATGCATATGTATTTTAGAAACTATAAGAAGTGAAAAGTGGAGTTACATACAAAAACAATACCACAGTCCTGGCATTTGTAGTATCCCATATGGTTACTTTTACCAAAGGTCTTAATTTCTTTTTGCTGCTTCAATCCATTGTCTAGCATTCTTTCCTTTCAGTCTGAAGAACTAAGGAGCATTGCTTGTAGGGAAGATCTAGTGGTGATGAGCTCCCTTAGCTTTTATTTATCTGGGAATGTCTTAATCTCACTCTCATTTTTGAAAGATAATCTTGCCAGATATAAAATTCTTGGCTAGTAATTTTTTTTTCAGCACTGTAAATATTTTGTCCCACTGTCTTCTTGCTTCCATGGTTTCCCATGAGAAATCGGTACTTAATCTTCTTGAGGCTCTTTTGTACATAACATGTTGCTTTTCTCTTACAGCTTCAGAACTCTCTCCTTGTCTTTGGCATTTGACAATTTTATTGCTATGTATCTTGGCTTGTTTCTCTGCAAGTTTATCCTGTTTGGGGTTTGTTGGGATTCTTGAATGTGCATACTCATGTCTTTCGTTAAATTTGGGAAGTTATCTGCCACTATTTTTTTGAATATTCCTTCTGCCCCTTTCTCTCTTTCTTCTCCTTCTGGGCCTCCTATGACATGTATATTGTTATTAATGTCCTAAATCTATAATAATCACAGAAAATTCTGGAAAATATATACAGAGAGAAGTATGCATATACGTATACATTTGATGATGTCCCACAGGTCTGTTATGCTCTGTTCACTTTTTCACTCATTTTTCCTTTTGTTTCTCAGCCTGAATCATTTTAATTGTCTTGTCTTCAAGTTCATTGATTCTTTCTTCTGCCATCTCCAATCTGCTGTTGAAACCCTCTAGGTAATTTTTAATTTCTCTTATTGTGGTCTTCAACTTCAGTATTTCTGATTGGTTCCTTTTTAAAATGTCCATCTCTTTATCAAGATTCTCATATTGTTTATTTATCTTTTTCCTGACATCCTTTGGTTCTTTCTCTGTGTTTCCTTTATCTCCTTGCATATATTGAGGATCTATTTATTTTCTTAAGTCTTTGTCTGCTATGTCTGAAGTCTGGTAGTCTTCATTGATGGTTTCTGAATTTGTATCCATTCCTTTGGATGGACCATCATTTCCGTTTTCTTTGTTGTCTTGTATCTCCTGTTGCAAACTATACATTTTAATATTTTAATGTGTTAACTCTGGGATTTAGTCCCTGAGCTGTCTATTCCTTAAGTTTGTTTCAAGGTAGTGATATGACAGAGATTTCCTTGAGTTCCAGGAGCTAACAAAACAAAGCAATGCAAAAAACACCTTTAAGTCTTTGAAAATTGGCTCTGCTTTGGCTGGTGGTCTCCTTCAGAGGTTAGTCTTCCTATCAGGAAAGTCAGTGTTAGGCTAAAGTGGAGTGCAGGGTCCTCTCTGACTTTTCTGTGCAAGTTTCTTGTCCTGGACTTGCACTGGCTCATGGCCTTAGGAATTCTCCCTTTTAGAGAAATCAGAATGTCCCCTTTACTTCCTGTGAAATAGACATCCCCACCCCAACTGTGTGCTCTATTGTATGTCTTAAAGCTGGTAATCCTTGCCCTAGGCCATTTAGAGTTAATTGTTTGTTACACCACTTGAGCTATCTACAAGCTGTTTCTGACTGCAAGGCAAGTTCTGGGAGGGCAAATCTGAGATGAGTTTCCTGGTTCAGTCTTTTAGGATGCACCAGATAGATTGGGACCGATGCCATACAGCCATCCTAGTGTGCACATAGGCTCTGCTGCCTCCAGAACAGGGCCTGGAATCCACAATGGGAGCTCAGGCTGGTTCCACAAGTGCTTTATTTTGGGGGGTGGGGGTTGGTTGGTGAGGGCACCATGAGCTTCTCGTACTATTTTAAAAACTGCTTCTTCTTGATTCAGCACTTGCTCAATTACTGTAACCCTTTAAATGTTTTCTGGAGCTTTGAGGAAGTTGGCTGGGCCAGATTTTGCTGGTTGTTCAATGATTATGTGAGGAAACAGCTCCCTGTAGCTTTTATGGCATCATCATGGTCAACTGGAACCTCCCATGTGGCCACCAGACTGGCTTCTTTTTTTAGCCATGCGCTTTCAAGATTCATCTGTGTCTTTAATTCATTCCTTTTTACTGCTAATTGGTAGTTCATTATATGGTTGTACCATAGTTTGTTTATTTATGACCTATTGAAGGATATCTTGGTTGCTTCCAGTTTTGGGCAATAATGGATAAAACTGCTACAAAGTTCATGTGCAGGTTTTTGTGCAGACATATGTTTTTTAAACCAGTCAGGTAAATGCTTTGTAGTGCAATTGCTGGATTGTAGGTAAGACTATACTTAACTTTAAGAAGCTGCCAAATGGAAAAAGTGGCAGTGTTATTTTGTAATGAATGAGTTCCTGCTGTTCCATATCATTTCTAGCAATTGGTATTGTCAGTTTTTAAAATTTTAGCCTTTCTAATAGGTGTGTAGTAGTATCTCATTATTCAAATTTGCATTTTCCTAATAACAAATGATGATGAGCATCTTTTTGTATGCTTATTTGCCATCTGTATATATTCTCTGGTGAGGTGTACAGATCTGTTACCCATTTTTTTGGATTGTCTTTTGTTTTCTTATTGTTAAGTTTTTAGAGTTCTTTGTATTTTGGATATAGGTCCTTTATCAGATATGTGTTTTGCAAATATTTTCTCCCATGTGTATCTTAGAGATATATGTTACTTCTTATATTTTAGAAACAATTTATTTTTGAGGATAGGTTCTGAATAGAAATATTTTATAGGTCCACTAATAAAAAATCTTGTCAGTCAATAAGCATATATTTCAAAAATTACATAATTTAAATTATTTTTAGCGTCCTCTGTCACCTCCTAGATTATACAACACATTATATGATCACCCTACTTTGGAGGTAGCAGCCAGGAGTAGGTCTAGCCAGGGCATTTCCTGCACAGCCTGTGGCAGATGACAGGCAGCTAGAAGGGTTGATGGAGTCAAGCATCGATCTGGTGTCAAATGACTGCAGGTTCTCATTTTCTGACTTGTCAGCCCCTGCCCTTCCTGGATAACATGGGACCTAGGTTTGATCTGCTCCCTCCAGCGGATCCCAGGAGCAGAGATGAGAGACCATATCCTCCAGCCTGGTCTCCTGGGCAGGCCTCCCTCTTAGGTCTGTTGACTCTTCCTGCCAAGCAGGCCTTGGTCCTAGTTAAACTTGTAACTCATCCACAGACCTCTACATTCCTATAGGACTTTCACCACCCAGTATCTCACAGGATCCTAAGCCCTGCGGGACAGGGGATGATGGGCCTCTGTAATAATTGCTGTGTCCCCGTGGCACTCCTCATTCTAGTACATGCTGAGAACATCCTGCTGCAAACACCCGTGTCTCCCTGCTTGAGGATTTCTTCAGCCTGTCCTGTGGGCAGGAGAAGTCCCTGAGAGCAGCTCTCACTCAGTGACGAATGGGAAATGGAGGGTAAATCATGCCCCTTCCTCTGTCCTTCAGTGGGACAACTTTGTTCTACAGTCTCCTAGGGCTCCCCAGACAGACCCGGCCCCAGGTACCCACAGCAGTAATCTGTTCATTAATACACATGTGTTGGTTTTCCTTCAGTCCCTGTCTCACTTCCCCACTCCCCTACCAGTGCCTCCTGGGGTCCCTTCCCACATAAACAGCTTGCACTCAAATGCTTGTATCAGGATCTGCTTGCCAGAGAGGAGCCCCTTTTCGCAGATGCTGGGGCGAGATTCAGAGAGGTGAAGGCCTGAGACTAAGTCACATGGCTGAGAGCAAACAGAACTAGACTTTAGGTTTCTCTCTCCTGAACTGATGCAGATATTTGTCCTTTTATATTATAAAGCGGGCTAGCTTTGTCTTGGGCTCCCTTCATTCCCCAGCTCCTAGGAAAGAGCTGAAGCTCACTCACCCTGATACCCAAGGGATCAGGAATAATCAAGATGAGACCTGCCACAGAGGAAGTTGTACTTGATCAGGGGATCTGGGCTTTGCTAAAGCAGGGATTCTCCACTTTTCCACCTGGCAGCATCTGGAGGGGAGATGTAGGCCAGGAGGTGGGGAGGCCCAGCCAAAGCAGCTTAGGAAGCACGAAATTTCTGTGAAGGCTCCTATCTCATCTTAAAAATGCATACGAAGTTTGCATTTCACTCCATAATATATCAGTCTTGAAAATATGAAAATATTTTAAGTTACCTACCAGTGAGTAAATGTGGTCTGCAGGCAAAGGGGCCTGCTTCCTGTGGCTCCACACTCTCTGTGGGAGAGGTTAGAGGTGAAGGGATGGTGTACAGATGGTAAAGGCCATACTGTGTTTATCACACCTCCTTTTCTTCACTTAACTTGCAATAATAATTTTCCCTGTGTCATTAAATATCTTTGGAAACATTTTTTCACAGCTGAACAATGGTCCATCCAGTGGCTATGTCACAGTTTGGTGAACCATTCTTTACTGTAGAACATTTGTTTCATTCCCATTATAAACACACCATGATGAACACCTTTGTATATTGGACTTTACTGAAATCTCAGATTATTATCTTAGGGTGGATTTTAGGAGAGTACAGTGGTTCAAAGCATGGACTCCAGAGCCAGACTCTGCATTTGAACACAAGCTCTGCCAAGCACTACCACCTTTGAGCTGTGTGACTGGCATGCCTTTGGGTAATTTCCCAAAGGAGCTGAGCCTTAATTTTCACTATATGGGAGAAGCCTAGGGTAGGAGACCTGGGTCCTGGGAGAGAGGCTCAGACGAGGGGAACTCAGGTAGAAACAGGAGAAGGAGAGAGAGTGAGACATTGGCTTGCTTCCCTTGGTGTATCCTTCCTTCCCCGTCTGTTTCTTCAGGCGGATGCTGTGTCAGAGGCAGAGAGGGACAGAAACATTAGCCGCTCCAACTTTCTGCTTTTATAGATGAGAAAACCGAGGCTCAAAATGACCCAAGCTAGGTCACACAAAAAGCCAACAGAAAACCCAAGTATGCAGACTCTGCAGCCCAGTCCCCTTGTTACCCTGCAGCCTGAGGACCAAAGTTTGGTCTCACCCCTCATTCTGGTTAGAGGCCTCATCGGCTTCCTTGCCCCAGGATAAAGACTCAAACTCTGGAGCCCTTCCTGATCTGGCTAGGAGATGGGCAGCCCCTGCTGGAACAGCACGTCAGCATGGGTGGAGGAGCTGTTCTCCCAAAACAGGGCAGGCTGCTTCCAGAAGAGAGGCCTCCTCACCCAGGACTGCCCTTGAAGGGGGATTTGAGTCTGGCAGACAGACTTAATGCCCTCTTCAGAAAGCTGTGGGAATGTCTTGATCCCTGGCAGGGGCCCACCCCTGTGCCTGCAGCTTGTGAGCTCCCATCCCAGATAAGATGAGGCTCGGCCCCTGTTCTCAATGATAATCCCACGAAACCTGCACCCACCCCACCCAGCCTAGCTCTACATAAGCACTTTAAACATTTAGGCCTTTCCCTGTCCCTTATCCGCATTTTACAGATGAGGAAACTGCAGCTCAAAGACATCACACAGTTGCCCAACTGTGGCGGATGCTGTTGGTGCCTCACCCACACTCCCTGGGCACTCTCTGTTCCTAAGCACACAGCGGCTTCTACCTGCTAGGAGCTGCAGCTCGGCCTGAGGACTTTCTCCGGCTGTGGGAACTTGTTCAGCCTGAGCTGGCAGCTCTAGAAAGAGCCGTCAATTAATGGAGGTCAAGAGTTGGAGGATGAATTCTCCAGCTTCTCTCCTTTAGGTGGCTGGGGCAACTCTAAGGTGTGTTCTACCCTGTCTCCCAGTGGTCCCCAATAGGACTGGTCAGCACACACCTGTACTGACCGCCTTCCCTTCCCTACCTCACTTCTCCACTCCTCTACCGGGGCTGTGTGGAGCCACCTACCAAATATATTCTTGCTCGCAAATCCTCATCTTGGGGTCTGATTCTGGGGGAGCCCAACCTGAAACACCAAGGTCACCCTACCAGGAAGTGGTGGAACCAGGATTCCAACTCCGATTTGATTTCAATACACATGCTCTTGGAACATAGGAAAGCATTTATGAACCATTTAGTGAAAAAAAGAAGTAGAGCTCTAAATTGCTCATATATTGTAATTACAGCTATGTAAAAATATGTGTTTTGCTTATGGGTGAAGGCGAGAAAACACCTGTGGATGATATTGTTGGGTTTGGGTGGTGGGATTTGGGGTGAGCATCTTCCCCTTCCCTATGAGGTACAGAGTCCTGGATTTGGAGTCATGCTGGCCTGGGCTTGAATCTTGCCTCCACCATTGTGTCCTTACTGGTTATTTTGAGGGTCAAAACATGGCAGAGTGTACAGAGAAAAGCCAGGCAGGAGATAAGTCTGAATTCTCAAGCCCTCTTTCAGCACCAGCTCACTGAGTCAAGTCCTCTTCTGCTCTCTTCCCACCCCCAGCTGCTCCCTGAATCTCTACTAGGTCCCTACCCTGGAGTAGAGGCCATGGGAGCCCAGGTCAGGGAAGGGCCTGGAGGCCTGATGAGCTAGGCTGGACACCAGGGGCTTGATCAGCCCAGGGCCATCACTCAGGGTTGTGGGGGCAGATGCTTGGAACTTAGTACTGCAGCTGCCACTGCCAGACCCTGGGCTCATTCCAGAGCTGGTGCCTGCTCTGGAATCATGAGCAGCGTCCTGCCCTTTAAATTACCCTAATTGGAGGGGGGTGGGAGCAGTGGAATTAGCTGCAGCTTGGATGTTGCCTGGTCCCACACCACTTGACACTGCCAATAATGATGGTGCCTTGTCCTTGAATGGCTCCCAACTAATGAACAAATTCATCAGTGGGACAGATGGGCACAGGAGGGGATGCACCACGTGAAGCTCTGCTTTTGTGCAGGCTCAGGGACACCAGATTCCCAAGAACTGAGGGTTGGGGAGAGGGGGCAGACTGCAGTCCAGAGCTGCCAAACTAAAGGAGGGCTAAAGGAAATGAGGTGACAAGATAGAGGAGGTCAAAGGAAATCTGGCCATGAGTCTGAAAGAAAGCACTTAGAAGTTTAAGAAAAAGTAAATTATAGAAAGACCCTGAAAAGAATTGTGTATGTGTTTTAGGTTTACAGAAAAAATTGGAAGTGAGTATAAGAGAAATAAGGCAAAGGCACTGATCACAGGAAGCCTAGAGCTGACACATAGCAGGTCCTCAAAAATAATTTGTGGAGCTGGACCACTGCTCCCTCATCTTAGAACATTGGTCCTCCCCCATTGTCAGGTGTTCAACACTACGTTTCCATCCAGGTTCTGCTAAATTGCCACCTCCAACATGAAGCCTTCCCCGATGACTATGGTTTGTTTCTTTCTCCTCAGGTTTACACTTGCCCATGTTCATGGCTTGCCTTTTCTCCTAGGCCTCATGCTCCTTATCTATGATGGATTCATCTGGATCTGACTCATTTTTAGCTCTGAACACTGTCTCTGCACATAGTGGGTCCTCAGTTAATGTTAGTTACACAAATAAAGAGAAAATGGAGCTTCACCAGGCCAGACCCACTTGGTTGGGTCCATCCATTTCTTTCTCCCGGGGCTGCTGTGATCAAAAACAGCAAGAAAACCAGAGTACACAGCAGAGCCTCATCAGACTTCTCCAGGTATCCCTAAATTCTGGAAGATAGGATGGACTTTGGTCCTGGAAATCTTCAGCATACCTCAACTTGGTGGTCACGTTTCTGTGGTCACCAACAAGACCACAGATGGGCAGGATGACAGTGGCTGACAACAGATGTTTGGGGTCATGACTGTGAAGGACGGAATCTTTTACTAGCATCCCTGGATAAGAAAGATGCTGTGGGCAAGTTGAGGGGCTGTGGCTATTCATATCTTCTACACCCTTTTACCTTGACTCATTTCTTCTGGTCTCATCCTCATCCCCCATTCTTTACTGTGGCTTCGGCTCTGCCCCCGTGTAGTTCCCAGCAGCTTTTCCTACCCACCCCCCCACAGTGTCTTCTTGACCATCCCTCTAATCCAGCCTCTGACCTCATGCCCTGAGCTCATCAATTCATTCATTGTCCATTTACTAGTCTCCATTTCTGACCTATAGGACTCAATCTCAATACTCTGCTGAGACTTGAAACAAGTTGGTAAGATTGTAACCAGTAAAAATCTAGATGGAGAAACAAGGCATACACAGGTGAAAAAGGAATCAGTGCCACCAGGCTGGTTGAATATAGAGTGGGCACCTTCAGATGATCCATCCAAACCCCAGGGACACCCCTTTCCTGGAAACTGCTTCCCAGTACCACTGAAGAGGGCTAAGGGGCCATACCGTGTTAGTGGTCTCCCTGGATGGCCATAGGTGATGGACGTGTGACCCAAGATGGGCCTATGTGATTACTTCCCAGAGATGAGGTGCTATTGGAGTGATCCTTTGGGTGACTGGGTTGGTCCCGCATAGATTTGGAGACACACTGAATTACCTCTTGAGGCTTCAACCGTTGGAGAAGAACTGCCTGTCTCCATGTAATCAGGAAACTGATAAGGGCTATGGCTAGCCCAGTTGGGGTCAAGTGTCCAGCCCTGGCTCAGTCACCTCTGGCTCGAGTGAGGCATGCAGAGTCGGGTTTTGTGAGCACCGGCAGTTGCTGCATGTTTGATAACAGCCTGAGAACAAGCCTGCCCTTTGAGGGGATGTTACCCTTAGGTTGCTCACTCCCACACAACCTTGAGAAATGGCTTGGGCAAAGAGCAGCAGGGGGCCTTGCATTTTTGGTATAGCCTGTGAGAACACGTGGGGCTGCTCAGATCCTGGGGCAGATTGCCTCTTCCAGCAGCCTTCCTCTATGGTAAAGAATTTGGCCCTACCCAAAGAGAGGTCTGGCCTTTGCCCTCGCCTTCTGGGAGGTGATCTATGTCATACCTGACGGGATGGTTTTGTGTAGAGTCGGGGCTGACCACACTGGAAAGACCAACCCTGTGACTTAGGGTGGAGGCTTTGAGTCATGTGGTATCAGTCGGCCTGGAGACTGTGATCAATCACCTGGGCAATCAATCAATCAATCAATCATGCCTACATAATGGATCCCAGTAAAGCTTCTGGGCACTGAGGCTTCAGTGAGCTTCCCTGGCTGGCCGTGGTCCATGCATATTGTCACACACTGGTGGCCAGGTCGGTAATCCTGGTTCCATGGAAGAGGACCACAGAAGCTTCAAGTTGGACTCCTCCCAGGATCTGTCTTGTGTTTTCCTTTGGCTGATTTTAATTTGTATTCTTGCACTGTAATATACCATAACCTTGAGTATAATAGCTTTCAGTGTGTTCTGTGAGTCCTTCAAGTAAATTATCGAAACTGAGAGTGGTCCTGGGAACCCCCAAACTTGCAGGTGGCATCAGAAGTGAGAGTGGTCTTGTGGAGGATGGTGCAGTTTGGCTAACCCTGGGCACCTCCCAACAACCCTATGAGGTAAGAATTCTGTTCCCTCCATGTTTCAGATCAGGAAGCCAAGGCTCAGAGCCATTAAGTGACTAGCCTGAATGTTCCCATATGGACACTGAGGCAGGAGGCCTGTACACAACTGTATTCTGTGACAAGGTTCTGGGTTGACTATTTTGGAGGTTCAAAGAAAGACCGCTGACAACTGTAGCTCAAAAAGATTTTGTCATTAATAACAAACTACTTAGAGTGTGTGTGCTGGTTTGGAACTGTTATATACCCCCAGGAAATACTATTTTCTTTAATGCAATCTTGTGGGGGCAGACTTATTATGGGTAAGATGTTTTGATTAGATTATTTCGTAACGGGGGAGGTATGACCCATTTAAGGTGGGTCTTATTTAGTTCACAAGTCCTTAAGAGAGCTCAGAGGCTGACACAGACACAGAGGCTTGGAGATGGAGACACAAAGATGTTTGGAGATGCTAAGCTAAGAGATGAAGCCCAGAGTTTGCTCCAGAGAAGGTAAGAGAGAACCACCAGAAGCTAAGAGAAAAAGGCCCTGGGAGAACAAGTGAAGATGCACAGGAGCTGAGAGAGAGAAGCTAAGAGAGACAGAAGCCTAGAGACATTTTGGGGATTTTGAAACCAGAACTCAGGAGCAAAGGACCAGCAGACACCAGCCACATGCCTTCCCAGCTGACAGAAGTGATCTGTATGCCATCAACCTTTCTTCAGTGAAGGTATCCTCTTGTTGATGCCTTAGTTTGGACACTTTCATGGCTTTGGAACTGTAAACTTGTAACCTAATAAATTCCCTTTATAAAAGCCAATCCATTTCTGGTATTTTGTATAATGGCAGCTTTAGCAAACCGGAACAGAATGTCATCTTTTTTCTTATCAGAAAAGTAATATGTGTAACAGAACCACAGGGTCTAATATATCAGACCCACTTCTAATCTTCCTCCCCAGAGATAACCACTCTCTGTGTTCAGGGAGGCCTGTTAAAGAATTTAAAGAGTCTTTAAGCAAGTAGAAATCATAATCCTTGTGTCAGACAAAATGCCAGAAAGACTGCGGAAGCATTTGAATTGTAGCATTTTTAGACAGCTTGGAAATTATTTTATATATATATTTGTTTTTAAGAAAAGAAAATTAGATGCAAGAATCTCTAGCTTGAGATTATCGTTTTTCCTTGAAAGATGGCCCAGAGACCAATCCCTCAGGCTGATTCCCTCCTCAGAGTGTTGGGCCCATGGCCCAAGGAGGGGATAGATGTGACCCCACAGCACCCCTCTAGCTGGCCACAGTCCTGCCGGACCCCTGCAGGCTCAGCCCACTGAGTCTAGCCCCCCCACTTTAGAGTGAAGGTCTGAGGTCCAGAGGGGGGCAAATTGCTTCCTCAGTGTCGCACAGCTGAGGCCCCAAGCACCCGGCCAGGGCTTCCCAAAGCCAACAGCTATGTCAGAAAACGTAACTGAAACTGAAAGACACACAGGTCTTGTTCTGAGCCAAGTAGCTGCTTTTTCTCTCCTTGCTGGTATGAGGGATGGTTTAGAGAAACTCCAGAGAAAGCCAGGTCCAAGCCAGAGGAATGGATCCATGCCATGGGGAGTCCACCCACCCACCCAGTCTCTTCCTGGAAACGTGCCTGGGAGGCCGTGTGGGGTGCCCCTAGGAGGGTTCCAGAGCAGCCAGGTCTGTTCACTCGCTGGCTCCCCTGGGCACTTGCTGCAGGACTTCGGACAAGACCCTAACCTCTCTATGCTTCAGATTCCTCATCTGTGCCATGGGAAGAGTACAAATTCCTCCCTCGTGGAGCTGGTATGAGGGTTAGAAGAGAGAATGTGTGTGAAGGGCTCAGCCCAGTGACATGGAAGTTATGGTGAGGCAATAGTGTGTTGCTACTGTGGTTTATTACTAATGAACTCTTTCCAAGGGGTACCTTGGTTTAGAAAACAAATGATGCAATCATAAAGGCAGATGGATTTGCAGTTTTTAAATCTAGCCAAACCAGAATAGAGAAAGGTTGGTGGTGCCCAGAAATGTGGCCAAATGGCTCCTTGCGAATACAGTGATGAACTTGCCTTAGCGTTATTTGCTGGAGGAGTTCGTAAAAAACCCATTGGACAGCATGATCATCGAGGGTGAGCTGCGGCTGCCTCTCTGCCCGCAGGCCATCCATCTCTCCAGCAGGGGTCCTGGGCACTGCCTGGGCCTGGGCCTGGCCCCAGCGTGGGGATGCCCCACCCTCCCCTCTATCCTGGCCCTAGTGGGGAGGGGGAAAGTGACCTGGCTGGCCGCAGCTGGGCTGTAACGGGACAGCGGCACACGGCAGCCACAAGCTTGGCCATACTGGAACGCTGTGAGTGTGGAGGAGCCTTAGTTACCAAGTAACAGCTCCACATGCTCTGTGCATGTTCATTCAAACACGCTCTCTCACACGAGCACCCATGCACTCGCAACACATTCTGGTTGACGAAATAATGGCCCCTCAAAGATGTCCACACCCTAATCCCCAGAACCTGTGAATATGCTACCTTAGTTGGCAAAAGGGACTTTGCAGGTGTGATTAAATGAAAGATTTTGAGGTGAGGAGAGTAGCCTGAGGTGTCCAGGTAGGCCCAGTGCAATCACAAGGGTCCTTATAAGGAAAAGAGGGAGGCAGGGGAGAGAGGGAGAGAGAGAAAGAGAGAGGGAGAGGGAGAGAGGGAGAAGAGAGCTGAAGATGCTAGGCCATTGGTTTTGAAGATAGAGGAAGGATCTGGGCAGCCTCCGAAAAGTGGAAAAGGCAAGGAAGCTCCTAGAGCTTCTAGAAGGAATGCAACTCTGCCAATCCATTTTGGACTTCTGACCTCCAGAACTGCAAGACGATTCATTTGTGTTGTTTTAAGCCACTAAACTTGCAGTAAATTGTTAGAGCAGCCACAGGAAACGGATACACACATGTACTCCTGTGCACCATGCTCACAAACATGGACACGTTTACATGCTTGCACACAAGCACGGGTGTGCACACCCGTCATAATAAACCTGGGATCACATGCACAGAAGACTGCTTACATGTATAGTTGCAGACCTGCCCATACCTCTGCACACAAGCAGGTACACATACATATTCCAGTATGTTTACATTCTCCCCTCATGTCTACCCAGGCACACACACCCCTTAAAGGAAACATAACCTGCACTAGCTCTGCAGAAAAGCCCCATTATTATTCTATAATTTGCTGGCAATTTATAGGGGACAAATGTTTGCAGGCAGCTGCTGAGTGGGAAAGAAGGGCCTGCTCCTCTGGGTGGAGCAGCTGCTTCCTCCAAAACCCTCTGTCCCTCACAGCATTTGCTAATCATGATTTCAAAATAAGCAGTTGGAAGTTGACCCCATTAAGAACAGAAAAGGGAGCTGTGCTTCAGTTACAACAGGAGGGATAATGGTTAGACATTAAGGTGTCCTGTGACAGGGAGGCTGGCAAGCCCAGAAGCTGTAGTATCTCTGAGCATTCTGGAAGAGAAATGAACCTCTCTCCTATCCTCAGATGCTTGGCATGGTTTTGAGGAGGTGTTTCTAGAGATACCAGAATGGTGATCATGAACTTTTAAGGTTCTTTCCAGGCTTGGTCCCTGGTCCCCTAGGACAGGTGGCCTGGGGAGGTCTGCCCAGATCTTTCCAGGTGAGGGGAGGAGACCTGGATTCTCTGGAGACAGAGGCTGGGGTGGGGAGCAGGGGCTTGGAGTAGGCTTGGAGAATCATATCTAGCACCATAGATTAATTTTGCCTGTTATTGAGCCTTTTTAAATGGAATTATGAAGGTGTCCTCTTGGATCTGTCTTCTCTCACTCAGCATAATGTTTGTGAGAATTATCCACACTGCTGCAGGGGCCAGGCAGGTGAGCAGGCCATGGCAGTCCCGGGGGAGAGGGGTGGGGGTCAGGGAGGCAGAGCAATGGGGGGCACAGCACAGGGGTGCAGAGCCAAGCTTGGGTGAAGGGGAGAGGGGTTTCTCCAAGCACTGATGTCTGAGGTGGGATGGGAGTGGGGGAGGAGCTCATAGCCACTGTAGGAGGGCAGCTCCTGCAAACACACCTGACACAAAGAGCCCCTGGCATATTTTACTCATCAGCATCAATATCTAAACATTTATGCCTATCGCAAATGTCAGCTGTCCCTCCAGCAGGAGGAGCTTCACAGTCCTCTGTTTCCCCTGTCACCATGCCCATCATGGGGGACCGTGTGAGTCCCCCATTCCTGGGGGAAGGAAGCCACGGCCCAGACGGCCCTGCCTTTTCCTTCCAGGGGATCCCAGGAGTACTGAGTACCTAGGACCCCAGGCTGAGTTTGCTCTGGAACACCCATCTGAGGTTGTGGAGAGAAGGGGAGAAGGGAGCACCTGTGTCCTCTGCAGGGGGTATAAGGTCCGAGGGGCTCCCCATTCTGGAGGGAATGGGAAGGCTTCCCAAGAGGAAGGATGGGGCAGAGGGAAGCAGGCAGTATGCATGAGCAGAGGGTGGAGCTGGGACTGTAGTGTGTGTGAAGCAGAGGCCTGGGGGGCAGGGGGCACTGTGGTCCTCAGGTCTGACACCCTGCAGCCGGAGGTGCGAAGGAGGCACCCTGATGGCCTCCTGCACTCACCCGGTGAGGCACCGCACATCCGTGTCCATGACCCTAATGTAAAAATACTTATATCTAGAGAGAGCAAGGCAGAGACAAAGAGAGCAAAGGTGAGTAATGACTTTAGGCACATGGTGCCTTTTGTATGCCTATGGGGGAAGTATTTTTATGCCCATTTCTCAGAGAGATGAAGCCACATGCCTAAGGGCACGCAGCCAAGTTGTCTGCAGAGCCCCCATGTTGCGGTAAAACCACTCAGTCCAGTCCTCATCCTGCCAGCAGAGGGACTGTCTGGATCCCAGGCTGTGTTGCAGAAGGAAGCAAGGCACCTCCGGCAGCAGCCAAGAGAGACGTCCCGGCTCCTGTCTGTTAAAGGCAGCTGCTGTGCTTTACTCCCCAGGTCATCCTTGCAGCAATCCTGGAGTATTAGCCTAACTCTTCACCTCCTTTCCTAGTCTACCCCCCTCGATTTAGCCACTAGTAGTTTACAATGATTCTAGTAAGTGGCGTGGTGTAAAGAGCACCAGTTGGTCAGAAGTCCTCAGGCAATTATGTTGACATGTCTTTTTCTCTGCCCCTACCAGGAAAATTGAGATAAATTAGGTGTTTCAGGACTGAGTCTCTCCCAGAGCAGAGGATCTTGAAATCATTAATTAATATTCTTCTTGTTATTTTTGTGTGTGGGTTAATGAAGGTGTCAGGGATTGATTAGGGTGATGAATGCACAACTGTGTAATGGTACTGTGAACAATCAAATGTACGATTTGTTTTGTATGACTGCATGGTATGTGACTATATCCCAATAAAATGAATTTTAAAAAATCATTAATTAATTAATCCCAAAATACAAAAAAAATGAGCAATTTGATGGAAGAAAATAGGACTACATATCACAGCTGCAGGATATACTGTACCTTAAAATAATGCACATTGAACTTAAAATCAAGGAAATGCCTCCTTTAGTTTTTTCCTATGTAAACTGGGAAAGTCTCTCTGAACGTTGGAAGGACACCCAGGCCCAGCTCATTCCGCAGGTGCCCAGCTTGGGACTGCTGGGCTGGAGATGGGAGACTGGTGTGCTAGTCCCTCTTGGCCACCACCCCACTGGGACGTTGGACAAGTCCCTCACCTGTTCTGGGCTTCCATTCCTCTCTAGATGCATTGGGGTGGGGATGTGGGTGGACTAAACACCTGAGGTCCTATTTAGCTCCAGCCTTCAAGAGTGGGCTCAACTCCTGCATCTCAGCATCACGTTCAGATCCCTCTGGGTGAAGTCATCTTTCCCTCCAGCCCCCATCTGTGCCTACACTCCTGCCCCATGGGAAACCCTACATGGGAGCTCTTGGCCAAGGAAACGCTTCTCCTTCCCCTCGCAAGGGACCCCATCTCCTTCTGGCTCCCCAGGCCTCAGCCTCAAGCCCCCAAACATTTGTCTGAGGGGGATCCAGGCTATTAAAGTAATTTACATGGTAATTAACAAGGTTCCATTAGCTGCCACTTGGAGCCAGAACACGCTGCCTCTATTTCCCTTTAGGGGTCCAGCGTCCCGAGCTGGGTTTGGCTGTTGGAGCGGTGAGGGGAGGAATTTTCCCTGCTCACGTGTCCCGGCTCCAGGCCCAGGGAAGAGAAACAGTGACTGTGGGAGGCCCCAGCTGGCTAGGTAATGAGGTCTGGGGCAAGGAGGCGCCGCTCGAGCACTTGGGCCTGAAACCCCAGCAAGAAATGCATGTGTCTGTTCAGCAGAGCTGGCCCTCGTGCCTCCAAGAACTCCTCTTTCAAGATGACACAGAAATTCTCACGTCCTTCTTGCCCTCCTGGCAATAAATAGTATGTGTGACCATGAGAGGGTACAAAACTATCCAGGTTATTACCTTTGAATCTCTTAGCAGTGCTGGGAAGGAGATATTGTCTTCTTTGTAAGGATGAGGAAATTGAAGCCCAGAGAGGTGAAGTGACTTGTGCAGGGTCACACAGCATGGAAGTAAGATAGTGGAGCTAGAACCTGGGTCCTTAGGCACTATACAGTTTTTTTTTTCCCACTGGGCCAGTTGTTTCTAAACAGCTCCATGGAGCCCCAGGGGACTCTAGGATACAGGATTATTGGGAGGACTGGCAACCTTTTCTCCATACATACACCCCCCACTTCAACCAGAGCCCCAAACAAACATTTGAGTGCAAGTATTTCATTTGGGAGGTGACCCCAGGGAGCACCCGCAGGAAAGTGGAGAAGTGAGATAGGGAAGGAGAGGGAACCACCCAGGCTGTGTCAATGAGCTGGACGCCACTGCGGGCACCTGGGGCTCGGTCCCACTGGGAACAGCTTGGGGGCTGTGTGAAACGCCTTCAGAGCCACCCATTCAAGGGGAGAGGAAGTGGGGTCTTCATCCCCCAACTCCTGTCTGTCTTTTATGGAGGGCTGCTCCTGGGGGTATGAACTAACTCCCCGGCATTTTCTGCCCTGCCAGCCTGTCTGAGCAGCAATCTCCTGCAACCAGAGATGTCTTCAGGCCGAGAGCGGCAGGGCCTTGCAGTAAGAAGCCATCGGCATGCAGGCAACAGTGAGTGTGCAGGGATCGGTACTTCCAAAGGGATGGTGGCGGGGTGTCGACAGAGTATGCTTCAGAAACCCTGTTTCTGGGTGTTTCTGAACTGACTTTTTCTGGGTCACATTGTGAGTCAGCAACAGCCTGAACGGAGAAGCCAGGTCTCCTGACTTGAGCAGTGCTCCTTCTGCCTTCACGCTCCTCACAGCCCCTCACAGCCCCACCGTGTTGTCCTGTCCCCAAATCATCCTCGCCCTACCTCCCTCACATGGTTCAGTAAGAACACGGCAGTAGCAAACACTACTATGTTTGGTTCAAATCTAAAGCCCTTTGCTGTGTGGGATGGGGCAATCCCTACCTCTTTTTGGATCTCAGTTTTTGCATTTGAAAACTAGGCATATAATATCTGCTCTGCCAGCTTCCTTGGGTCGTTGGTATATTTGGCATTATGTCTGGCACCTAGTAGGTGCTCAACAAACCTCTGCACCTATGAAGAGAGTTTGGGGAACTGCCCAGGGCTCTCACCCCAGAGGGAGGGGATGGCCCCCGTGGTGAGCCCACAAGAACACATTGTGAGTCAAAGGAATCCAGCCACCCCATGTCTGAGTTGGGTTTCATCTCACCTCCCCACCCCGCCCCGTACATTCCTGTGCCCCTGAAGTTCATGAGTCAGGTTTCCCGGCTCCTGTGATCTCTCAGCTCCCTGCCAGCCAAGCTGTTTTGCAGACCCAAGTCAATAATGACAGATTCTTCCCTCCTGGCCCTCCACTGGCGAAACCACGGAAAGTATGTGCAACACGCAGCCCAGGAATGTGCAAGCTTCCATTCGCTCGGCTTGGCAGGGACCAGCAATTTTGCAGCCAGCGCTTTTGACTAAGACCTCTCCAGCTCAGCTTTCCAATGAGCTTGTCAGTCAGCTCAGTTTCCTGACAGCCTTCATACCTTTTTTTTCCCCTACAGAAAATCCTAAAGCAAGTTCTGGATCATACAGTCCCCTGAAGCAGGGCTCTCTCTCTGTTAGAGACGTGGTTGCAGATGCACCTCAGGAGAGCTGGCCCTGGCCTGGGAGAGGGTGTGCTCCCCACCAAGGGCCCTGAGGATTCTTAGATGAAAGGGATACCCCTTCGCTGAGAGGTCTTCCGGTCCATCTTCTGCCTCTAGAGAGAACTGATTAACCCATTTCAGGCCTCTGAAACTTCGTCTTAAAAATATCCTCCCATGGGGATGAAAGGAGGGAGGGAAGACAGAAAGACCGTGGGTTTTGGACCCAGATAGCCTAGATGTCAGTTGCACATCTGCTCCGACTCAGTTTCCACATCTGTAAAATGGCAATAATAATGCTTACCTCCAGGTTGTTGTGAGTTTGAAGTGACAACATAGGAAAGTACCTGGTACAGTTCCTGCACACAGTACATGCACAATGGTTTTCTCTCTTCCTTATTTCTTTTTAAAAATTCTTTTTAAAATGCTGTTTTATTGAGATATATTTACATACTGTACCATCCATCCAAAGTGTATAATCAGTGACTTTTAGTATATTCACAGAGTTGGGCATTCATCATCACAATCAATTTTAGAACATTTTCATTATTACAAAAAGAAAAACCCCATACCCTTTAGCAGTTACCTCTATGTATAACCATTAATCTATTTCTGTCTATGGATTTATTTATATTTGCATTTTATGTAAATGGAGTCATACAATGTGTAGAATATTGTGTCTGGTTTCTTTCTCTTAGCATAATGTTTTTAATTTTTAAAATTATTATTGCTATTTAAATTAGAGAAGTTGTAGATCTACAGAAAAGTCATAAAAAATACAGGGTTCCCATATATGCCCCTATTGTTGACCCTTTGCATTAGTGTGGTACTGATGTAAGGATATTAAAACAGTACTATTAACCATAGTCCATAGTTTACTTTAGGTATATTTTCTCCCAAATTAACACCTTATATTAGTGTTATACATTTGTTACAATTTATAAAAGACTATTCTTATATTCTCTTCTGGTTTGCTAAAGCTGCCAAAATGCAATATAGCAGAAATGGATTGGCTTTTACAATGAGGGTTTATTAGTTCAAAAATTTGCAGTTGTGACGTCATGAAAATGTTCCAATTAAGGCATCAACAGGATGATACCTTCTCTGAGGAAAGGCCAATGGCATCTGGGATTCCTCTGTCACATGGAAAGGCACATGGCTGGAGTCTGCTGGTCCTCTCCCAGGTTTAACTTCTGGTTTCTATGGCTTTCTACAAAATGTCTCTGAGCTTCTGTTTTAGCTTCTCTCTTAGCTTCTCCTGGAGGCACACTCTGGATTACATATCTTAGTTTCTCTGAGCTCTCTTCCAAATGTCTCTGCCTTTTATCCTTTTGTAGAGAATTCCAGCAAGGGAATTACAACTCACCTTGAATGGGTGGGGTCACATCTCCATGGAAACAACCTAATCAAAAAGTTCCACCCACAAATGGTCTGCCCCCACAAGATTGGATTAAAAGAACATGGCTTTTTTGGGGTACATCATAAACTCAAACCAGCATGTACTTGTACTATTAACCCCAGTCCATCATCCACAGCAGGGTTCACTGTGTTATACAGTCCCATGTTTTATCTTCTAACTTTCATTCTAGTAACATACATGACCTAAAACTCCCCCTTTCAACCACATTCATATACATAATTCAGTGCTGTTAATTACATTCACAACAATGTGCTATCATCACCACCATCCATTTCCAAGCATTTACAATCTAAATGGAAATTCTGTACATATTAAGCATCAGCTCCCCATTCTCCATCCCTAATCTATCCCCTGATAACCTGTATTCTAGAGTTGGACTCTATGAGTTTGCTTATTATAATTAGTTCTTATCAGTGAGATTATACAATAGTTGTTCTTTTGTGTCTGGCTTATTTCACTCAGCATAATGTCCTTAAGTTTCATCCACGTTGCTGCATGTTTCAGAATTTCATTCCTTTTTTTTCAGCTGAATAATATTTCATCATATGTAAATACCACATTTTGTTTATCCATTCATTGGTTGCTGGACACTTGGGTTGCTTCCATTTTTTGGCAATTGTGAATAATGCTGCTATAAACATTGGTGTGCAAATATCTGTTTGAGTCCCTGCTTTAAAGTCTTTTCGGTATATATCTAGAAGAGGGATTTCTAGGTCATATGGTAATTCTATACTTAACTTTCTGAGGAACTGCCAAACTGTCTTCCACAGCAGCTGCACCATTCTACATTCCCACCAGCAATGAATGAGTTTTCTATTTCTCTACATCCTCACCAAATTTGTAATGTTCTGTTTTTTTAATAGCAACCATTCCAGTGGGTGTGAGATGATATCTCATTATGATTTTGATTTGCATTTCCCTAATAGCTAGTGGTGTTGAGCATCTTTTCATTGGCTTTTTAGCCATTTGTATATCCTCTTTGGAGAAATGTCTATTCAAGTGTTTTGCCCATTTTTAAACTGTCTTTTTATTGTTGAGTTGTAGGATTTCTTTGTACATTCTGCATAGTAAATCCTTATCAGATATGTGGTTTCCAAATATTATCTTCCATTGAGTAAGTTGTTTTTTTCACTTTCATTACAAAGTCCTTTGATGCACAAAAGTTGTTAATGTTGGGGAGATTCCATTTATCTATTTTATCCTTTGTTGCTTTTGCTTTGGGTGTAAAGTCTAAAAAACCATTGCCTAACACAAGATTCTGAAGATGCTTCCCTACATATCTAGGAGTTTTAAAGTCCTGGCTCTTATATTTAGGTCTTTGATCCATTTTCAGTTAATTTTTGTATATGGTGTGTTCTGGTTTGCTAATGCTGCCATTATGCAAAAATACCAGAAATAGATTGGCTTTTATAAAGGGAGGTTATTTGGTTACAAAGTTACCGTCTTACGGCCATAAAGACCATCAACAATAGAGCACCTTCACAGAAGAATGGCCAGTGGCATCAGGAGCACCTTTGTTGTCTGGGAAGACATGTGGCTGGTGTCTTCTTCCTTTGCACCCAGGTTGTGTTTCAAAATGGCGCTCTCCCAGGATGTTTCTCTCTAGGCATTTGGGGGTATTCTCTTAGTTTCTCCCAGGCAAACTCTGGAGTAGCAAAGGTCTACTTTCAATGGCCATCTTTAAAATGTCTCTCTTAGCTAAAGCAGCGAGCTCTTTCTGTCTGAGCACTTATAGGGCTCCAGTGATTTAATTAAGACCGACCCTGAATGGGTGAGGCCACACTCCTCCATGGAAATAGTCTAATCAAAGGAACTACCCACACTTGGGTGGGTCATATCTCCATGGAAACAAACTAACGCAAACATTCCAACCTAATCAACACTAATACCTCTGCCCCCACAAGATTTCATTAAAGAACATGCCACTTTGGGGGACATGATACATCCATACCGGTACATGGTGTGAGATAAGTGTCTTTTTTGCATGCTTTTGCATGTGGATATCCAGTTCTCTCAGCATCATTTGCTGAAGAGACTACTCTTTCCCAATTGAGTGGACCTGGCAGCCTTGTCAAAAATCAATTGGCCATAGGTGTAAGGGTCTATTTCTGAATTCTCAGTTTGATTCCATTGGTTGATGTATCTATCCTTGTGCCAGTACTATGCTGTTTTGACCACTATAGCTTTGTAATGTGTTTTAAAGTCAAGACGTGTGAGTCCTCCAGCTTCCTTATTGTTTTTCAAGATGTTTTTGGCTATTCGGGGCCTGTTACCCTTTCAAATAAATTTGATAACTGGCTTTTCCATTTCTGCAACATGGGCTGTTGGAGTTTTGATTGGGATTGCAATGAATCTGTAAATTGTTTTGGGTGGAACTGACATCTTAACGATATTTAATATTCCAATCTATGAATACAGAATGTCCTTCCATTTATTTAGGTCTTTGATTTCTTTTAGCAATGTTTTGTAGTTTTCTGTGTACAAGTCCTTTACATCCTTGGTTAAATTTATTCCTAAATATTTGATTCTTTTAATTGTTCATGTAAATGAAATTTTTCTTCTTCATTTCCTCCTCAGATTGCTCATTATTAAAGTACAGAAACACTACTGATTTTTGTGTGTTGATCTTTTACCCTGCCACTTGGCTGAAGTAGTTCATTAGCTCTAGTAGCTTTGTTGTTGATTTTTTGGACTTTTTATATATAGAATCATGTCATCTGCAAATAGTGAAAGTTTTATGTCTTCCTTTCCAATCTGGATGCCTTTTATTTCTTTTTCTTGTCTAATTGCTCTGGCTAGAACTTCTAGTACAATGTTGAATAACAGTGGTGACAGTGGGCATCCTTGTCTTGTTCCAGATCTTAGTAGGAAAGTTTTCAGTCTTTCCCCATTGAGTATGATGTTAGCTGTGTGTTTTTTTTTTGTTTGTTTGTTTGTTTTTTGATATATACCATTTATCATGTTGAGGAAGTTTCCTTCTATTTCTATTTTTCTAAGTGTTTTAATCAAGAAAGGATGATGTATTTTGTCAAAAGCCTTTTCTGCATCAATTGAGATCATGTGTTTTTTTTCCCCTTTTGTTTTGTTGATGTGGTATATTAATTGATTTTCCTATGTTGAAACATCCTTGAATACCTGGGATAAAATCCACGTAATCATGGTGTATAATTCTTTTGTTGTGCTGTTGTATTCAATTTGCAAGCATTTTGTTGAGGATTTTTGCATTTATATTCTTAAGAGAATGGATCTGTAATTTCCTTTTCTTGCAGTATTTTTATCTGGCTTTGGTATGAGGGTGATATTGGCTTCATTGAATGAGTGAGGTAGTGTTCCCTCGTCTTCAATTGTTTGGAAGAGTTTGAGCAGGGTTGGTTTTATTCTTCTTGGAATTATTGGCAGAATTTATCTGTGAAGCCATCTGGTCCTGGGCTTTTCTTTGTTGTCAGGTTTTGATGACTGATTCAATGTCTTTACTTGTAATTGGTCTGTTGAGGTCTTCTATTTCTTCTCCAGTCAGTGTAGGTTGTGTGTTTCTAGGAATTTGTTCCTTTCATCTAGGTTGTTTAATTTTTTAGTCTACAGTTGTTCTTAGTATCCTCTTATGATATTTTTTATTTCTGTGGGGTCAGTAGTAATGCCCCCTCCCATTTCTGACTTTATTTATTTGCATTTTCAATTTTTTCTTTGTTGCTCTAGCTAAGTGCCAATTTATTGATCTTTTCAAAGAACCAACTATTGGTTTTGTTAATTCTCTCTATTTTTTTCTTTATTTTCTATTTCATTTAATTCTGCTTTAATCTTTTTTATTTCTTTCCTTCTGCTCACTTTGGGGTTAGTTTTCTGTTCTTTTTCTAGTTCTTCCAGGTGTGCAGTTAAGTCTTTGATTTGAGCTCTTTCTTTTTATTTAATGCAGGTACTTAGGGCTATCAGTTGCCCTCTAGCACTGTCTTTGCTGCATTCTGTACATTTTGATACATCGTGTTCTTGTTTTCATTTGTCTTAAGATATTTACTGATTTCCCTTGCAATTTCTTCTTTGACCCACTGGTTGTTTAAGAGAATGTTATTTAACTTCCATATATTTGTGGATTTTCCAGTTCTTTGCCTGTTATTGATTTCCAGCTTCATTCCATTATGATCAGAGAACATGCTTTATATGATTTCAGTCTTTTAAAATTTATTAAGATTTGTTTTGTGACCCAATATGTGGTCTCTCCTGGAGAATGATCTGTATTTACTTGAGAAGTATTTATATCCTACTGTTTTGGAATGCAATGTTCTGTATATCTCTGTTAGGTCTGGTTCATTTATCATGTTATTCAAGTTCTCTGTTAGCTTATTGATCTTCCATCTTAATGGTCTATCTATTGATGGTAGTGGTGTATTGAAATCTCCAACTATTATTGTAGAGGTGTCTATTTCTTCCTTCAGTTTTGCCTCATGTATTTTGGGACACTTTGGTTAGGTGAATAAATATTTATAATTGCTGTTTCTTCTTGGTGGATTGCCCCTTTTATTAATATATAGTGTGCCGGTTTGGATATATTATGTCACCTCCACCCCAGTCAGGTGCCTCCTCAGTGCCTGACATGTGGTTGGCACTCAGTGAATGGACATTCCATGGGACATTTCTCCATCCACCTATCCATCCATCCATCAGTCCACCCATCCATCCATCCATCCATCCATCCACCCATCCATCCATCCATCCATCCATCCACCCATCCACCCATCCATCCACCCATCCATCCACCCACCCAACCATCCATCCATCCATCCATCCAACCATCCACCCATCCATCCATTCTTCCATCACAGATGCTTCAAGTGTCCACCACATTCTGAGCCCCATGCTAGGCACCACCAATGTGGCAGTGACCAGGCAGGTACAGTGCCTGCCCTCCTGAGGCTTACAGTCTAATGGGATCTTGATAAATATTTGAGAAATTAAGTGGAAGAGCTTATTTTTCATTCTGGTTCCTGGGCTGCCAAGCATCACTACCATCGAATCTTTCTGCCCCTCACTCCCAAGACCCCCACATTGTCCTTCACCTTCTTGGTGACATATTTGGCCACAGGCCACCTTTCTGCTTTTCCTATAATATTTTGAGGTCTGGGGGCTTTGACTGCAGCTACAGACTCAGGGAGATAGAAGAAATCAAAGCTGAGAGAGAAGAGAAGTTGATGAGCTGTTGTCTCCCTGGAGCAGGTGGCCAGGGTGGTAACGCCTACTCTGGCCAGACCCCCAAGGGCACCGTGGCTTATGTCAAGTGGCACAGAGAGAGCAAAGGAATTAATCTCCCTTCCATAGGTAACCTCACAATAACTTGTGGGTAAAGCACTGTTATTATTATCCCCAGTTTAACAGATGATGAACTGAAGCTAAAAAAAGAAAAAATGATGACTAGAGTAGCAGAGTTAGGTCTTGGACTGGTGAATTCCAACACCCAGTCTGTGCCCTTCCCACTATCTCCTCCCCCCCACAATACTTCACAAGCCTGGGACTGTGACTAAGCCCCTCCCCTAACGGTGGAGGCAGCTCCTGCAGATGTCCCTTGCTGAGAGGCTCTGCCCTCCTCTCCCTGCCCTGCCAATTTCAGCCATGTCTTGGTCCAGAATCTTGTTTCTTTAGATCCCCAGAAAGTCTGCATTTTCCTCTGTCAGCTGGAGAAGTGTCTCCTCTGGCCAGTTGCATGCCACCATGAAACCAGAGGGACAGCCTCATGGTCAGAATGGACACTGGACCAGGCATTGGGAGACTGTTTGAAGTCTGGTCTGACTCCAAACCCACTGCTGTCTTCCCAGTGACACATTAGTGGGACACAATACAGCCACATAAGTTTATTTTTGAAAGTAGGAATGGCTGATGTCCAACATTCACTCAGCTTTTACTGAGTGCCAACTCTGTGCCAGGTCCTGGGCTGGGCGCTGAGTACAGAGATGAGTGAGATGCTATCTCAGTCCTTAAGGGCTGGCTGTCTACTGGGATGACAGAGAGGCTGGCATAGAGTTAAACGGGCCGTGCAAGTACTGCAGTGCAGTGTCTATTGAGCAGGGACAGCCTCCTTCCAAAGTGAGTCTGGACAGGGCTGAAGAGAGAGCAGGAGAGAGTTGTGTATTGAAAGAGAAAATGGGGTGTCTCAGTCAGGTCTCTAGAAGAATACAGCCTGAGACTGGGATTTGGATGTGAGTGGTTTATGGGGGGTGTGCTCTCAGAGAAGGGAGTGAGGGAAGCAGGAGAGGGCAGCAAGGATGTCGTCTCAGCTGGGGTCCAGCTTTGGCCTGATCCCACAGGTTGCCCTGGAGCATGAACTGTGAGTTCAACACCCTCCCTTTCCATCAAGTGTGCAGTGTACCCCACTGCCATTTAGTCTGCTGGCAGAGGGGGCAGGCGGGGGTAGCCTCCCAGCTGAGAGAGAGGCTGCGAACTTTAGCAGCCACCTGGCCCTGGCCCTGGCCCTGAGTAGGAGATCCGGGTGGGGCTCCCACAGCATCCACTGCAGGGTCAAAGGAAGATCAGAAAAGAAAGCCAAGACCTTCACCAGACCTCTTCCAAGTTGGTGTACAATGCTCTGTGGATTTGTGCTCCATCTTGCTGTCTTTTGCTGAAAGTGCTCACAGGGAGGGGCAGAGGAGCTCAGCGGAAGCCACCTGCCTGTGGGTGGGAGCAAGGCCAGGTCCCTGCCTGTGGGGTCTGAGCAGGCCTGGATGACCAGGTGTGCTGGTTTAGATGTATTATGTCCCCCAAAACACCATTGTCTTTGCAGTCTTGTGTGGGCAGGAAACGTATTGGTGTTGATTGGGTTGGAGACTTTTGATTGGATGTTTCCATGGAGATATGATCACTCAACTGTGGCCGAGATCTTTCATTGGATAATTTTCATGGAGGTGTGGCCTCACCCATTCAGCATGGGCCTTGATTGGTTTACTGGAGCGCTATATAAGCTCAGACAGAAGGAGCGGGCTTGCTACAGCCCAGAGGGACACTTGTTTTTTCAATTCAATTTTATTAAGATATATTCACATATCATACATACCATGCAGTCATACAAAGTGTATAATCAATTGTTCCCAGTACCATTATACAGTTGTGCGTTCATCACCGAAATTAACTTTTGAACATTTTCATTACCACACACACACAAATAATAAGAATAAAAATTAAAGTGAAAAAGAACAATTAAAGTGAAAAATAACACTGGGTGCCTTTTCTTTTCTTTTTTTTTTTTTTGCCCCCATTTTTCTACTTATCCATCCATACACTGGACAAAGGGGAGTGTGGTCCATATGGCTTTCCCAATCACATTGTCATCCCTCATAAGCTACATTTTTATTCAATCGTCTTCAAGATTCAGGGATTCTGGGTTGTAGTTTGACAGTTTCAGGTATTTACTGTTAGCTGTTCCAATTCATTAGAACCTAAAGAGGGTTGTCTATATTGTGCGTAAGAGTGCCCACCAGAGTGACCTCTCGGCTCCTCTTGGAATCTCTCAGCCACTGAAACTTATTTCATTTCCTTTCACATCCCCCTTTTGGTCAAGAAGATGTTCTCCATCCCACAATGCCGGGTCTACATTCCTCTCGGGGAGTCATATTCCATGTTGCGAGGGGGATTTACACCCCTGGGTGTCAGATCCCCTGTAGTGGGGAGGGCAGTGATTTTACCTGCCAAGTTGGCTTAGCTAGAGAGAGAGGGCCACATCTGAACAACAAAGAGGCATTCAGGAGGAGACACTTAGGCACAATTATAAGCAGGCCTAGCCTCTCCTTAGCAGTAACAGTCTTCAGAGGGACACTTTGAAGAATGCATGTAAGCTGACAGAGGAACTGTAGTTTACAGAAGCATTTTGGAGGTGACCTTTGAAAGCAGACTTTCGCTCTGGAGAAATTAAGAGGGAACACATGCCCCAAGAGCAACTGAAAGTGACATTTTGGAGAAAAGTTGCAACCTAGAGAGGAACACCCTGGGAGAAAGCCATTTTGAAACCAGAACTTGGAGCAGACACCAGCCACGTGCCTTCCCAGCTAACAGAGGTTTTCTGGACACCATTGGCCATTCTCCAGTGAAGGTACCCAATTGCTGATGACTTACCTTGGACACCTTATGGCCTTAAGACTGTAACTGTGTAACCAAATAAACCCCCTTTATAAAAGCCAATCCATTTCTGGTGTTTTGCATTCCGGCAGCATTAGCAAACCAGAACACCAGGTATAGGCCTGAGGGGGCAACAGGCAGAGGGAGGGTGCACTCTTCACCACTAGGCTCCCAGAATGCCCCACCCTCTTTTCTCCACCTGGTGAACTGCTCAGACCACTTCTGAGCCCCCTCCTTTGTGAAGCCCTCTGTGACCCGTCTCCCCTACCCAGGCCCAGCAACCCTTCCCCACCTCTGCGTTCCCTCTGCACTTTGAACCCACAGGTCAACAAAGGTGTGAAGGTTTGCTTTACCTCCCTGACAGACTGTGAACTCTTAAAAGCAAGGCCTTTACGTCATTTTGTTTTCCAAGAGCCTTGGCATTTAATAGGTGTTCAATAAATATTATTGAGTAAATGAAATAATAGATTCTTAATTTATTTATGAAGTAGGGGAAAGGGTCAAGACCCCCTTTGATTTCACCCTTTGCTGAGGGCTGCGCTTGTGTTCAGGTGGGGCTAGGCTGTCCGTGCCCTCCTCACCCCAAGGCCCCCAGCTCCAGCCGGTCAGAGCTGTGTGGCAGCTTCAGGCCAGGGTGGCCAGTGGGACATGCAGGGACGGAGGCTCCTGCTGGCCTGGTGCACCGGCTCCTCGGCCTTAATTTATATGAAATGTGACTACATCACTCAAAGCCTAGCGCCTGGCCTTGGTTGGCGCAGGTAATGATGATATAGGCTCATTTATGCAAGATTATCCTTTTATCACATTTCCAGACTCATTTATGAGGCTCATGTTTCCCCCCGAGGGCATCATCAAGCAAGTTAAGTTGTACTATTTCCCTCCCGCGGTGAACTGGCGGGAGCCTCCCTCGTTGACGGATGAGGCCCGCTGCCTTTGCCAAATAGGGTCGGCGTGATGGATCTTTTACTTGTGAATATTATAGCTGGAAATTAGCATGTTTATTGAGGTAGAATGTGTTTGTTTACATTCCACTACCCATGGCATTACCTCTTATGACCTGACTTATTTAGTTGAGGATAAGCACAAATGATCCGCATTTTGGCACCCACAAAAAATTAATGAACTTCCAGATATAGAATCCAGCCTTAAGTAAACAGGACGGCAAGGTGGGGTGGGGGTAGAGGGGCCCCAGGGGGGTTCTGGGGTTTTGGGTGCACAAGGCAGTAGACTGGCCGGTGCTTTGACCTGACCTGGCAGGGGCAGGAGGTCGGGGGATGGAGGAAGGGCAGGAGCCGCGTGACCTGGCATCCCTGTGCAGGCCAGAAGCAGCACCCAGAGCTTCTGCTGAAGGAAGGAGGCTTCTGGTTGAGGGAGGAGCGGGGAGGGAGAGAGGGGGAGGACCAGGACTGGAAATCATTTTCCCGGGGACTCTCCTGGACTAACCTCTGCATCTTTGACATGGTGGGGGGGGGGGCAATCTGGTCCAGGTGTACAGACACAGGTGGCTAGGGAGGGTGCTCGTGCAGGTGCAGGGATGGTGAGCACCGGTCAGTGATGATGACAGGCCCCGAGAGGCCAAGTCGTCACCCCGGCTGCTCGGTCTCCTAAGCCCTCTCCTCTGCAGCAGCTTTGAAACCCAGCTTTATTCCCCAGCCCGTTTGCTGGTAGATGATGTGACCTTGGGCAAAAACACTCACTAACCCAGATCCTCGTGTTTTAGAGGAAGAAACAGAGGTCCAGAGAAGTGGAGGGTCTTGGCTGAGATCTTGGAGGCAGAGGCAGGACCAGAACCCGGGGCCCTGGACACCCTGGCTGCCTTCCTGGTGGCTTCACATCCGATGCCTGTCTTAGAAGAAGGTACAGGGGGAGGATCCTTTAGGGTGCTGCTTTAGGGACCCGGGAAAGTTGTTCCCAGGCCCACAGCAGAAGCCTGAAACTGCACCCTTAAAGCATGATGCCTTTGTGGTTAATCACCTTTAAAAAACTGATTCCCCTGGAGGGGGCCTAGTTCTCCTTTGCTACCACCTCAGGGTGCAGAAGCTGCCTGGGAGGGTCTGAGGAGAGCACAGGGTTGAGGGTCAAAACCCCCAGAATAGCATGACTGGGAGCTCCAGGACAAACTTGTCCCCCTGCATTAGTTTTCCAAGTGAGCAAACCCATTCTTACTGCCCCCCACTGTGAATCCCTAAACTCAGAGATGGGGGGATATCCTATGGGAACATCGAAATCAGACAGACCTGGGCTCCAATTGTGCTTCCTAACTCTGTGACCACTGCCACCTTGGACAAGTCACTGAAACCCTGCAATTCTGTTTGCCCATCTAGGAAACGGGAGCAGGGGGCATGAAAACACCTGCCACCCAGGTTGTTGTAAGATTAAAGAGGTCTGCATCTAACATGCTCAGCACAATGTGCAGCTCCTGGTAACTGCCCACAGATTAGTGGTCATTAACTTTACTGCTTTTCCTTCCCAAATGAGGTGCCGCAACGTACCCTAGCATTCCGACAAGTGGGAATTGGTGGAGGGAATGGAAAGAGACAGAGAGAGAGGGAGAACCGTCAACACCTCCATGTTTCCCACTGCTTTCCTCACAGTGGGTCTGGATGTGGCCCTGCAGTTCTTTCCCATGGAGCCTGTGGGGGGTCCTGTGAGGTGAAGAGGGACAGAGTGAGGCGCCAGGCCAAGGGTCAGGAGACTGGATTTTAGTCCCTCTCAGCCACAAATCCCTCTGGGATCTGGGGAAGTGCAGCAGTTCTGGACTTCAGGCTCCCAATCTGGCCTCACTGGGAACCTGGGGCGGTGCAGGGCCCTGTCCAATTTGTCTGAGTCAGCAGTGGACAGCACGGTGTCAGGCAGACATGATGATGGACAAATAGATTAGATGCTACATACAGATCAGGGATGTCTAAGCTTTTCTTGTAAAGGGTCAGGTAGTAAATATTTTAAGCTTTGTGAGCCACCTGGTCTCTGGGCAACCACTCAACTCTGCCATTGTAGTGCATAAGCGGCCACATACAGGGCATGAAAGAATAAGTGCGGCCATGGTCCAGTAAGACTTTATTTATGAAATCAGGAGGCAGCTGGAACTAGCACACAGACCATAGTTTCTGACCCCATGAAATATGTGGGTGTTCTGAAAATTTGGCCAGGCTTCTCAAAGCAGAAGCTATAGCTCCTCATCTCTGTACAATGAGGCCATGGTGGGTTCTGGAGTCAGGTTGTAGGGCTTGAATCCCAGCTCCTCCACTCTTTGGCTGTGTGACCTTGGACAAGTGTCTTAACCTCTCTGAGCCTCCATATCCTCATCAGTAAAATGGGGTGGTAATAATAGTGCCTGTTTCATCTGGTTTTGTGGGGATTAAGAAAAATAATACTCATAAAGAGCTTAGCACAAGGCCAGGCAGATAATTAATGTTGGCTATTATTATTATTATTATTTTCAGCAATATAGACCCCTGCAACATACAGTAGGAACTCAGAACATGTTCAGGGAGAAAAGGAGGAAGATGAAGCAGAGGAAGCAAGTGGTAAATAAAGCAAAGACATGATCAGAAAAAACAATATGGATATATGGACCAAGAGAGTGGATATAAACCACATGACTGCAAAGCATGCATGTTTGGGGCTTTGTCTCCAACACCATCCCTTTCCCCCAAAATAGCACTGATCACACCAGCCCTTCCTTACACACACATACCCACCAGGGCATTCCTCTCCTCTGGAGTGAGGGGACTTGGTGGGATTCTTCTGGAAGCACTGTCTCCATGATAAGCAAAATTGCTTTGGGGTCCTGAGCACAACTTGCACAGGTCCTTCCGCCCGCCCTTCTGGGGTGAGGGAAAGAGAACTCAGATGGCTGCAGAAAGTTCTTTCTCCCATCCCCCCAGCCCTAAAGCCTTGGGAGGGGCCCAACTTAGATTCTGAGCTTTGCAGAGAATCTTTTTCTGTACAGCAGAAACTGAAAACGTAATTCAGTTTAGCCTAATTAGGGAGCACCAGCTGTACACACTACTTGACTGTTGAGAATCGTCTTCTTCCGGCTCCTTGAAGGTGGGGACAGTGCCTTCTATTCTTCTGCTGATCCTTTACCATGCCCAGCACAAGTCTTGGCTCAGAGAAGGGGCTCAAGAAAGACTTGCACACTAGCTCAAAAAGGGGTCTTTGACAATAATAACATCCCCTAATGTGTGTACCATGTTTTTCCAGTTACAATGCATTTCACACATCTCAATCAAGCCTTGCCTTTCCTACAGAGTGGATACAGTGTTATTATTATGTAAATCTTCCAGACGAGAAAACCAAGGTCCAGGGAGATATAGAGACTTTCCTAACATCACACAATCGGTAAGGGACAAAACAGGGGGTTAAAATCAGAAATTTCAGCAGCAAAACATCAGATCTGTCTGAAATAAACCTCCTCCCCATCTGTCTGCCCCAACCACAGGCAATCAGCAAACAGAATTGCCGTAAGGGCCTTTGGGAAGTATGGAGGCCAGAAACCTGATCTCTCAGAGAGAAGGGGCTGCTTTTTATCTCTTCAAGTTTTGAGATTTACAGGCTAGAAACATGAGGGTCTTGGATCTGTCTGTGAAGACCTAAGTTGAGTGAGCTGATCGTGGCTGGGGGTGGGGGTGACATTGCTGCAGATTGTGGTCACCCCAGGGGATCCCTCCTGGCACAGAGAGGGGATAGGAGGGCAGTTCTGACCAGTTCAGAGATCAAGATTTCCAGATTCTGATAGAGAAGGAAACCCTGTATCAGTTAGGAATAGCATTTGGCTGCAGGTAACCACACCTGAAAGCCAAGGTTTCACAAAAAAACAGAACAACATATGAAAGATAAGGCCTATTTTTCTTTCATGTACTGTGAAATCAAGGGGTGGCCAGGGCTGTAGAAAAATGTCAAGATGTCATCAAAGATTCTGGCATCTTCTATCTTTCTGTTCTGCCATTCTCGGCAAGCGGTTTCCATTGTCAAAGTCACTTCATGAACGCAAGATAGCTGCTGGAGCTCCACCCATCAGGATCATATTCTAGGCAAAATAAAAGAGGAAAAGGGAAGGTAAGAAAGGGTGCCTGCCAGCTGGGTCAGTTCCCTTTTAAAGGAGAATTTTGGGAACCCCACCCAAGAAGGGAACAACTTCAGCTTCCAAGGCATTGACCAAAATTGATCACAGAGTCAGCCCAACCTGTAAGAGGGATTGGGATATGTATATATATATATACACATACATATATACACACACATATATATACACACACATATATATATTTTTTGAAGCTGGTACACTGCTTCCTCGGTCAGGGTTGTGCTAGTAAGGAAGAAGGAGAGATTGGATATAGAGTAGATAAACTTCAATCTGCTTCTTTCCCCTGATTTTCCAGGTGGATATACTAGGGCCCAAAGAGAGAAGTAATTTGCCCAAGGTTGCACAGCTAGTTAGGAGTATACCTGAGACCAGACCCCAAAGTTTCTGACTCTGAGACTGGTTCTTCTTCCACTGTACTGTACCCCTTTGCTCCATAGACACAAACTCCACCCCACACAATAACATTATTATTTATTAAGCATTAACTATGAGCCAGGTACTATAATAAAGGCTTTCCAAGCTCATTTCATTAATCTCACAACAACCATTTGAGGTAGGCATTACTATTACATCCATTTTACAGAGGAAGAAACTGAGGCTCAGCTAAGTTAAGTAACTACTCCAGGTCACTGACAAGTAAGTGCTGGAGTAGGCTTCAAACCCAGGTTTCTAACCCAGAAGCAGTTTAGTGCCTCCGCTTAAGATGACCCAGGGATGTCCCCAGCAAGTTGCTGAGTTGAGGGAGGTCACACTGACCCTGCGCTTCCAGGAATGCCTTCAGACCACCCAAAATGGACAGGCAGCAAGCCATCCACCAGCCGGGGGGGCTCCCAGCTCCCCACCCACCTGGCCAGCATCTCTCTCTGCGGCAACTCATTCCAGCCAATTATTCCTAATGGAGTGATATGAAATGTAACTAACTTGGGGAAATATCTGTATACTTTAATTAAATCAGTTCGCAATTAGCCATCTGAGTAATGAGTCTAAGGTGTTTTATCTCCTTGGGAGCCAGCGGGCCAGGGGAACTGAAGGCAGAGAGATTTTGTGCAAATAGTGTGGTCCCAATGTCTAAACTCCTCAGGGATGGGGAGGCAGGTGCTGGGAGCCCCAGGAGAGGGTTTGACCGAAATTTACTATGATTAAATAAATACAGCACCTCAGAGAGGAGCCACTAATTTGTGGGACTAAATTTTTAATGGCTACAGCATGTTCTTCTTATTAAAGAAATACCAGGGGCTTTAATCCAAACACCTCATGGAAAAAAGGCTAAAAATTACACATTTCCACTCTGTGACCCCCAAATCTGCAGACATGCAGGGCCGATACTAGGGTGGGAAAGGTGAGGCATTTGCCTCAGGTGCAGAATGTAAGGGGGTACCCCAAACTCAGTGATCAAATCACATTTGAATGCTACATTTGAAAAAAATCAAAATTAGTGCAAAAAACCCATGATGAACAACATTTTGGAATTTAAAAAAAAGGCAGGGATCAGTAACAATGTATGCTGAGCCCTATTGGAGTCTCAAGCAAAAGGAAAAATCAGTGATATTGATCTTGTCTTTATTTGAACTTGTGATATTTTGTTCATTGTGGATTTTTTTTTGCATTATTTTATTCTTTTAAATACTGTATTAAAATATTAATTATTACTGAATTTTTTGGTGCCACCTTGAATGGTATGCCTGAGATAAGGGCCTCTTTCCCTTCGCCCTACTCCCAGCTCTGCCAGCTGGGTTGCCCCTCAGGGTTTGTGACTTCTTTGGTAAAATGACCATCTTGCATGCCCCTCCAAGACTCAGCTGGATTATTAGGAGCTCTAAGAGCTAGACTTCCCAGTGGCTAAGAACTTGGGACCCTTGACCAATAAAGCAGAGAGCAATCTCGTGATTGCTCCAGCAAGACTCAGAGACTGGAAGCAACCGGCTTGAGGTCACATAGCTGCAGGTGGCAGAGCTAGAGCTAGGACTGCAGTCTCCTGAGTCCCTACAGGGTTACTTCTCTTCAGAGGAAAGACCCAGGGTATAAGCCTCCACAGAGCCGCCATGCACACTGGGAGGCCTTAATAAAATGACCCAGGGCAGGTGGTAGAGCCTGGTGGACTCAGCTCCCATACGAACCCACTCTAGCTGGCCGGCTTCCAGTGGTTGTTGCACAGATGACCACGTGGTCCAGTTCTGGCCACTGAGACATAAGCGGAAGTCTCAGGGTGGGGCCACTGGGGACAGGCTTGGCTGACTTCCCTTTTGTTTCCTTGCACTTCCTCTCTCCCCGTATTTCTGCCTTGGGCTCACTCTCCGTGCCCAGATGGGAGCAGCTGCCTCATGACCACAAGGACCCCTAAAATCCCTCTGTCCCAGCCCTGGACTGCCTACCCTGACTTCTTTTCCAGTGAGTTAAATTAACGCTTGCTGTTCACACCACAGTGAGCTGGATTTTCTGGTGCTCACAGCCTGACTGCAACCCCAGCAGCTCCATCACCCCTAGTGACAAGGGCAGGTTTTGGTGAAATTCATTTGGTATATCCACGACTCACTCCCTGCTTTGTTCAGGTCTTTGCTCCCTGTCAGCTCCTCAGAGAAGCCTTCCCTGACCACCCCATCTAAAACAGCAACTCCCTTCACTCTACCTCTTTATCCTGCTTTATTTTTTTTTTATGGCCCGCTTCAATCACTACCTGAGCATATGTGATTCTTTGTTTATTTGCCTCCCCCACTGGAAAGAGCTGTTTGCAGACAGGTTTGTTTCCTGTTTCATGACTGCATCCCCAGGGCTGGGAACACTGTATGACACTTATTACGTCCTCAGTACATATTTGTTGAACGAATGAGCATACTCTGAGCCTGCACTCCTGCCTCCGACTCCCACCAGCTCCTTGTCGTGGAAGTTAACTTTGTCCCTGGAATTAGGATTTCTACTTCTTCTGGCACAGGTTCTTGGTATCTAGTGAATTCCATTATTGACCCCTTTCTCCCATTTAGTGGACACAAATGGACATCCAGATCCCAGCCAGCTTGCCTGTGGGCTCTGCCACTCCCAGCCCTGGCTGACTGGATGTCCACCTCCTGTCCCTCACTAAGCCTGAGTGATTGCTGGACAGTCTCAGTCTGGGACCCCCTTCCCTCTCCTTTATCCTCACTCCCAGCGTCATCATCACTGGGATCCCAGGCTGTGATGACACCGTGTGAGGACTCCCCAGCTTTCCATGGACGATTCATCAAAAGCCATTATCTCCTGGTTCTGATTTCCAAAATGGAGCATGCCTCTAAGAAAACAAAACAAATGGGTTTGGTGTGCCAGACTCCGTTAACTGGCTACCCGAACTAATCAACAGCAGGAATTCAAGGAAATTGCTGGAGCAAATTGAGAAACCAAATTATTTGGGTTTCTTGACTGAGACTGGAAGAATAATTATTTGAGGGTTCCATTTAATAAGCTCTGTTCACTAATCCCAAATCCTGTTTTGATATTTCTGCTTTGATTAGTGGTATGACTCCACTAAAATAAATAATTTTGATGTGATTGCTGATAGGGACATCAGAGCTCATCTACCCCAAGCCTTTCATTTTATGGATGGAGGAAACGAGGACCTGAGAGGGAAAGGAACTTCTCCAAGGCCCACAGGGATTTCAGATTCCCATCCAGGATGCTTCCACTTCTGAGAAAACCAGCAAGAGGGTCGTGGAGCCTCAGAGGACGTCTTCTGAGATGGGGCTTCGGTGCCTTCTGCAGGCACCTAAAACAGTCCACTGCCTCACCAGTTAAGGAGAGGGTCGAACAGATGGGATGGGAGGAGGCAGTGTGCATCTCCAAGTACGGGGTCTTCCTTGGAATGTAAAAATGACTGCCACATAGATGCCCCCTTCTGCTAAGACTCCATCATTACCTTGTGGTTACAGACAAGGCCACAGAGCCAGAGTTTTCCAGAGCATCACCAAGTCTAAGGGATGGACCGGAGACCCTGCTATGGATCCGGAGAGGGAACAGGGATTGTGCAGGTCCCAGCAGCCAGGACTAGAATCTGGATCTCCAGAGTCCCCAGTTGGGGTGCTGTTCCCTACCCCACACTGTCCTGGTCCAGCCAGCATCAGGACGTCGGGCCAGGAGGCAGCGAGGGTAGACCCTGACAGCCGTCCTTGGAGACGCCCCTCTGCCTCTCCAGGGGAATTGGGAAAAGGACATGGAACAGGGGGCAAATTGGGGAACCAGAAGGGGCTGGGGGTATCATGGTGAATGTGGTCAGGGAGGTTTCCAGATGGAAAGGGAGGGGCTGGTGTACTTGAAGTAAGAGTCGAATTTAGTGTGCAGAGGGGTATTTGTAATCAGGGAACCTGAATGGGCAACGAGGTGCAAGAGAGGTGTTCAGAGGAAATTCATTCATTCTACACATTTTGTTGAGCCCTGATCATATGCCAGGTTCCTTACATATGTCATTTGTTCTAATCCTCCAATCCTCTACTCCTCCTATGACGGAGGCAGTAGTTTTATTTCCACTTGGCAGTTAAGGAAAGAGGTTCAGAGAAGTTAGTTATTTGCCCAAGGTCACACAGGAAGTGGGAGAGAAAGGATTTGAACCCGGTAGTGGATGTCTCTTTCCACTACAGGATATGCAAATTACTCAAAGCTCAGTCCCAAGAATGGGCTTTCATGGAAAGTTTCTTGTGTGGACCCACAGGAAGGGGGCTCAGGGTACTAAGGACACTTGAGCCTTCATCACAGTCGTGGCTCCCTTTTTCAAGTGAAAGTCCTTCTCATATTCAAAGAAAGCCTCCTGAGCTTTCATTCTCGCCACAAACATAATCAGCATCATCTCTAAATTAGGTGCCACAGTAGATACTGGTGATACAGAAACAAATGGGATGTGGTCCCTTTCCTCAAAGAGTTCAGTCGAGATCTTTCTGTTTCCTTCTCTAGCTCAAGCACTACTCATATGAATTGACTGCATCATCCCTGACTGTCTTGGTCACTTACCCTGGGCCTTTGGGCTGCAACGCCCCTACCCCAGCTGTGGTTTGGCAGACGCTATTGGCAACGGATCTTTCGCCACCATCTTCACCCTGTTCTTCCATGAATGCAATTAATGGATTCCAGGCTGGCATTATTTCTTTTAGCCACTACAACACATCTTCAGGTAGGAATTAGTTTGTGGATAAATAGGAACCTGCTGTCAAGCCAAGTATCCCCCATTCTATGCTCAGGCAATTGATTGTTTGAACCTAAATGAGGAACTTCACTTTTTTTTTTGTCTGTTAAATTTCATCTTATTGCATTCAGCCTATTTTTTGTAGCCTATTAAACCCTTTCCAATCCAGATTTTGTCACTCAAGTGCTGCTGCCATGCCTGAAAATGCAAGAAATCTGCGCTTAAAGTTTTCATTTGTGGCAATAAAATGCAGAATAGTACAGAGATAAAGATGGGCCCTTTAATGTTTCACCAGAGACCTCCTTCCACTCAATTGCTCCATATTCTTTGTGTGGGGTTGATTAACCAGCTGTGATTCTGTGTATCTGAACTCTCATCTTGCCCCATCTCTCCATTTTGTTCACAAGGCTAACAAGAGAGACTTACAAAATGCTTTGCAGAAATCGAAATACATTGTCTAAAGCATCCCACCAGAAGGGAAGTGAGGTGAGTTTGGCATGAGTTTTCTTAATGAATCCCTACAAATTCCTAGTGGTCGCCATTTCTTTCTTTCTTTTCCGAGCTATTTATAAATTCGGAGAATAATACCAACTGCAAAAGAAAGTTCTATAAAGGGAGGCAACAATTTACATGTCAAGGATGACATGATTCCATTGCAGCACGAGACTCAGCTTCCCCCACTGGCGCAGGAGGAGAAACAGACATGGAAGAAACTAGCAAATAAATTGCATCAGAGAGCATGTACTAGGAGCAAGGCCACACGAGGTTTCCCATGAGGGAACAATTTAAAAGCTGCATCTGGAAAAGATGGTAGACATAGAATTGGCCCTGCCCCATTTTGAGGCCACAGCAGAGAATGGCCCGGCGTCTACTGCTGTGGCTGAAACCTGCAGCCCGGGACTGGAGGCTGGCTATACACAAGACATAATGCAGCATTGGTTCTTGTGGGAGATAAAGGTACAAGAGGGAGCTGTAACAGCAGATAGAGCTGTGGGGCAACTTCAGGAGCCCTTACTCTTGCTGTCACTGAAAGGGGCTGGCATTTTAGGACAGGTGCATCTCTCAAATCCTGGTTAATTGCCCCTCGGTGTCCTGCCTGTAAATCTCACTACAGCCACCAGAGGTGGTCTTTGCCATAAGTGAAACAGGTTGGGTTTACCAAAATCTGCCACCTGGTGGCTGCTATTGGAATCACAGGACCAACAGAGCAGCATTGGGTAGGAGAACTCTGATGGATAATGCTCAGGACAAGTCATTCCATTTGCACGCGAGTGTGCCAATTTATTGTAGGGTTTGTTAAAGTCACAGTAGCCATAAACAATTAACAGTGGCAAGAAAGACACTTATGGAGGGAAAACAAAGAAGAAAGACCAAGGGAAAGAAATTTAATAGGAGTAGTTGTGTTTTGGGGTGGGTGGAGGGGGCATGTCCAGACAAGATAGAAGACTGAAGGCAGATGGAAATGAGATTAACTTAACGAGATCAGGGGAGTACCTGATCTGTGCCTTAGACCCTATCACTCTCAGGGACACCCCCCTCGCTTTAACACCAGCCACTATTGGATACAGAAGTGCTTCATAGGAGGTAGCTAGGCCCGAGCAATCAGGAGCAGCTTTTCTTGCCTCTTCATCAAGCTGCCCAGAGGGTCTTGTCCCTGAATTCTGTAGCCTGCTTGGGGCCTTGTGGAGGCTGTCTTCCTACCTCATGCATTCTTATGAGGAAGTGCCACCCCTCCTTAAGCCAAACACAAAGTCCTCCAAGAAAGGAGCATTGGAGTGTTCCCGAGGAGCAGCCCCAGGTGGGCAGGAAGGGCTTGGATTTTCCCAGTTTGCCCTTTTCCTTTTCTTCCTCGCAGCCCCCACCGTGAATGTGAATAGCACCCAAATATTTAAGCCAAATGTCTCTCTTCCAAGTCCAGAGCAGACAAGAGCCTCAGTTTCCACAGTAGCAGGGATTGGAGGAGGGGGAGGCCCGATAGCAAGTTGGGAGCACTGCTCTCTATCCACATGAAGCTGAATCCTCTTGCCCTGGGGGGATCTGGGGTCCACATTGAGGACCAATTAGATATGAAAGGAGTTGTTCAAGGAAAGACGCATAAAACCATTACCTCCTTCCACCTGACTTCCTCTGCCTTGCTAGAAAGAGGACAGCTCCTCTTGGAGCGAAAAGAATAGAACCCATTTCTGTCATTACTCGATGCCACCTGCAGGGGGCATCCTGGCACAGAGGAAAGTGCAGCTTTGGTATCAGAGAGACCAGGGTTTAAATCCTTCCACCGCTGCTTCCTGGTCATATGACCTTGGATGTGTCCCTCAAGTTCTTTGGGACTTACTTCAAAGTCCACAACCAACCATGATCATGTTGCCTTTTCCACTTATTGTGTAAGGCTCACACGATACAGTAGATGTAGAGTGCCAAGCACAGTGGCCAAAACTCGGTGGAACTTTCTTCCTTTCTCTTTAATCCTTTATGAATTATTGACTTTGACCATACATTCCCCCTTCCTGCCTCACCTTCCAGAGTTTTCATCTCTCCAGCTTGTCAGGTGCAATCTTTGAGGTCTGTTCTCTCCAGCAGTGGCTCCACTTTTGATTATTTTAAGTTGGATTCTTGGTCATCAGACGTAGCTCAGACATGACTTTCTCGGGCCCTCTAATTCAGTAACTGAGTGGGGGGTGGAAACCACCCCCTACTGGGGAAAATTCTGAGGCATGGCCAGTGCTCTTTGCCTTTCCATCTCTTCTGGTTGCGGACCCTGTGTGAGGAGAGGGGGCCAGCCAGGGTGGGCACAACCAGACCAGCCTGGCCTCGTCTGGCTTTTGTTAGATTTTGTCACAACCTTAACGTTACTTAACTGTAGAGGGCTTTGGGATGTGTGTACGTATGTGTGTTTGTGTGTTAATAGCAATTTGTGATAGATTCCTTTGGCGCCCACACGTTTAATAACACCCACACTCACCAAAAAAAAAAAAAAAGAAGGGGGAGGGGAGTCATTTTTATGGGAGATAACATAACTGCTTGCAATTTGGCTATTCATTGTATCTTTGGCATTTTATGTACTGCATTAGCAGAGGCAATTTCATGCATATGGATATAATGCATTAAGTGGAGGCATTTAAATATAGTGAAACTAATTTTATGATGATTAGTTGAAGGAAAACATTGCATTCGTATCATCTATATAGAAGCCAATTTGCATGAAAATGCCCAAAGTTGCTATGCCAACATTTTCTGTGCTGCTGGTCGGGGTCGTCTCTGAGTCAAGACTTTGTATTAAAAATCGGTCTCCAGTGCCCATGTCTTTTAATTCATTGCAAGCTGTAGGCCATTTGCTCACAAAGCGCTCGCAGTAAAACAAATGAATAGCTAAAATACTCATTTGCATGATTCCCATTTGAAAACGATTCCCCTGAAATTAAAAAAGCGTGTTACTCGGTTGTGAAGATGGATGGGCCAGTGAGGCGGGCAATTAATATTTTCGGCGTTCTCTTTAAAGCCCTCCCAAGACTGAGAACAGCACATGCCAGACAAATTGGGCCCCACAACAGTTTCAGGGCCTCGGCGGCAGCAGCTTGCTTCCACTGTCTCCCCTTTATTGTCTCACTTACATTATGCAGTAATTAAAACTATTTACCATTCCTACTTATCCGCCATCTGCTACCATGGAAGGTTCCTCTTCTTTAGAAAGCCTTCTTAAAGAGCAGCAAGGAGAAGAGCAGGCTTGGGGCCGACTGAGGAGGGGGCTTCAGGGGGCTTTCCCCTCCCCCTGCTGTGTCCACCTGTCCTTCCATGAAAGGAACGATGAAGGAGGGCATGGTGTGTAAAGCTGAGTTTCTGGGCAGGAGTTGGTTGTATATGGGGTGGGGGTGTTGGAGTACGGCTTCCTCCATCTTTTGGAAGGAGCCGTGACTTAGATCTGTGGTGATCCGTGTGCCTGTGGGTGCCTAGGCCTGGATCCTCTCACAGACAATGCCTGGAAAGGGTGTGGGGGCTTTGGCCAGGCAGCTGGGGTCTGCAGTAGAGCAACCAAGTATGGTTGTGCATGTTGTTCACTGCACAAGTGGGCCCAGTGCAGGGGGCCTGTGGAGGCCAAAGCCCATCCGCCAGTTTGAGGTCCTGCAAGGGGCTATGTCCATCCCAAGAGGTAACCTTTTTTCTGATTCACACAAAGGCACCCCATGGTCTAAGTGTTGTCTTGTCTGAGGGAAGCCATTTTGAAAGCAACCAACTTGCTTTTCTAAGGCAATTGGTCTCTCTCAGACTGGATCTAGTGGAACCAGCCTTATCCAGGCTTAGCATCTGCTTGCAGACACTAAGCTAGGATGTCCAAAGAACAGCCTCCTCTGTGAACAATTTTACCACCTCCTGAGCCCAGCCCCCAAAGCCAGCACAGACACATGGAAAAAGAAGCCAAACGTGGCGGGAAATGGGAACTACCTCTTTCTCCAGGCTAAGGGTGGGCTGGACCCTGCAGACTTGTGGCAGACGGAAGGCTCTGGGAGCACAGGAACTTTGTCAAGAATGCTATCTGCTTCCTCTTCTCCTCAGAATCCACACTGGTGCCGGGCAACACAGCAGGTTTCTCCAAATACTTGTTGAATTAAATCGATAGTTATACTGTCAGCCTGGAGGTGACTGCCCAGCCACAGTGCCTCCTCTGAAATTTCATCCAGCAGGCTCTCCGCTCACACCTTGCCTTCTCATCTCAATGGTCTTTTCCTGTTCAGGGCTAAAGGGTTGGACTTTGCCTAGAACTGAGCCACTTGGCCATGACTTTTCTGCTCCATTCCTCACCCAGGGCCCCTGCTGTGCCCAGCAGTGCACTGTGTCTGCCCGAGGGCTGGAATTCTCCTTCCTAACTCCTCATCTCCAACAGTGGTCTCCTCTGCCTCCTGCTTGCCCAGGTCCACAGAGACAGTTTCCTGGGCCTTACCTGCCTTGTCTGAGTATGCTTTGGTGCTTGGTGTGGCAATCATGTCCTCTCCCTCACCAGGCCTGGATCCTCCTGGCATCGGGCAGAACGGAGAGGATGCAGGGTGGCTCATCATGAAGAGACAACACTTATTCATTGGGTCCTTGGAGATGTTAAAGGCAAGATGTTAGTTCAACACAAGGGAAGATGAATTTCAAACAAGAGCTTTGTCCCACCATGGCACAGACTGTCTCTGGAGGCAGAGAGTCCTGGATCGTTGTCACCAAAGACACGTGGCATCTGGGAGCAGAATCTCCACCCCCAACACAAAGGCCCCATCCAGGCACCGAGAGCTCTGCTGCTCTCTAGGCTAACCAGGAACGCATTCCCATAGAGGGACAGAGAAGGAAAGTTCATGTACTGTGGAAACTGTGCAATTAAAATACATTCTCACGTGGGGTAAAGGCAATGCTCAATGAGAGGACAGCACTCTCAGGCCTGGCCACACAGGAAGGAATCAATGCATGTGAAGCCTCTCAGTTGCTGTCACATCAACAGTTGCTTACGCATTCCCACCCAGACCTCAGCCACCATTGTCCTGGACTCCTGTGGGCCAGCCAGGATGCCAGAGGTTGCCCGTGTGCTGGAAAATGACTTTGACCTTGGAGTCCGTAGCCCTGGTTTGGAATCTCTCCTCTGCCTTTAACCGTCTGTCTGACCCTACGTCAGTCAAAAGACTCTCTGCTAGCCTTAGTTTCCTCGTCCATTTAATGGGGGTTCATGCCTGCCTGTATCTCAGGCTTGTCATGAGTCCATTAGTTCACAAATAGTATTTCTGTGCCCACCCTGTAACCTCAGTGCAGGCTGCACCCTCCTGAGGTCTCTCTGCACAGAGAGGGGCTCTGAAGCTGTCAGAGTGCACCTGAGCAAAGCCCAGGTTGGCAATTCAGAGGGAGGTGCTTGAAAAACTGGGCAGGGCCTTGCCAATGAAGGGGAATGTGATCATACCCATATCTGACACCAACCGAGTGCCCTCCCTGTGCCAGGCACTGTGCTGAGCCCCTTATATGTGGGACCTCCTGTCACCCCAGCACCGATTCTCTGAGGTGGGCGTTATTATTGTCCTCATTCTATTTATGGAAGAATTGGGGCTTGGAGGATCTGGGTTGAGTCTGAGTCCAGTGCTCTTTTCTTAACTTACTCTGTGAACTTGGGCAAGTCACTTTCTCTCTGTCTGAGCCTTCATCGCCTCCTTTTCACCCCACATCCACTGCAGTCCCCCATTCCTCTCTGCCTTGCAAATCCTCTGCTGGCTGCTAAGGCTGCATCTCTTGGCAAATCATTATTATTATTATTATGAAGCTGTGTTATTAAGATTTGAGTGAGAGAGTCATATTCCTAGTTGCTGAAGGAGACATTAATAAAAGTAAACCAGGAAGGGATAAAAAAAAAAGAGAGAGAAAATGCTAAATCAACGCCATGGAAACCTTCACCTGCTTTGTGCCGGGAGGGATTAGCAAGAGGAAGAGAAGGGGAAAGCCAACTCACCACTTAGTAACCACCACTAAAGATCAATACTGGACCAAAATAGAATCCCAAGCAGGAACCCATTTTGCTTCACAGCCCAGGAAAAAAAAAATTTAACATAGAGAAGCCATTTAAAGCAGAAAAATATTTGTATGTAAAAGGAAATAGGTAGGAGTTGAATACCAAATGATTTTGGGTCTCTGTGGGGAGTAATGAGGCATAGCAAACACACAATTCTATATGCATGTAATATTATCATCCCACGCCTCGGAAAGCTTTTAAATCACAGAAATGCAGTTAGGGACCATTGTACAAAATAAACATCCCACTTGGTGTCTTGCCTGCCCTAAGTTCCTTGATCTAAAGCAGCACTGCCAGATTTTAACAGCTCCGTAAATTAACGTGGCGCTGATTTGATTGAGCTAAATTAATAAGACTTGTGCTTTGTTGCAAAATAACTATTACAGTATGTTGTGGGGACACACTGCCGATAAGGAAATTGCAGCCTTTAACAATCCCAGTGAAGTTTCATGGAGGATTTCAAAACCAATTTTAATTAAAACAAAAGCTGATGTGTGGCAATAATGTGGGTGTTAAGGAGAGAAAATGCAAAATGTCTTTTTAAATCCATTTTAATATGTCTTAAGGACTGGATGATGGATGTGGCAAGAGCCGGTGGCTGACACCGCGCCGGGAGACTGCCTGTGCTCCCTGCTTCAGCATCGCGGGCACGTCGGGCCCAGCCGGCAGGCCTCTGGGCTGGCTCTCGACTTCTGGGTAAGGGGCTGCCTCCCGGGTCAGGGACCCGGTGGGGGAGGCCCTCTTTTCAGGAGCTTTTTAGCCCCAGAGACCGTGGCAGAAGTGGAGACCCCGTTCTCCTGGCCCCTCGGGGTTGCCGCAGTCCCTGATCCTGGCCCCTGAGACTCCCACTCGCCTGTGACCAGCAACCCTGGGATGTCAGGGGTTTTAATTAGAAGCTGCCGGCAGGTGGTGGTGCCCCCAAGCCAGGGAACCTGAAGACAGGGCAACAGAGACCTGAGACTCGCAATGAGGGTTAGCCCTGGGGGATCAAAACTGGAACCACTGGGGGCCTTGGTGCCGAAGGACAGGGTGACCCCAGATCTGAGCAGGGGATGCCACAGGTGTGTCACAGCGTGGGCTTGGTCAGTCGGCCTGCGAGACCTGCTCTCAGTCTCCGTCTCCCACCACCTCAGTTTCCTCTGCTGTAAAATGGGAATAGTGATGGACTTGACCTCACAGAGCTGCTGTGAGGATTAAATGCTAGGTTAGGGTCTGATGCATAAGCAACCAAAAATGTCAGTTACTGTTAAAAACAGTAACAGTAATATCTTCCTTTGCACTTGTCATGTTTGTAATCAGAGACAATTCGCCCTTATGGAGGTCCTGCTAGATAGTATGAAAAATAATAATAAGTATGAACGGTACTGATATTTTGAGTTTCTGTGATGTGCCAGGGCCTGTTCTGAGTGACTGGTTCCAGGCACTGTCTCGTCAGTCCTCACAACAGCCCACAAGGCTCTGAGGGTTTCTCATCTATTAACTGGGGTTGTGTAAATGTGTCCACGTTTACACAGTATAATAAGTGATGGAGCTGGGATTTGTTCTAGACTTGTGTGATGCCAAAGCTCTGCTCTTAACCACCAGGTCAGTGGCCTTCAAACTTCTTTGAACATGACCACAGTAAAAAACAAAAACAAAAACAAAACAAAACAAAACAAAACAAAACAAAAAAACTTTTTTCCACATGACCCAGTATATATGTGTATGTATATATATATACACATGCACAAAAACTTGTAGATAAAGAAGTTTCACAAAACAATACTTACATACAATATCCTCTGATGTTTTTATTTCATTCTATTTCCTTTTTAAAAGACATTGTACATGACCCACTAAATTTTGCATCCATCTGAACCCTCAGTTTGAAAAACACTACATGTACCCACCACCACGATGGATTCTTCCTATGTGCTGTCTAATTCAACCATCTCAACCATCCCATGGGGGGTGGGCATGGGGGGCAGGGATAAAGACCCACATGAGGCAAGGATCTGCCTTCAAGATGCTGAGGGTTCAGGGAGGCAGACAGACAGCGAAGAGCTGGAGAAAGTTCTATTTGTGGATGTGGGCTCATGCTGCAGTGTGTGGCTGGGTGTCTTCCCAGGTGGCCAGCATGGACACTGACGGTCTGGGGACTTGGGGGATGGTAGCACCACACACACATACACACACACACACACACACACACACACACACACACACACACACACACACACACACACACACACACACACACACCCCTCCCTGCTGAACAGCTCTTGTTTTCTGCTTCCTTCTGTGTTCTCAAGCCTTGGAGAACTGAACCCGGCTCTTGGACCTCCAAGTTCACTGTGTCCCCAAAAAGCCACAAAACAAAGCTCCCCATTCCCCTGCTTGTTTCTGATACCTCTTCTTGTCCCAGAACATCAGAGCAGAAGGAACACTGTGGCTATCAACTGGCTCCACTCACCTAATAGAGGAGGACGCTGAGCCCTAATCGGGGAATGGCTTGCCTGCAGTCGGGCCCAGCGGGGACCCAGGAATCTCGATTCCAGCTCGGGCCTTTCCCCACCACCTCGCAGCACACTCCACTGCACCTTCTCTGCTTGCTGCAGCCAGGAGGGCTCCAGAGTGGGAGGGAGAAGGGGGTTCCTGACTCAGGAGCTCTTAGGGCCCATATCTCTAGCCTGAAATTAAATGGATTTTTATATTTTTGTTTCCTAATTTCATCTTTAAATCACCCTCTTCTGCCCCTCATTTTTAGGTTTTTATCATATACCTTATCTTTTCTTATCGCACATCCCTATTTTGACCCTCTTCATCAATCTTCCCATTTTTTTTTGCACTTTAAAAAATTATCAGTACAAGCATAAAAATTTCTTTCATGAGTTATAACAAATGTATCACACTAAAAAATTATTATTTGTTTTATTTGTTTTTTGAAATTGAACAGCTCTCAGTTGCTCTAGGAGAATGCCTCTTACTCATATATTTTTCAGCCTTTTATTTCACAGGCTCTAATCTTTTATTTTTAAAATCCAATTGATTTTATTATTTATTGACTCACTAGTGTTGACTTGAATTATTTTTAAAATTTGTTTTTTGAAAATTTTCTCATCTCAGTTCTCATTCTTAATTTTGACCTTTTATGATTCTCCTACCCTGCCTATCATCTGACTTAATCTTCTTTATTTCCCCTCCTCTTCCCCCTCTTTGAAATTCTCTTTATCTGGAGATGGGTTTTTACCTAGGGAACAGGGTGAATGGGGGAGTCATAATGGAGAAGGCCTCGTCCACCCCGGGGGATGGATGGATGCTTTGGCCCCCCACTGTCTTTGTGGTTGTCAATCTGGCATGAGGAAGGGGCTTCAGATCACTCACCCAGGGAGTCTCACAATCAGCTCTCCCCCAGGGCATATTTCTCAGTGTGGTCATGGGATTGATTCTTTGGAAACAAGATGACTCCAGCCATTCAGTCAACCGAGCCTTAAGAGAGAAGCTGCACCTTCTAAACTCTAGCCAGAGATGGAGACCTGAGGCCAGGCAGGTGCTGGAAGTGGATGTCACATGGCAGCCAAGCCAAGGTGAGTCAGGCCAGGCAAATAGTGGAAGCCAGGAATACCAGGACCATCCTCTCTCAAAAACTCTGATGAATCACTCAGGGGCATGGGCAGGTCCAGTAGATAAGGAACCCCCTTCTCCCTCCCACTCTGGAGCCCTCCTGGTTGCAGCAAGCAGAGAAGGTGCACTGGAGTGTGCTGCGACGTGGTGGGGAAAGGCCTGAGCTGGAATCGAGATTCCTGGGTCCCCGCTGGGCCTGACTGCAGGCAAGCCCTTCCCTGATTAGAGCTCAGCGTCCTTCTCTATTAAGTGAGTGGAGCCAGTTGATAGCCACAGTGTTCCTTCTGCTCTGATGTTCCGGGACAAGAAGAGGTATCAGCAGGATTTTTTGTCTAATAGCCACTACCCATCACCCCCACCATCCACTGGATTGAACTGTCCCACCTCCTCTTTTGGTTTCTCCAAATAAGAAAAGAACACTAATCTGAGGTTGTGAATAAAGCCCAGAGCAGACTTCAGTTTCTAGTTATATGACAGGTTGGGTTATTTAGATCAACCCTCATGGTAGAAACAATGGAAAATGCTGGATAAAATTTAAAATGTGATCTTAAAAGTATTAAAGATCCAACAAAATAGTAAGAAGCTATTAGGCCAGACTAAGTGAAAGCAGGAACTCTGCCACCTGTGCCATGTGGGCATTTGCTCAGCCAGCAAACTTGAGCTTTGGTTTCACATAATTGAGGGGTTTGAGGGACAGAAGATAAAGTCCAGGACCCAATAAAGATGGGGTATCTAATAGAACATCCTCTGTTATAAAGATGGACCCCAAAGGGCAAACCCTCCAAGTGAGTGTGAGCCAGAAGGAAAACTACTTCACCCTTCCCACCCCCAAGGGACGGCAGGAAAGTTGCCTTATTGCTGAGCAGAACAGGAGGGAAAAGATCCATTCATGAAAGGTGGATTTGTACTTTAAATTCACATCACCCAAATGGTCAAAACCTTAAGCATGAATATAATTTAAAGTTCTCTTGGACTGGTGATGCCTTTAGGTACCTGGCAGAAGCAAACACAGATCTTTTTATCCTAGATCTCAAATAATTACCAAAAATAATTTTCCAAGGAAAACAAACAACTCACAGACAAAAAATAACTAAATAGTCAAGGAAATAAGCTACTAAGAGTAAGAGCCAAAAGAAACAATAGCCAGTGAAATAGATCTTCAAGATTTCAGATATTGGAATTATCAGAAACAAGATATAAAACATTGATGCTTACTATTTGAAAGGAGAAAAACAGACAAGATCGATAATATGTACAGGAAACAGAAAATGTTTAAAAAAAAGACAGATTTTAAAAGAATATATTACACCTAGAAATTAAAAATATAACAATTGAAGTAAAAACTCAGTGCATGTGTATACTAGCAGATTAGACATAGTTTGAGACAGAACTGGTGAGCTAGATAAAGGCAGTGCAGAGATAAATGGCGATGGGGAATATGAAAGACAGGTTAAGAGATATGAGGGAATCAAATGAAATGACCTAATATACATCAATGTAGACTGCCAGAAGGAAAAGACAGAGAATTTGGCAGAGGCAGTAATTCAGAAAATAATGGCTAAAAATTTCCAAACCTGAAGAAAGATATTGATCCATAGTTTTAGAAACTCAACAAATACGGTGAAGGTTAAATAAAATGAAATTCACATAGATTCATTGAATCTGAATAGTGAAACTCAATAGTGAAACAGTGAAACTAAAGACAAAGAAAAGCTTTTTAAAACTTCCAGAGAAGGGGAAGAAACAGATTATGATCTATTCAAAGGGAAAGGTTACATTAGTAGTAGATGTTTTAACAGCAATAGTGGAATCTAGAACATAGTAGAATATGTTTACTATGTACTAAGAAAAAATAACCACTGACCTAGAATTCTGTAGCTACTGAAAATGTCTTTCAAATGTGAGGGTAAAATTAAGACTCTTCAGACAAAGAAAGAAAGAAGGGGCAGAGGGAGGAAAGGAAGGAAGGAAGGAGAGAAGAAACAAAGAAAATTTTCTTTTGGCAGTGCCTCATGAAACTTAATGCCTAAGATTATACTAAAGGGAGAAAAAATGTTGCCCCAGGATAAAGAGCTGAAATGCATAACCAGAAAAAGAATGCAGAAACTGGTAGCAATATAGATAAGACTAATTAAACATTAACTACTTTAAATAATAATAATTTGTGGGATTAAAAGAAAAGGTAGAATTTGAAATATGGAGACAGCAACATAGTAAGGGGTTAAATCGATTTAAAGTACTCTGAAGTCCTTGTATATTCCAAGGGGAAGGGTAAAGATATTGATTAACATTAGCCACTAATACATTTTGAATACATGTTGTAATTTCTAGGTCATCTATTTTTTAATGCATTTTTATTGTGAACTTTAACGTATATACATACAGTGATAACTTTCAAAGTACGATTTAACAAGTAGTTAGAGAACAAATTTCAAAGAATGTTATGAGTCACAGTTCCACAACTCCAGCCATTTCCATTATTTTAAAATATGACAAACATACAGAAAGGTGTTAACTTTCAATGTACAGCTCAATAAGCAGTTATATAGGTAATTTCAAAAATTGTTATGGTTTATAGTTCCACAGTTTCAGTTCTTTCCTTGTTATGCAACAGATGGTATATACAGAAAGGTGAAGACTTTCAAAGCACAATTCAATGAGTAGCTATAGAACAAATTTCAAAGGCTGTTATCCACCATGTCATTTACCTTTTCCCAGCTATTCCAACACCCCAATATCTAAAAATATATATTTATTTATATAAAGTTTCAGTATTCATAAACCTTTGTTAAATCTTATCTTGTTTGAAACTATACCTTCCTCTAACTTAATCTCCTTCTCCATCTTCAGGGGTGTCTAGGCAGTGAGCACTCCAACTTGTTCATATTGAAAGGGGGTGTCAACACTATGGGGGAGGGGCTGCATCTGATTGTTCTTCTTAAAGAGGCTGTTGCCTCTGGGTTTTAGGACTTGTCTGTTTAGGAACACTGGTGGATTTAAGTTTCTGAAAGATAAAACTTAATGAATCTTTTATAGACTCTCAGGTAGGGACCTAGGTATTTGGGGACTATTTTTGATAAGGGCATGGAATACTGGGGCCATTTGGGATGTCTAGCTGGAGCTTGCATAAGAGAAACCTCCAGGATAGCTTCTCGACTCTATTTGGAATCTCTCAGCCACTGTGACCTCAGCTTGTTACCTTTCTTTTCCCCCTTTTTTGGTCAAGTAGTCATTTTCAATCCCTCACTACCAGGGTCAGGCTCATTCCTGGGAATCATGTCCCATATCGCCAGGGAGATCCATTCCCTGGGAGCCATGTCCCTTGTGGGGGTGGGAGGCAGTTAATGAATTTATTTGCTGAGTTGGGCTTAGAGAGAGAAAGGCCAAATCTGAGCAACAAAAGTAGCTCCCTGGAGGTACCTCTTAGGCATAATTATAGGAGGGCTCAGCCTCCTATTTACAACCCTAAATTTCACAAGAGCAAGCCTCAGGTCAAGGGCTTGATTTATTAAGTAGTGGATTCCTAATTTCACATAATATATATTCTACCCCAAGATAAATGGTTGGTTTCTTACATTATCTTCACTTAGTTGTACAATCATCATCACTCTCAACTTTAAACAATTATCATAACACAATACATCCCAGAGCTCTTATCAGCTGTGAATTATTCATCCCTGGTATTAGTGTAGTGTTGGTAAGACATTCGTATTAAATATAGTCTTTAATATGTAACGGGTAGTTTTTCTGTATACCACCCTCTTGTTAACCTTCTGCACCAGTGTCATACCTTATAAGTATATCATGCTGACACTTACTTAGGTTTGTGGTGCTACTCTGTGGGTTACATGCCTCTAAACAACCATTTACGAACATGTTAGCCTTCAGTGCATCACTGATACTTATAAACCCATTAACGAACCATAGTCACACCTGACCATTCCCATACCATTAATTTAACCCTCACTATCATATCTGTACATATTAGATTGTCATTCCCCCTTCACTAACTTCTGTCTATCTCTAGGTCCCCTATATTCCACATTATAAGACACTTATTTTACATTTTTCATGGAGTTCACATTAGTAGTAACATACACTATCTCTCCTTTTGTGTCTGGATTATTTCACTCAGCATTATGTCTTCAAGGTTCATCCATGTTGTCATATGTTTCAGGACCTTGTTCCTTCTTAGTGCTGCATAGTATTCCATCGTATGTATATGCCATATTTTGTTTATCCACTCATCTGTTGAAGGACACTTGGTTTGTTTCCATCTCTTGGCAACTGTGAACAATGCCACTATGAACATTGGTGTGCAAATATATGTTCATGTCATTGCTTTCAGGTCTCCTGGGTATATACTGAAGAGTGGAATTGCTGGATCATAGGGTAACTCAATATCTAGCTTTCTGAGGAATCGCGAAACTGTCTTCCACAGTGGCTGTATACAGCTCCACCAGCAATGAATAAGAGTTCCAACTTCTCCACATCCTCTCCAGTATTTGTAGTTTCCTGTTTGTTTGATGGCAGCCATTCTTACTGGTGTGAGATGATATTTCATTGTGGTCTTGATTTGCATCTCCCTTATAGCTAGTGAAGATGAACATATTTTCATGTGTTTTTTAGGTACTTGTATTTCCTCCTCAAAGAAATGTCTTTTCATATCTTTTGCCCATTTTATAATTGGGCTGTTTGTACTATTGTTGTTGAGGTGTAGGATTTCTTTATATATGCAAGATATCAGTCTCTTATCAGATACATGGTTTCCAAATACTATCTCCCTTTGAGTTGGCTGCCTTTTCATATTTTGACAAATTCCTTTGAGGTACAGAATCTTTTGATTTTGAGGAGTTCCCATTGATCTATTCTTTTCTTTTGTTGCTTGTGCTTTGGGTGTAAGGTCTAAGAAGCAACCTCCTAATACTAGGTCTTGAAGATGTTTCCCTACATTATCTTCTAGAAGTTTTACAGTCCTATCTCTTATATTGAGCTATTTGGTCCACTTTGAGTTAATTTTTGTGTTGGGTGTGAGGTAGAGGTTCTCTTTCATTCTTTTGGATGTGGATATCCAGTCTTCACAGCCCCGTTTGTTAAAGATAACTTTCTGCCCCAGTTCAGTGGATTTGGGGACTGTACCGGTTTGTATATATTATGTCCCACAGAAAAAGCCATGTTCTTTGATGCAGTCTTGTGGGGGCAGACATATTAATGGGGATTAAGTTGGAACATTTGAATTAGGTTGTTTCCATGGAAATGCACCCCACCCAACTGTGGATGATAACTCTGATTGAATAATTTCCATGGAGGCATGGCTCTGCCCATTCATTGTGGGCCTTGATTAGTTTACTGGAGCACTGTACAAGCTCAGACAGAAGGAGTGAGCTTGCTATAGCCAAGAGGGACACTTTGAAGAATGCACAGAAGCTGAGAGAGTAGCTGCAGATGAGAGACAGTTCAAAGACAGCCGTTGAAAGCAGACTCTTGCTCCAGAGAAGCTGAGAGAGGACAAACATCACAAGAGCAACGAGTGACATTCTTGAGGAACTGCAGCCTAGAGAGGAACATCTTGGGAGAAAGCCATTTTGAAACCAGAACTTTGGAGCAGATGCCGGCCACATGCTTTCCCAGCTAACAGAGGTTTTCTGGACACCATTGGCCATCCTCCAGTGAAGGTACTGTGCTGGTTTGAATGTATTATGTCCCCCAGAAAAAGCCATATTCTTTGATGCAATCTTGTGGAGCAGACATATTAGTGGGGATTAAGTTGGAACGTTTGGATTAAGCTGTTTGCATGGAAATGTGCACCACCCAATTGTAGGTGATAACACTGATGAGATAATTTCCATGGAGGTGTGGCCCCGCCCATTGAGGGTGGGCCTTGATCAGTGGAGCCATATGAATGAGCTGACAAACAAAAGGAACTCAGTGCAGCTGAGAGTGAAATTTTGAAGAGGAGCTACAGCCAAGAGGGACACTTTGAAGAAAGCACAGGAGCTGCAGATGAGAGACAGTTTGAAAATGGCTGTTGAAAGCAGACTCTCATTCTGGAGAAGCTAAGAGAGGACAAATACCCTAAGTGCAACTAAGAGTGACATTTTTGAGGAACTGCAGCCTAGAGAGGAACGTCCTGGGAGAAAGCCATTTTGAATCCAGAACTTTGGAGCAGACGCCAGCCATGTGCCTTCCCAGCTAACAGAGGTTTTCCGGATACCATTGGCCATCCTCCAGTGAAGGTACCTGATTGCTGATGTGTTACCTTGGACACTTTATGGCCTTAAGAATGTTACTGTGTAACCAAATAAACCCCCTTTTATATAAGTCCCGTTTCTGGTGTTTTGCATTCTGGCAGCATTAGCAAACTAGAACAGGGACCTTATCAAAAATCAGTTGACCATATATCTGGACGTCTATTTCTGAATTCTCAATTCAATTCTATTGATCAATATGTCTATCTTTGTGCCAAAGCCATGCTGTTTTGACTACTGTGGCTTTATAGTAGGCTTCAAAGTCAGGAAGTGTAAGTCCTCCCACTTCGAATTCTTTTTTTAGAATGTTTTTAGCAATTCAAGCCATCTTTCCCTTCCAAATAAATTTGATAACTAGCTTTTCCAAGTCTGCAAAGTAGGTTTTTGGAATTTTGATTGGTATTGCATTAAATCTGTAGATCAGTTTGGGTAGGATTGACATCTTAACAACGTTTAGCCTTCCCATCCATGAACACGAACATTTTTCCATCTCTTTAGGTCCCCTTTATTTGTTTTAGTAAGGTTATGTAATTTTCTTTGTAGAAGTCTTTTACATCCTTGGTTAAGTTTATTCCTAGGTACTTGACTTTTTTTTAGTTGCTATTGTGAATGGAATCTTTTTCTTGAGTGTCTCCTCAGTTAGGTCATTTCTAGTGTATAGGTACACTACTGACTTATGTGCATTAATCTTGTATCTCACCACTTTTGCTGAATTTGTTTATTAGCTCAAGTATCTGCGTTGTCAGTTTCTCAGGGTTTTCCAAATATAAGATGATATCATCTGCAAATAGTGACAGTTTTACTTCTTCCTTTCCAATTTGGATACCTTTTATTTCTTTGTCTTGCCTGATTGCTCTGGCTAGAACTTCTAGCACAATATTGAGCAATAGTGATGACAGTGGACATCCTTGTCTCATTCCTGATCTTAGAGGGAAGGCTTTCAGTCTCTGACCATTGAATACTAAGCTGGCTGTGGGTTTTTCATGCATGCCCTTTATCATATTGAAGAAGTGTCCTACAAATTCTACCTTTTGAAGTGTTTTTATCAAGAAAGGATGATGAATTTTGTTGAATGCTGTTTCAGCGTCTATTGAGATGATCATTTGATTTTTCTCTTTTGATTTGTTAATGTGCCGTATTACATTTATTGATTTTCTTATGTTAAACCATCCTTGCATACTGGGATGAACCCCACTTGATCATGGTGTATGATTTTTTTAATGTGTCTTTGGTCTCGATTTGCAAGTATTTTGTTGAGAATTTTTGCATCTATATTCATTGGGGAGATTGGCCTGTTGTTTTCCTTTCTTGATGCATCTTTATTTGAGTGATGTTGGCTTCATAAAATGAGTTAGATAGTGTTCCATTTTCTCCAATTTTTTGAAAAAGTTTGAGTAGGATTGGTGTCAATTCTTTTTGGAAAGTTTGGTAAAATTTCCCTGTGAAGCCATCTGGCCCTGGGTTTTTATTTGTAGGAAGCTTTTTTATGACTGGTTGGATCTATTTACTTGCAGTCTTCTGTTTCTTCTCTGGTCAGCCTAGGTTGTTCATGTGTTTCCAGGAAATTGTCCATTTCCTCTACATTGTCTAGTTTGTTGGCATACAGTTGTTCATAGTATCTTCTTATGATTTTTTAAATTTCTTCAGGATCTGCAGTAATGTCCCCGCTCTCATTTATTGTGTTGTTTATTTGTGTCTTCTCGCTTTTTTACTTTATTAGTCTAAGGGCTTGTCAATCTTGTTGATTGTTGGTTTTATTCATTCTATTTTTTTCTCTATGTCATTTATTTCTTCTTTAATCCTTGTTATTTCTTTTCTTCTACTTGCTTTAGGATTAGTTTGCTGATCATTTGCTAGCTTCTTCAGTTGTTCCATTAGTTCTTTGATTTTAGCTCTTTCTTCCTTTTTAATGTAAGCATTTAGAGCTATAAATTTCCACCTCAATACCTCCTTCACTGCATCCCATAAGTTTTGATATATTGTGTTCTCATTTTCATTTGTCTCTAGATATTTGGCAATTTCTCTTGCAATTTCTCCTTTGACCCACTGATTGTTTAGCAGTGTGTTGTTTAACCTCCAGATATTTGTGAATGTTCTAGATCTTTCCTGGTTATTGACTTCTAGTTGCATTCCATTGTGGTCAGAGAATGTGCTTTGAATAATTTCAATCTTTTTAAATGTATTGAGGCTTGTTTTATGCCCATGCATATGAACTATCCTGGAGAAAGTTCCATGAGCACTAGAGAAGAATGTATATCCTGGTAATGTGGGATACAATGCTCTATATATGTCTATTAAGTCCAATTTGTTTATCACATTGTTTCTCAGTGTCTTTATTGGTTCTCGGTATCTTTATTGGTCCTCTGTCTGGTTGTTCTGTCTTTAGAGAGAGTGGTGTGTTGAAGTCTCCCACAATTATTGTGGAAACGTCTATTGCTTCCTTCAGTTTTGCCTGTGTTTGTCTCACATGCTTTGGAGCACCTTGATTGGGTGCATAAACATTTATGATTGTTGTTTCTTCTTAGTGAATTTTCCCTTTTATTAGTAGATAGTATCCTTCTTTGTCTCTTATGACATCCTTGCCTTTAAGGTCTATTTTATCTGAGATTAGTATTGCTCCCCCTGCTTTCTTTTGGCTGTAGCTTGTGTGGAATATTTTTTCCCATCCTTTCACTTTCAATCTTTTTGTGTCACTGGGTCTAAGATGAGTCTCTTGTACACAGCATACTGATGGTTCATATTTTTAAATCCATTCTACCAATCTGTATCTTTGAATTGAGGAGTTTAATCCATTCACATTCAATGTTATTACTGTGAAGGCAATTCTTGAATCAGCCATCTTATCCTTTGGTTTTTATTTGTCAGATCTATTTTTTCCTTCTAGGGTTAACTATTAAAAGAATCAAAACAGAGTATACATCTTGTTCTAATTGAGAGAGAAATTTGGAATGGTCAATGATATTCTATTAATTCCAAAAAAGGCAAGAGAGCAGAGTAAAAGAAACAGAAAAGGTGGGACAAATAGAAAGCACAAAATAACATAGTCAATATAAACTCAAGAGGATCAGGAATTATATTAATGTAAATGGAGTAAATGCTCATTTACTTCAGTTAAAAGCTGAAGATTATCAGACTGGATTTTTAAAAGAGATATACATGAAGATGCATCCAATAGAGGGAAAAATACATATTGTGCAAATACTTACTGAAAGAAAATTGATATATCTATATCAATATCAGGCAGAATAGACTTTAAATCAAAAAGAGTTATTAGAGATAGAGGGCTGCCATTATACAACAATGAAAATGAACAAATATGGCCACATGCAGAAACATAGATGAAAATTGCATACATAATGAAGAGTAAAAGAAGACACTAAAGAATATGTACCGTATGATTCCATTTATATAAACTTCAAATAACAGGAAAAACTAAACTATATTGTTTAGGGATTCACAATTGGTGGTAAAATTATAAAGAAAGGCAATAAAATAAAAACGACAGAAAGCAGGAGAGTGGTTACATCTTGGGGAGAAAAAGGAAGTGTGGCCAGCAAAAGGCACTCAGGAGTTCTAATTCTAGACTTGGGTAGCGATTCACTTTATAATTATGCTTTATGTAGTATATGTATATTTAAAGCATGTTTATGTATTTATTATCTATTTCACAATTGAAAAAAAAAAAATGAAGAGCACAAGGCAATGAGCTGGACCCTCTGAGTTCTAGACCCTTGTTCATCATACAGTGCCCGTAAATTCTCTGATGCTCCTCCCTGCAAGAAGTGGAGCCTAATGCTCCTCCCCTGGAGTGTGAGCCAGACTTAGAGAATCATTTCTTACAAATAGAAGTGACCACGAGTGAATTCAGAGACGAGGCCATAAAAGGCGTGACATCTTTATTGTATTCTTTTGGATCTCTTGCTCTGCAGGAAACCACTGCCATGTCATGAGGACAAGGGGAGGCCCACATGGAGAGGCACTGAGGCCTCCAGCCAACAGCTTTGTGAGCGACCCTTCTCGAAGCAGATTCTCCAGCCCCAGTCAAGACATAGATGCTGCAGACCCTGCAGCCATCCTGACTGCAAGCACGTGAGAGACCCTGAACCAGAACTACTCAGCCAATCCCAAATACTTATCCCACAGAAACTGTGAGGCAATAATGTTTGTTGTTTTAAGCTGCTAAATTTTGGTACCATTTGTTATACAGCAAGAGATAACTAATTCACACCACTAAATTACTATGTGGCCAAGTTGTATTTCCTTTCTAGGCCTCAGTTTTCTCACCTCTACTGGGGAGGTTGAACTAGATAATGGATGGAAAATAGGTTTCCTCTTGCCATGGAAATGCCAATCAATTAGTGCATTGTGTTGAGAAAGATTCTGAGATTCTGCCTAAGGCTGGGGGACAGAGCGCAGCCATTGAGTGGAGAGGGGAAGACAGGGGCACATATGTACCATGTATGTTCTGCTAAAGGTTCACTAAGTCCATGGAGGGGAAATCTCAATTTCCCTTCCCTCTTACTAGACATAACTCTATACTGTACTCAGCTTCTTAGCACAGCAGGACAAAAGCAGCCACTCCCTATACTACAGGTATTTTGGCCTCTCAAGGCCTCAGGTCTGAAATCATCCAATTAACAAGCAGTGGCTGGTGTTCTGGAGATGAACCTGGATTCAGATTTTGTCTACCACTGAATAGCTGTGTGACCTTGAGCAACTTACTTCAACTCTCTGAGCCCTAGCTTCCTTATCTATAAAATGGAGATTTCTCTAAGGATGGTAACTAGTTAATCAGTTCAGCAGGAATCACTGTCTCACACACCATCAGCCTATCCTTGAGCTAGTGGCATTTTAAGGGATATAACAAAGTAGCCCATAGTTCTTGCCCTCAAGAACTTACCATCTATTTGAGGAGACAAGACTTGGCCACAAGTCACCATCAGAGAACATTTCGAGCTAACAGGAGCACAGTGCCTAATGGTTTATGGAGTGACTGCGTATGCTTCAGTGGTTCTCAGAGTATGGTTCCCAGACCACCGTCACTGGGGAACTTGTTAGAAATGCAAATTCTCAGGCCCCAGCCAAGACCTATTGAATCAAATACTCTAGGAATGAGGTCTAGGAATCTGCCCTCCAGATGATACCAGTGTATGCTCAAGTTTGAGAATCACTGCTCTAGGAATTTAGGAGACAGAGGGACCTAATGGAGGATCTGGAATATGAGCTGAATCATAAAGAATGACTGGAATTTGGAGAGTCAGAAGAAAGGATAAAAGTGGTTTCAGATAAACGTAATGGTATGAGCAAAGGTAAAAAGATGGACAGGTTGGCATGTGCTGGGGACAGTGAAGAAACAAGCTGGATGAAACAGAATACCAGTGTTGGGGAGGAGCAGGAGCTAAGGTTAGATCGATAGGGCCTCACATGCCAGGCAAGGAGCTTGGCCTTGAAAGAATAGGCCACAAGGAGCCATTGCAGGTTTTTGAGTGGGAGAGTGACAACCACCTGGCATGTCCTTTAGACCCGCCAACCAGAGTCCTTTCCCAGCTCTCTCACTGGGCTCCTAACTCAGATGAATGCCTCCACTCATCAGCATCCTCCAAAGCCGCGAGACCCCTATATGAGGTGAGAAGGCGGGCTAGGAGCAGCAGCCCCTCAGGCCTCCCTCCCGCAGAGGACCTCCAGAGCCCCCGCCCCACGCAAGCCGGAGCCGCTCCAGCAACCACGGGCCTTGCACAGGTATTGAATTATGGATGGATGTAGCCAAGAAATAATTGCAAACATTATTGCCCCCCACACGTGTGTAATCCGCGGGGCTGCGGCAATAGCTTTTGTTGCTTTAACTCTCCAGGGTCATTATAAATTAGAGCCATCACAGGAACAGTGGGGCAGGGGACATGGGGAGAGGAAATCCTGTTTGGAAGCCCAAAAAGAGATGGGCCTCTCAACAGTGTGCATTGGTTACCCTCAAGTTTTCCTTTCGTTTGATCTATTCCACCCCTCCCTATTAAATAACTAATTATTTAACATCTTTTAAAGCTTTGTTATATATTAGAACAGGCAGGACACAAATGAGTGCTTTTAATAATATAAAAGCCCATTAGCTTCATTTACTGTTAATGTTAAAATAAACATGAGGCAATTTAGATATACTATTCCAATTTCACGGAAACTTTGATGTTTTTCTTCTCTAGTCACATAATTAAGGGAAAAACTACTAATGATATTAAGTTTGTACAGTGTTAATGACAGAATCAGGCACAAGCTGAAATTGCAGCCATTAATATGAAAAAATAAAATATTTAACAGGGGAGATAGATGAGTGCAATTTTAATAAACCAAAATGAAGAAAATTAATTTTAGAAAGTTCCACAGTCTTTCACATGCTACCATTACACAAGCTGTCTAATGTGTTATTTTTGTGGTCTGGATTATTTATTGATGGTCCAGAGGAATGGCCTGGTTTTTGCGTATGGTTTTGTGGATGATGAAGATTTTGCCTTTATTTGTTTATTTTTCTGCTTTTCCCTTCTCTCTACCTCTGGTCCTCAAATGGAAATGGCTTTATTTACAGTGTTTGCTTTGACAGAGGGCCCTTGCCAACCGGGTGTAGGTGAGACGCAAGGGATGGGGTCCAGAACCTGCTGAGGAAGTCCAGCTGTGGCCGCTGGCCACTGGCAGCTGGGTGGTCCCAGGAGCTGAGGTGGTGGGGCGGCCTCGGAGGGGACAGTTGGCGCCAGAAGGGGGAAGCTGCAGTATCTGGGTGGGGACAGCTACTGCTCTGTCTTCAGCATCCCTCTCGGATCATCAAGGAGTTTCCTGGAGGCAGGGTCCTGTTCCTTAGCTTGCCGCTCATGGTGAGTTGAATAGGGTCACTCCCAAATTCATGTCCACCTAAAACCTCAGAATGCAACCTTATTAGGAAACAGTATTGCCGATGTAATTAAGATAAGGATGAGATGAGATCATACTGGATTAGGGTGGCCCCTAAATCCAATGAATATGCCCTTATAAGGCATGGAAAAGGACACATGGGGACACAGAGAGACGACGGCCATGCGAAGACAGAGATGGACCAGAGTTAAGCAGCCACGAACCAAGGAAAGCCAGCAGCCACCAGAAGCAGGAAGTGGTAAGGAAGGACTCTTCCCTTGAGCCTTCAGAGGGAGTGCAGCCAAGCTAACACCTTGATTTGAGACTTCCAGCCTCCAGAACTGTAAGAAAATAAGTTCCCATTGTTTTCAGCCACTGATGTTGTGTGCTTTGTTATGGCAGCCCTAGGCACTAAGGCACCCCTGAAGAACAACGCAGTGGAAATGAGCATCCCCGATCTGTGTCTCCTGAAGGCCATGAGAGGGTTTGGGATGGGGGAGCAGGCCAGGCTGCAGGGATGGGAGCAGACTGCCAGAGCAGGGCCAGACCAGCTGCAGAGAAAGAAGTCCAGGCTGGAGGCAGGACCTGGCATCTGGAGCGCACAGAGCACAGGGCCACAGAAGGTGGGTCAGGCAACAAGAGGGTGTTCAGACGGATCAACGCTGAGAAACAGGGAGAAGGCAGTCCTAGGAGCTGGGAGGAGGTACTAGGCAGGTTACCGAGCCCTGGGAGGTAACACGGGGCCTGTGCAACAAGCACAGGGTGGAACTGGGTTCCCAGGAGCCAATCCAAAGTCCATGTGTCGGAACAGCAGCATGTGGGCTGATGACCCAATAGGAAAGCCTAAAGGAGTGCTGGCTGATTGTGGGGCAGGCACTGCCTCAGCTCTCTACAGGGACCTTCTCACCTAATCCAGTGAGCTAGGTGCTCTTATTATTCCCATTTCAAAGATGAGGAAAGGGAGGTGTAGGGAGGTGAAATTGGCCTGAAATCCCACGCTGGGTGAGGGAGTAGACATTCACACATGGCTCTGAATCCAGAGCCTCGGCTGCTTACAACCACACCAGCTGCACTTCACTTCAACCTGATGAAGGTTTTCCACCCGTCCTCAGCCCTGTGGGGAAAACAGAGCTGAATAAGACAAGGTACAGGCAGTAGATCAGGAACAGAAGGGCAGACCAGGAGCTGAATATACAATAGAGACATTTATTTTGTCTCGTGGCAAGAAGTTTGAGGTGAGGCGGCTCCATGGTTTTTATTTCAGTGGCTCAGTGATGTCTTCCAGGATTCAGGTACTTTCCACCTGTGTCCATTATCAGGCTATCCTTCAAGCTCCAAGCACATCCTTCTAAACCCCGCCTTGTTACGCAGGGGCTGGGACTCCAGGAATCACTTTCCTGCTTTGCCAGCTGCTCCCTGTTAAGCTCCACCAATAGGGGGCGCTGGATCCCTCCGTGAAGGCTGCGTGAGGGCTTCCTGCTCCTGCAGCATCGCTTCAGCAAAGCTGCTCCACCTGGCAGAGGCAGCGCCTTCCAGGAGCGCAGCTGAATCCAACTTGCTGGTTTTCCACCACGCCCAGATCCAGCCTCATTGCACCCCTCCTCAGAGTCTGGGTCCTCCAAGCCCAAGCCCGGAGACTTCGGTACCAGACCCCTTCTCAGAAGCCTGCACTTCAGTTCCATGAAACTCACCCTCTAAGTAAGTGCTGATGATTCCAACCTCTTCCCTTTGTCCCCCCCAGCCCTAAAAGTGGTGTTTGCTGTTCTGCAGTAACTACCTCCTTGAAACCTCAGAGTTACGTTTTTCGTCTTTCGGTGACCTTGTTAACAAAGCCTTGTGATGTATTCTCCCTGTTAACATAACTGGTATGGTTCCTGACTCCGCTGACCCTGCTTGATAACACAGCTTTGGCCCTGACATCTTAAACGTGTCGGCAATGTTGTTCCTCAAGGTCAAAAAGTGGCTGCAGTGATTCCGGTGGACAAATGTTGACTAGGTCCACAGGCAGAAAAGTATCTCTTTCCTCTTGTCCCTGTCCCATGTCTTTTTAAGCACAAAGAAACATTACTGGAAGTACACCCAGCAAATTTCTCTCACGTTTCATTGGCCAGGATTAGGTCACATGCCCCCTCCTCAGCCACTACCTGAGGGGAATGGCAAGGAGCCTGGGGTACTGTGATGGGCTGGGGCTCCCCTCACTCCTGTGGCCAGCCAGAAGGGAATCAGTTAAACAAAAGATGACTTTGCAAGCCAAGAAGAAAGAAGGGGAGTGGGTCCAAACAGTGGTGATACGCCACCATCCCACCCTCTAGCTGGAGATGCAGACAATTACAGATTTGTGTGTTGGTGCTGTGGGAATATAGCGGAGGGAGCATGGAGATTAGGGAGGCCTTACGGAGCAGCTGTAGTGGGAATGAGACTTGAAGGATGAGGCAGTGGGTAAGGCACAGAGTTTGGTAAGAATATGGCACAATCGGGAAGCAGGAGTTTTTGAGTATGATTTGTGCATAAGGGCACACACGGGAGTGGCAAGGGGCTGCTGCCTTTGAGGCAGCAGGGATGGAGCAGGGAAGACCTGCGAGGGTTCATGGAGGCCTGGGGTGTGTGGCTTCAGTGCCTGCTTCAGATTCATGGGGGACAGAGCCAGGGCTGTGGGCTGGAGGTGAGCGCCAGGGCAACAGAGAACAAGGAAGGACCCCTGCTCCCACCTCTGTCCTGGTGGACCCCTGACCCAGAGGTGCATCTCCCTCCCTCCCCCCTCCCCCTCTTTGATCACAGGCACTGCCTTTGTTAATATCACTGAACGGAAACCGAAGAAGTAGAAAAACACAGGCCTGACCTTGCCCCTAAGGAGCTCACAGCTTAGCTTTTGAGCCCAGGCACAATGACGTGAAAATGAACCAATAATAAAGCAGCTGAAACACCACCAAAAACCATGAGGTATGGAGGCAGGGACCAAGCAGGCTGTTAAAAAGAGTAGTGTATGAGGCTAGGAGGCAGCTGAGGGGGGTGTCTCTGAGACAGGAGAGCCTGGGGGAAAGCATGTCCCGGTTACTGCCTGGTGGACGGCATGGGTCTTGTGTGCCAGCGGGGAAGGCTGTGGGTTCCCAGGTGGAGCCTGGGTCCCGGGGTTTGTCCCCATGCAACAATATCCCCACCTGCGCTACTGCCCACCCCCCACCCTGTCTCCAGGGTCTTGCCTTTCTTGGCCCCCTCCCCAGCTGTCCTTCTTCCTCTCCTCCAGTGAAATTCCCAGTGCCTGACTCAGAATCTGGTGCATACCAGAACCTTAATAAACACTTGTCAAAGAAAGGATGGAGGGACAGTTGTTAGCTCCTATTTTACAGATAAGGAGACTGAGGGAGGAGTGAGATCTTATTCCTCAGAATTGCTCAGCCAAGCCTGGGTTTTCATGATGCTCACTGAGCTCTGAGCCTCACCACAGCCCAGCAGAGAGGAAACGCCACCCATTCATTTGTGTGCTGCACCAATTCTGCAGAGGAGCAGCACCCCAAACCATCATGCTTCCCCCCACTGCCCACTCCCTCAGCAGGCCCGTCGGGTTTCTGGAAGGACCTATGATTTGCCCCCCAGGCCCACGCAGGTGTTTACAGGACATAATTAGGTAAATTACTTTCACCTGCAGATAACTGCTTATTTTGGGGGGGGGGGCTCCACATTTGAGAGGGTGCGAGAGAGTGAGAGTGGAGCCCCCGGCAGCAACCATGGTGGGCACAGAGTCACCCATCTCCCCCACTGCCACTGCTGCCCGGGAATCAAGCCTTTACCTGGAAGGCAGGCTCCCGGGTGTCACCGCGGCGTTTAAGCTGTAATGGATAACAGGGCGTGCTGCCGCCCGAGCCCACAGCCGCGGAGATTGATCCGCAAGCCAAAGGGAAAGGCATTAACCAGTTTAACTGTCTGGAAATCCTGCATAATGAACATCCAAAGGTGTCTTATTATCAGGGCACTCCTTGCTTGCCCTTATTTATTTGTTAACATTTAAATTTTTCTTAAATTAATTCTTGGGTGGAAATGTCTCCACAAACGCGGGGTTAGAAAAGGGACTCAGAGTCTTTTCTGTCAGTGAAGGGCTCAAAGCCTCACAGATTTGAATCATTTGCTGTTTTTCAAAACACAGTCACATCTGCTACCAGAGCGTTCTCATTACTCCACACGAGGGAGATGAGGCCAGCACGATTTTGAGACATAACAACGTGTGGGGAGGGACTGTGAGGGGGTGGGGCAGACAGAACGCTGGCTCTTCTTTTCAGGCTGTTGGTAAGTCGCAGAGTGACCCAGGGAAAGTCACTTCACCCGCTTTGGGTCTTGGCTTCTGTCGCAGATGCTCTCAGTGCACCTACATCCCCTGGAAGTGCTGGTTCCCAGTGTACACGTTGGTGTAAGTGTTTCCCCTACACCAGGTTCTCAGCCGTGACACTACTGACATTTGAGACCGAATGAGTCTTCGCTGTGGGGGGCTGTCCTGTGCACTGCAGGATGTTCAGCAGCACCGCTGGCCTCTACCCACCAGGTGCTGGTAGCACTGCCTCCCCCCAGCCCCCATCCCAACTGCAACAATAAAAATGTCTCCAGACATTACCAAATGTCACCTGGGGGCAAAATTGCTCCCCACCCCACCCCATCCCCATCCTCTGAGAACCTCTGCTCTGGGTCCAATCCCTTATTCATTTCTCAAAGTCTTCCGTGGGCATCTAAAGCTTTCCGTGATGTCCAACACCCAACATTAGGTGAACTTCCATGAATTTCGGCACTCAGAGCCCCAGTTAGAATTCACGAGCGTGATCTGGAAGTCAAGGACAATAGGCTATTGCCACCCATGTACACCTTGGTCGGGGCAGGTCAGTGGGATGGCTCCTGTCACTCTCTGGCATCCTTCCAGGCCTAGCTGAATGGCCGCCTCCTCCACGAATGTCCCTGGAGGATTCAGCTTGAAGTGGTCTCCCCCTTCTCACCTCTCAGAGCCTAGAACAAATGAAACCTGTGAGTTATGGTGTGTGGTTGTAAGGCAAGACCTGAAGCATCTCCAGTGCTTGGAAGGAGTAGCCCAGCAGGACTGTGTCTTGAGGGCTGAATCCTGAGCAGCTGGCACATGGGAAGTCTGGCCTTGATCCTGAGAGTGCCAAAAAGGTGAGCTTGATCCAGTCATTGCTACTCAAAATGTGGCCTAGGAACCTGTAGCGTCCATTTCACCTGGGAGCTGGCTAGAAATGCAGAGTCTTAGGCCCAATGTCAGCTCTGTTTTAAAAGAATTTGCATTTAAACAACATCCCCAAGGATTTGTGCGCACTATAAAGTCTGAGAAGCACAGTTCTAGGAAATAAGAAATCTGTATTTATTTAGGGAGGCCATTTGGCCCTGCTTGTGCTGGACCTCGAAGGAGATGCAAAAAGTGGGGCAGGTACATCTCCCCATTGGTGAGGAGACGAGTCCCACAGCCACCGCCTCTGGCAGTCCCACGTCTGAAGAGTGAAGTCCAACCCCCTTTGCCATTCCCAGCCTTTGACAATCAAAACCTCACGCCTCTTTCCAGACCATTCTTCCTAATTTCCTTCCAGGTACCCTTGGCCCTTGCGAGAACAAACAAGCGATTTCCCCGACACACTCCATGCCTTCCAGATTCCGAGTCTTTGTTGTTGGAGTGGTCCTTTCTTCCTGTAACAATCCTTCCTGAGTCTAAATCTTCAAGGTTCACCTCCTCCTGGAGGTCTACCCTAGCACTGCAGCAAAAGCCCTTTTTCCTATGACCTCTCTCCAGCCTGTTGCCTGCCCCTCTCTTAAGGACCAAGTTCTCTCCCTGATCCTTAGCCATGGCCATAGCTTAGGTCAGTGGCAAGCCTGAAACCTCCCTGAGGGCAGAAGCTGAGTGCAGTCACTCCCAGATCACATGGCACAGAGGACAGACTCATAAGGGTTTGTTCACTGACTGACTGACCACAGGCAGCAACCAGCAGAGGCAGGGGTCCCTGTGGGTGTAGGAAAGTGGAGAATGGAAACTGACATTACCTATGCGACAGGCATGTAACATATATTATCCATCTTCATCCTCACGGTAATCCTTTGGGGCCTCTGTTATAATCTCATCTGATAGGAAAGCAGTGTAGGCTCAGAGATATTAAGTAACTTACCCAAGGTCAGTCAAACAGTAAGAGGTGGGGCTGGGATTCTAACATCAACCTCTCCGGCTCCAAAGTCCATGTAAAACCGTGCCAGGAATTGGTTTCAGGAAGTCTGCAGTTTTGTTTGTTCTTATATAAGTCATTGCGAAGCTAAGATTTATGCAGCTGAAGATAACTTTAAGGTCATCTAGTCCAGCTACTCGTTTTTTACTGAAGGTAAACTGAGGCCCAGAGCAGGGAAATAGCTTGCCCAAGGATGTGGCAGAGCCAGGAGGAGACCCAAGTTCTGGGTGACACCAAGGCCCAGTCCCTTTCTTCTGTACAAGGCTCGGGGAAGTCAGGGAGCTCATGGCTCAGGTAATCAGGGAAGCCATCCTGGAAGGGGAGAGCTTTGACCTGGGTCTTAAAAGAGGGAGAGAATTCAGTCAAGCAGACAGGAGTGGTGAGGACCCACAGGTAGGAGAATGACCTGACAAAGGCCTAGAGGTGGGCTGGCATCTCTATGGACTGCCTGGGGGAAGACAAGAGAGTGCTCTGCGTGAGAGTACAAAGGGGAAGCAGGGGTCCCGCTGCAAAAGTTAGGTGCTGATTTGCACGAGTTGCATATTCCCCCCCCCACACACACACTCACATTCTCACCTCACCTTGCCTCCAAGGATAAGGACATGGATTTCCACTTCATGCCAGACAATAAACATAAACACATGCCATCTCATTTAATCCTTGCAACAACGCTTTGGATCATCTCCATTTTACAATGTTAGGAAAAATCACTGGATTTCCTGAATAATGCATCTTTCTGGGATATCTGTACTTTCATTGGCTTTGAACTGCTTTACAATTCTGTTGTCAAAAACCAATAATGATGCAAATGATGCTTGTCCATAGAAATGCAAATAAATTTTGTCTGTTGGAATGCAATTGATTATTTTTTTGTTTTTCTGTTTTTTTAATATAATTTTTTTATTAGAGAAGTTGTGGGTTTACAGAAAAATCCTGTAGAAAATACAGAGTTCCCATATACCCATATAAGTAAACTGTGGGGTGCATGTGAACTGATGCCAGGGTTTTTGAATGATCCTATTGTGGAACATCTACACAGGTAGAGCAGATTGGCTGGGAGCCTGGGAAAACATGCCCCTGCCCAGCTCTGACTAGCTGGGCAATAGTGTTTTACCTTTGTTACAACTGATGAAAGAATATTATTATAATTGTAGTATTGACTATAGTCCATGGTTTACATTAAGGTTCAAAATACTGACTGTGTTGTACAGTCCTATGTTGTTTTTTTTTTAATTTTTATTCTAGTAACATATATAAGCCTGAAATTTCCACTTTAGACATATATTTGAATTTAAACACATTCAAATATATAACTCAGTACCAGTAATTATGTTTACAATGTTATGCTACCATCACCACCATCCATTATCAAAACTTGTCCATCATCCCAAATAGAAACTTGGAACCAATTAAGTATTAACTGCCATTCCCTACCCCCACCTCAGCCCCTAGTAACCTGTATTCCAGTTTCTAACTCTAGGAATTTACTTATTCTAATTATTTCATATCAGTGAGATCATTACAATATTTGTCCTTTTGTGTCTGGCTTATTTTATGCAACATGATGTCCTCAAGGTGCATATTGTCGCATGCATCGAGACTTCCTTCCTTTTTATGGCTGAGCGATATTCCGTTGTGAGTATAGGCCACATTTTGTTTATCCATTCATTGGTTGATGGACACTTGCATTGCTTCCATCTTTTGGCACTTGCGAATAATGCTATGAACATCAGTGTGCAAATATCTCTTCAAGTCCCTGCTTTCAATTCTTTTGAGTATATACCTAATGGGATTGCTGGGTCATATGATAATTCTATATTTAACTCTCTCAGGAACCACCAAACTGTATTCCACAGCAGCTGCACCATCTTATGTTCCCAACCTGGGTCCTAGTTCTCCATGTTCTCACCAACACTTGTAATTTTCCGTTTTTTGAATAGTAGCCATTCTAGTGAGTGTCAAATGGTATCTCATTGTGGTTTGCATTCCCTAATGGTTAATGACATTGAACATCTTTTCACGTGCTTTGTGGCCATTTGTATATCTTCTTTGGAGAAATGTCTATTCACATCTTTCGCCCATTTTTAATTGGGTTGTTTGTCCTTTGGTTGTTGAGTTGTGGAATGCAATCAATTATTGCCTTGCAAATATTGACCAATTTTGCAACTATGTGTAAATTCATCTCAGATTGCCTATATATGTGTGTGTGTGCTTTAAATTCACCTTTGTGTAGGTTTTTAAACACCCTACTGTTTCCCTCATTAATTGGGTTAAATAAGATCTTTGATACTTATTCATTTTTATATTTATGTAAAAGCGACTATTTACCTTTTTTTTTTTTTTAAGGTATCTTTTAATGTAGATGATGAAACTGAAGCTCCTAAAATTTAAGTACCTTGCCCAGGGTCATAGCTTGTAAGAGCCACAGTCTAATTCCAAACCTCATATTCTTTCTGCTATCCAACCCCCACCCCGTGCCCAACTTTATATCCTTCCTTCTTATAGCTTCTGATTTTCTAGGGATACAGCTGTGTGGTCACCGTAATGTCTCAGAGCCCCAGTTTCCTCAATTATCTAAAACCTGCTCTGCTTACCTCAGCTATTCAGATGGAATCATGTACTGTACGTGGAAGCACTTTGAGGAGTGCATTATAATAAAGAGGGAGGGCCCCTAGACTGTAGGCTTAGATCTGAGGGCAAGTCCTGGCTTCACCACTCACAGCTCTGTGATCTTGCTCAAGTCACTCAATTCCTTCTTGGATCCCCAGCCCCTCAGCTGCCAAATGAGGTTGCCCATTGTACAGCTCCCTGGCCTATATCATGGGTTGTTATGAGATAATGGATGTGCAAGTGTGTTGTAGACTGTCAAGTGCCATGCAGAAGCCTTGGTTATTGTTGTCACTCCAACTAAATTCACTACTGTAGGGAGGATGGGTGGGGAAATATGAATACAGGCGCTCCTGGCCCCTGTCCTCTGGTCTACTGCTCTTGGGACAAATTTGGGCTACTAGGAGCAGGGGTTCTCACCCTGGGCTATCTGCCCCTCATCCTCCTCTCTACATCCCCCAGCAAAGCAGTTGTCAGGTCCACCTTCATCTGGAGGCACTTTGCTGGTCAGAGCTGGGCAGGGGCATGTTTTCCCAGGCTCCCAGCCAATCTGCTCTACCTGTGTAGATGTTCCACAATAGGATCATTCAAAAACCCTGGCATCAGTTCACATGCACCCCACAGTTTATTTATGATGATTCTGAAGTCCTGTCCATCTAGATGTTCCCTGAATCAATATTTCACCAGTTATGAGCTGAGTCAAGGTGAGGACTCCCTACTTAGTGCTCATATGAAGAGCAGAAGGAAAGTCTGATTTCCCATCCTCCCCTACACCAGGAAAAGCATCACAGAAACTCAGGGTCAAGGGGAATCAAAGATTATTAAATTCAGGGAATTCCAAACCCAGCTGCTAGGTATCAGAATCATCTAGAGAGTTTTTAAAAATCTAGACTTGAGAACCCAGACCCTCTAAATCAGAATCTCAAAGGGTGAGGCCAACAGGCTGTATTTAAAAACTCTCCCCAGGGGCTTCTGATGCCCAGCAGCCTGGCTTGGAAACCACTCTTCTAAAACAGCCTTTTTCTATTAGCAAAGACGAGCCCAGGGGAGCACAGAGGGTCCAAGGTCACTCAGGTCACCCTATATGCACCTTTGGATGCATTGTTCCAAAAGGACAGGTTCTTAGGGGGTCAGCATTGCCTCGGAGCAAAGCTGCTTGCAGGAGCTGCTGCAGGGGGTAGAGGAGTGGGGAAGGAGCTCTTTGCTGCCTTCCAGAACAGATCTGGCTGTGAACAAACAAGAAGGAGCTTTAGTAAGCCGGGCTGAATGGATAATTAAACAGATAGCAAAATGGAATGCAGTTCCGCACACCTCCTGGGAGCTGGCTGGGGGAGATAATATGCTTTCCTGTCGTCAGAAGGCACAGGAGGAAAAACAACTGGGCCTGGCCGTTGGCCATTTAACAATATTGCTTTTGTAAACAAGTTGAAAAATCCAATAACTGTAAAACTTACGGCATGTCCTTAAAAGCCTGTCGCTGTTTTCCCTATCAATGGATGAGCGTTTCCGACTGAAGGTGTTCTAATTAAACAGTTGCATCCCCGGGGGCGACGAGGTCATCCACAGGGAGGAGGGTATGATCCCTCTGGTGGCCTCAGGATCAGGCATGGGGGAGGGCAAAGCTGAGGCATAGCCATAGCAGTTTTTTGTTTTGTCAGAAACCACGCTCTATTCCAGCTGGACAGCTCTCTTTCTTCCTGTGGTCTACAACTAGCTATACCTCCCAAGAACCATCTAGCAGAAACTCTAAGATGGACCCACAGTAGTGAGTACCCACAGTAGAGGCCCAGTGCCCTTCATGCTGGGAAGAAAGAAAAGGCTGTTCCAGCCATCCACAAAGAAACCCTTAGGAGGGGAAACCACAAAATAGTAGATCTGGTCCCCAGCCAGAGGAACTCACAGTCTTGATAGGAAGAAGATGCACATGCACTCATACCCCCACAAAAAGAAACCCAAAAGGAGGAAGCCAAGTGACAAGTGGAAAAGGCAGTAAGGTCTGTGGGTGCTGTGGGTGGGTGGGGAGTGGGGAGGGGTGGTCAGGTGCTCTGATAGCTGGGGGTAGGCGGGTCTTTCTGGAGAAATCATAGAAACTTAGGGCTGGACAGGATTCTAAAGGCCATTTGGTCCACCTTCCCATCTGAGCTTGAGTTCCTGCCACAGCTTTCTCGCCAGCTTCTGCTTGCACACCTCTAGTGATGGGGCACTCGCTACCCACCAAAGCATCTTTGCACAATACTGGCTTTTCACAACCCTCACAACTGTTAGAAATATCTGTTGAATGCTACAGTGTAACAAGGGCTTTACTTCTTTAACTCATTTATGAGGAGCAGCAATCCTATGGCACTGGCACCAGTGGGCAGCAGGTGGAAGGTGTGGGGAGGAGGAAGCAGCCCAAAGAGGCCTGTGGGGCCGTCTTCACCACACAGCCCACTGCCACCGTGGGGTTCAGGGCTGCCCTCAGGTGCTGTTTTTCTAGGCCTTTGTCCTTCTTTAGGAATGCCACCTTCCCATCATCTCCATGATACAAATAGGGAAACTGAGGCATGAAGCAGTTAGGTCCCTTTCTCAAAGATACATAGCTAACAAATGGCAAAGAAGGGAGTCTTTGAAAACAAACAGGCAAACAACAACCAAAAAAAACCCCACAACATTTCAAACAAAGCAATGGATTAAGGAAAACAAATAACCTAAAATAACTACTTTGCTTCCAATATGTTCCTACCATACCCCAAGAAAATTAATAAACCATGTCCAAACAGAGGAGTAAGAAAAACAAATAATCTAAAATAACTAGATTGCTTCCAACATGTTCCTACCATACCCCAAGAAAATTAACAACCCCTAAGAAAACAAAGGAATAAGAGAAAAAAAAAACCTAAAATAACTCTATTGCTTCCAACATGATCTTACTATATCCAAGAAAGTTTACAAACCATAATCATTCCTGAGCTTCCCCATAACATTGAGATTACCCTCCATAGTTTATCTGTTCTTATTAGATTATCATTCCCCCTCCACTAATTGGTATCTCTAGGTCCCCTACATTCTACAGTATAAAACATTGTACATTTTTCACAGAATTCACATTAGTGGTAACATACAATATCTCTCTTTTTGTGCCTGGCTTATTTTGCTCAGCATTATGTCTTTTTTTTTTTAATCTTCATTTTATTGAGATATATTCATATACCACACAGTCATACAAAACAAATCGTACTTTCGATTGTTCACAGTACCATTACATAGTTGTACATTCATCACCCAAATCAATCCCTGACACCTTCATTAGCACACACACAAAAATAACAAGAGTAATAATTAGAGTGAAAAAGAGCAATTGAAGTAAAAAAGAATACTGGGTACCTTTGTCTGTTTGTTTCCTTCCCCTATTTTTCTACTCATCCATCCATAAACTAGACGAAGTGGAGTGTGGTCCTTATGGCTTTCCCAATCCCATTGTCACCCCTCATAAGCTACATTTTTATACAACTGTCTTTGAGATTCATGGGTTCTGGGTTGTAGTTTGATAGTTTCAGGTATCCACCACCAGCTACCCCAATTCTTTGGAACCTAAAAAGGGTTGTCTAAAGTGTGCATAAGAGTGCCCACCAGAGTGACCTCTCGGCTCCTTTTGGAATCTCTCTGCCACTGAAGCTTATTTCATTTCCTTTCACATCCCCCTTTTGGTCAAGAAGCTGTTCTTCGTCCCACGATGCCAGGTCTACATTCCTCCCCGGGAGTCATATTCCACGTTGCCAGGGAGATTCACTCCCCTGGGTGTCTGATCCCACGTTCAGGGTGTTTTTATAACAGCTCACCCGATCCCACTGCCATCACCCCGGCTTCCAAAAAGGCCTCTGAACCCTGAGATGAAGTGGGAAAAGCCAGCCTGGTTTTTCTCTTAAAGGACAAGAAGTGCTAAGAAAACATGCAGCCTCTTGATAGTCATCAGCCCTTTTTGCATCAGTTACTCATCCAGTACTCTGAGTATCTTTCTGGAGGATGCCAACACTGAAGCTCAGAGGGTAAGGCTTCATGGGAGCAAGTGGGAGAGTGGGCCATGGCTGTGGGTACTGCACCTCCAAGAGCCCAGGCTGGGGATGAGCACAGACCCCTAAAATGCACCCCACTCCCACCACGGACTCTCTTTCAGGGCAGACCTAAGAGGGACTAGGAGGGAGACTAAACAGGCAAGCCAGGCAGAGGCAGAAACCAGCACCATCAACAGTGACAGGCTGTGGCCCCCACTGGTGGCAGCTTGCCCCATAAGCCTCGGCCTCTCCTTTCGGGAGAGTGGTGTGCCACGAGGTCCTTCAGTGTCCATCCAGCTCTGCACAGCCAGGTTGTTCTGGTTTGCTAATGCCGCCCTTTTGCAAAACACCAGAAATGGATTGGCTTTTATAAAGGGGGTTTGTTTGGTTACAAAGTTAGTCTTAAGGCCATAAAGTGTCCAAGGTAAGGTGTCAACAATAGGTACCTTCACTGAAGGATGGCCGATGGCATCTAGAAAACCTCTGTTAGCTGGGAACGCACACGGCTGGCATTTGCTTGCTCCCAGGTTGCGTTTCAAAATGGCGTTCTCCAAAGTGTTGCTCTTGGGGTGTTTGCCCTCTCTTAGCTTCTCTGCAGCAAAAGTCTGCTTTCAATAGCCATCTTCAAACTGTCTCTCATCTGCAGCTGCTCTCTCAGCTTCCATGCATTCTTCAAAGTGTCCCTCTTGACTGTAGCAAGCTCCCTCCTTCTGTCTGAGCTTATATAGTGCTCCAGTAAACTAATCAAGGCCTACGCTGAATGGGTGGGGCCAGGCCTCCATGGAAATGATCCAATCAGAGTTATCACCTACAGTTGGTGGGGTGCATCTCCATGGAAACAACCTAATCCAAGCCTTCCAACTTAATCAACACTAATATGTCTGCCTGCACAAGATTGCATCAAAGAACATGGCACATGGCTTTTTCTGGGGGACATAATATATACAAACAGTACACAGGTACTCAGGGAAGAGCCAGTCAGGGTAGTCCTCATCTCCTTTGCCAGCAATGGGGGGCATGTGACCCCCCCATTCCAGCCAATGAGATTTGAGAGGAGGGGTTTCCTAGCCTCTATAAAGAGATCCAGAGGAGGCCATAGTCCCTTACTGTCTCCTGAACCTTTCTGCTTGTGGCTTGGATGTGTAGTCTCTTTGTGACCTGAGAGGAGGGAGCTGGTTGGCTGAGGATGGCTGAGGACAAAAGGGGAAAGGAAAGACCTTGACTCCCTGATGGCTTTGTCCAGCAGCTGATTAACCATCCCTGGAGCTGCCCTGCCCCTGGACTTTTTACAGTGGTGATAATAAATTCCTTTTAGGAGCCTGTTGGGTTAAGATTTTCTGTTACTTGTAGCCAAGGCATCTTCACTCAGTGCTTTTCAAACATTTTTGTCCAAATTCCATAGTAAAAACATTTTATATTGTAACCCAGTGCACCTGTTCATAAAAATAACCCAAAGTAACAATTCATAAAATAGTTCCTGGGACACATTCTGATATTTTCTTTTCTATTCCAGTTTTTAAAAATTGCTGGTCACAACTCAGTAAATTGATTTCATGACCCCACAATGGTTGTAACACACATTTAGAAATGCTATACTAAACGTCCGGAAATACGGGTGCCAGAGTTAGCCAGAGAATGGATTAGAAGGAAAGAATCAAGCTGCGCCAAAGGAGAAAAACTCAACACTCAACACTGAGATGAATGGCATTGAGCACAAAGAGAGATGGAGAGGGATATGGGGAGGCAGAGGCAGAGAGAGAGAGAGAGATGGACAGGAAGAGCCAAACACAGATGCTGACATGTCACGCCACAAAGGGCAGAGGAGGAGACAGGTGAAATCAAGTGGAAAACACAGTGGTCCGGGGACAGGAAGTAGGAGAGAAAGAGACACAGGGAATTAAAATGAGCTGCAGAGACAGACACACAAACAGACTGGGAAATGGAGAGTTGAAGACTGAGACCCAAAGGAGGCACATCCCAAACAGAGCCAAAGAAAGGAAAGAGATGGGGCCTGGGCAGAGAGCACCGTCTCAGAGCCCCGAGTCCGGGTTCAGGGCTGGACTTGGCCACTAATTACCCGCATGGCTTGGCTGAGTCACTTCGCCTCTCTTGGTCTCTGTTTTTGAAAATTGGGGCTAATAGTCACTCCTTCACCTGAGTGTGGGGCAGTGGGTGGGTGTACTTCACAATCTCCAAAGTGCTGTGCTCACAGACCCTCCCTGTACGTGGGCACAGTCTGTAGCTGCCGTCCACCCATCGCCCCTTCCCCGACAGTCCCCTCCTCCCGGCTCCTCTGCCCAAAGGAGGGAAACCCATTTCCCTGGGAACAGCTGTGTTTCCTCAACAAACAAATGTTCCCTTAAAACGTTTCTGAGGAAGAGCGGATGGTAATGAGCGAACATCTGGCCGATCGGCCCACTTTCTTTTTTGGCAGCTCCGGAGCCCGCCAAGTGACTATTCCCTAATGCTTACCACACCCCAGCACCTGCTGGTCCCAATCAGGCTTGTACCACTACGCCTCAATTAAGAGCAGATGCGGGCTGAGCGAGTGCGGAGGGAAAGACGCCTTCCCCAAGATCCCCTCTGTGCTGCTCAAAACCCAGAGAACCAGCAAAGGCGCGAGCTTCTGCTGCTACACTTCATTCATTCATTCACTCACTCACTCACCCAGCTACCTGTGCTTCGGCCTTTGGGGATACAAATTTGAATAACATGACCTTGCCCTCAAGTTGTCCCTTCTCTCCTAGACAGACACACTTCCTCCTTAAAATGCAGGAATCGGCAAACTTTTTCTGTAAAGGGCTAGGTAGTAAATATCTGGCCTTGCAGGTCATACAGTGTCTCTAACGCAACTACTCAACTCCGCTGCTGTAGCGTGAGAGCAGCTGTGGACAATCACACATGGATGAGCCTAGCTAAGTTCTCATAAAATTTTATTAACCAAATCTGATGGCCAGCTGGATATAACCCACAGGTCAAGGTTTGTGGATCCCTGCTATACTGTAGCATCCTAAGTAAAGCGAGTCAGATCTTGAGCTATCTGTCTTAATTGTCCTTCCAACCCATGTACAACCTAAGCCCTATCCCCCACTCCCGACACCCCCCCAACCCTCCCCACACTATTGAACAGACCCAGGCAATGCCTGACCCAAGCTGGGGTTGGGAATTGGGCGGAGGCTTTGGGTTGATCTGGGGCTGATGCACATTGGGAGCTGAGGCGTGGCGGTTTCTTCCTCTTGCTCCCCAGACAGAGAAGCAGAGAGAGCTGGGCTGCAGAGAGAGGGGGAAGCAGCCCGTGTGGGGAGACGCTGCCTGGGATCCCAAGGGCTTTCCAGTCCCTGTCCTGTCCCTTCCTGAGCCCTGCCTACATCCCAGCCCTGAGCTCCCCGAGCTTCCCCTGGTTCCTTATTTTAAAATATGCTTTTCTGTCTATCCTGGCTCAAGTTGTTACCTATTTCAAAATAACCAAGAGAGGTGTTAGAACCACCCTCTGCCTCTGCACTCCATTCATACAGTTATTTACTGTTTGTGCCAGGACTTGCCCCATGGTTGATCTAGATGCAAATGAGATGTGTCCTTGCCCTCCAGCAGCCGACAGGTAAAGATGTGGTAGGGGAGATGGACGTCTGTGGTCTCATTCTAACACAACCTGCTGTGCGCTGCTAAGGAGTGAGGGGTGGGGAGAAGGAGGTGGGGAACTCTGAGAGGTCTTAGCAGAGTGGGTTGACTTTCATTGGCCAGAAATATAAGGAAAGGTGGCATGAGTACAAAGCAGTATTTCCCAAATCAGGCTCATAGAACGTCAATCCCAGGAGGGGTTTGTGGGAGATATTTGTTGTTCCCATACAATGTCCATCCTCTCCTTACCACAGACCTCTGATTCCATCCACGTGATAATGTGCCCCTTAAAAATACCCAGTCTCCCAGGCTCCTTTGCAGCTAGGGTGGTCCCGGGCAGCTAGGGTGGTCCTCATTCTGGCCGGTGAGATATGATCAGGTCTGCTGGGTGGAGCATCCAGGATTGAAAGGTTCTCACCCGGCTGGACCTCTCCTTTGCTGTTTGCCTTTCTCCTTCTTTCTGCTTGGAATGTGGCTGTGGTGCTTGAAATGGCTACAGTCATTTTACAACCACGAGGATGGAAGGTTCTTAGTGCCGTCTCTGAGCTGTCACATCAGTCGTTGACCACCTATTTCTGTACTTCTGATTCCTGGCTACTAGTGGGGAACATGGTTCTGTTACTTGCAGCTGAACATATTTCTAACTAATGCAATGTTATGAGGGTATTGAGGATCAAATAAATTTGGGCATACCAATTTCTACTCTCAGAGATGCACAAAACATTAGATAATTATAAAACTCTGATGAGTCTTAAAATAAAAAACATTGGTTTAAAACTCTTTAACCCAATGTTTCCCAAAATGTTTGCCCACCTACTGCCCTGCATCTTTTTCCAGGACAACAATCAACATCCCATGGAAAACACTGTGGGAAACAAGCTATAATGGAAGGAGCATGGGCTTTTGAGTTAAGGAAGATCTGGTTTGGAATGCTGTGTGACCTTGGCATGTCACTTAACCTCTCTGAACGTAAGATTCCTACTCCTTAAAATGAGGGAGGGCCATATAGATAAAGATGATCCAGGTAGAGTACCTAGTACTGTACTTCATTACTAGTCAGTCATCAATAATTCTCATTAGCTACTAGGGTCATGTTTTTGAAATAATATAGCATTAAAGACAGAAGACCCTGGCTGGAGTTCTGACTCTATTACTTTCTTCCTTCCTGTGTGATCCTGGGTGAGTCACTTCATTTCTTAGAGCCTTCATACTCTGAACTGCAGAGATTACAATGTCTGCTTGGAAGGCAGACGGGCAAGATGAGGTATGTGAAAAAGCTGGGCACAGAGAGGCTGCTCTCCTGATGTCCATGGCTCTGTCTGAGCCCAGAGCTCTGTCCACCAGACCCTGTCATGGCAGGACAGCTCATACCTCCTGAGAAAGCCATGAACACCCAAGCATTTTAGCACAGGGAGCTGGGCAGGATCTGCTTCCACATTTTCATTTTGTCAGATATGTCTTTCCTTCCAGTTCTCCTCTCTGTCTTCCCTCAGGGATCTCCATGGACCCCTCTGGGGACTCCCCAGTGCAGACCCTTCACTCCAGCCAACTCTATTGCCCTAACACCCAAGCCTGCAAAGCTCAACACAGCCTCCAGGCTTGGGTGATGCAGGGTTCCCCAATCCAGCAACACCAAGCAGCCAAACCTCGAGATTCAAAGACAAGCATAGATGTGTGCTCTGGAGACCCAGATTGGAGCCTTGATTGTGATGGTGGGGCCCTGGGGAAATCATGTCCTCTGTGAACCTCAGTCTCCTTCTCTGTCCAAGGAGGGGGCAACACCACATGGTCTTGAAAATGGGGATAAGGAGATGTTGTGACTTGCTTCCGGGTTGTGGGGAAGAGTAAGTGAAAAGAATATATAAGTGTGTTTGTAAGTGACAATGTGTGATGTTCACTGGTTATTATTATTATTTTTTTTCTTCCTAGCTTCACTTTTGAAAGGTCACTAAGACCTTCCATTGTCCTTAGGAATACTCCACCCCTTCAGAGCCCAGAACTTTTCCTTCTTTTTTAACATGTATTGAGTATTAACTATGTGCTGGGCACCCTATTTGAACTATCTCATTTCATCCTTTCCAAATTTTATGAAGTAGATTTTCTTTTTATTCCTGTTTTCCAGATGATGGCTCTGAGGCTTAGAGAGGTTAAGTCTTCAGTCCAAGGTCAAATGGTAGATTTGTGACTCAAACCCACGAATTCTAATGTTAAAGCTTGTGCTTTTCATAAACATCATTTTTTTATTGTGGTAACATATACAATGCAAAATTTCCCTTTTAAAATTGCTTTCACGTGTACCATTCAATGATATGAATTACATTTACACTTCTGCCCATTACTAAAACTTTTTGATCAACCTAAACAGAAACTCTGTGCCCATTAAGCAATAATTATCCATTTCCTCGCATTTCCTGGACCTCACTCCCCCTCCCCCAGACTCTGGTAATCCATAATCTGCTTTCTGTCTCTATGAATTTGCTTATTCTAGGTATTTCAGGTATGTGTAATCATACAATATTTGTCCTTTTGTGCCTGGCTTATTTCCCTTAACATGATGTCTTCAAGGTTTCATCCATGTTGTAGCATGTATCAAAACTTCAATCCTTTTTAGGGCTGAATGGTATTCCTTTGTATGTCTATATCACATTTCATTCATCCGTTCTTCTGTTGATGGGCACTTGGGTTGCTTCCACCTTTTTAGCTGGTATGAATATCAGTGTGCAAATATCTATTCCAATCCCTGTTTTCAGTTCTTTTGGGTGTATACCTAGAAGTGGAATTGCCGGGTCATGTGGTAGTTCTTTGTTTAGCTTTCTGGGGAACTGCCCAACTTTTTCCCACAGCAGCTGCACTGTTTTACATCCACACCAGCAGTGTATGAGGGTTCCTATTTCTCTATATCCACATCACTAGTTATTTTCTGTTTTGGTTTGTTTTTCAATACAAGTCATCCTAGTAGATGTGAAGTGGTATCTCACTGTGATTTTGATTTGTATTTCCCTATTGGCTAATGATGTTGAACATGTTTTCATGTGCTTATTGGCCATCCATATGCCCTCTTGAGAAATATCTATTCAAGTCTTTTGCCCATTTTTAAATTGGGCTGTTTTTCTTTGTGTTGTTGAGTTATAGGAGTTTTTTATATATTCTTGAAATTTATTCCTTATCAGAGATATGTTTTCCAAATATTTTTCCAATTCTATAGGTTGCCTTTTTACTTTCTTGATAATGTTTTTCTTTGCTCTTGTTTTTAAATCTATTTTTGCTTTCTATTTTTTTGTTGTTGTTGTTGCTCTTGCTTTTGGTGTCATATCTAAGAATCCATTGCCTAATACAAGGTCCTGGAGATTTTCCCTTATGTTTTCTTCTAAGAGCTTTATAGTTTTAGCCCTTTTATTTAGGTCCTTGATCTATTTTGAGTTAATTTTTGTATATGGTGAAAGGTGGGTGTCGTATTTCATTCTTTTTCACATGGATATTCAGTATTCTCTGCACCATTTGTTGAAGAAACTATTATTTCCCCATTAAGTGGGCTTGGCACGCTCATTGAAAATCAATTGGCCATAGATGTATGGGTTTATTTCTGAACTCTCAATTCTGTTCCATTGGTCTGTCATCTGTCCTTATGCTAGTACCACTCTGTTTTGATTACTGTAGCTTTGTAGCTAGTTTTGAAATCAGTTAGTGTGAGTCCTCCAACTTTATTCTTCTTTTTCAAAATGGTTTTGGCTATTTGGGACCTCATGCCATTCCATATGTATTTGATCATTGGCTTTTCCATTTCTGCAAAAAGACAGCTGGAATTTTGATCAGAATTGAGTTGAATCTATAGATCAATTTGGGTAGTATCATCATCTTAACAATATTAAGTTTTCCAATCCATGAACACAGCATGCCTTGCTATTTATTTAGGTCTTTATTTCTTCAACATTGTTTTGAAACCATGCAAGGGCTTTTACAGCCTTGGCTACATTTGTTCCTACATGTTTTATTCTTTTACATACTATTGTAAAGGGAACTGTTTTCTTGATTTCCTTTTTGGATTGTTAATTGCTGGTGTATAGAAATACAACTGGTTATTGTGTGTTGATTTTGTATCCTGCAACTTTGCTGAGTTGAAACTTGTGTTTTTAACTATGGTAGTATCTTGCTAAACCATTGTCTATCAAAATCCGTCCTCAGGAACAGAGCTTATGCCATGTTAGTCATATTTACATGTCAGTATAAACTGGCACCTACTTTCTGAAATTCTTCCCCGACCCGTCTCAAGCAGAGGTCCTGGCTGCCTCCTCTGCACTTCCATAGCTCCTTGTGGTTTCCCAGTATCTTGCATTGTGATCATGTTTCTCTGCCTCCCCTTTGCAACTGGGACTTTGTCACTGATCAAGGATTGTATTTATTCATCTCAGTACCCCCAGTGACAAATACAGCACTCAAGATTTGATGGGTGAACAAATGAAGTGAGTGAATGAAAACTAAAAATGAGTGGATCTCGGTTTTAAGAAATTTTCATTTATTGAAGTGACAGTGACAGAGATACCTGGAAGCATGACTGGTCCTACCACAAAGGGTCTATAAATTAGGAAACACTAAAAGTCCTCCTCTCCTCCCAGATATGCTCCCCCACCTAGAGCCTTTTTTCCACTAAGGGCAGATTCCCCTGCACCTGTAAAGCCCTTGCCTCTCCTTTAAGCTCCTATTCTAGTCCCACCTCCTCCCAGAAGATCTTCCAGCAAATCTGAGCCCTGATCAATCCCCCTTGCCTCTGAACTCCCGGACTCTAATGCAGTTCATTTTTAGCCAAACAATGACAGAAAACAATTATGGCTAACTTCAGCAAAAAGAGAATGTGCTAGAAGGATATTTACAGCTCCCAGGATTGATGGGAAGGCTGGAGAGCCAGGCCTAGAAAAGGGCAGCGATAAGGGAAGCTGGGTGGTGGATCCATGGTCAGAACCACATGAATAGCCTGGTCAGGGCACACTCTCACCACTCCTGGAGGCCACCCCTGGCCCTGGCCCTTGCTGTTAGGATGAGAATAAAACCGTGTATTCTTCTTTCCATCAGTCACTCATAAATCAAACTCTTGGTTGGGAGAATCAAATGGCCAAGTTTAGACCACATGTCTATGCCTTAAGGGCTGCAGAGGGGGACTCTGTCCCCACCAAGACTCCCACAAGGAAGTCCACAGATAAGGAAGGGTTCAGAGTCCACGGCCGTCCATCCCTTTTGCTGCCCAACGTTCACATTTATCCGTCTCGTGTTGTCATTATCTGCCTCTGTGTAAGAAGTGGGCAACTTCAAGAGCTCTTTAGGAGGTAAAACCAACAAGGCTTGGAGATGGATTGGCTGTGGGGATGAGGGAGAGGAACATGTTAAATCTGTTTCCTGCATTTCTGGCCTGCAGAACTAAGTGTGTGGAGGTGCCATTCCCTGAGGCGGGGACCACAAGATGGAGGCCAGGTTTTGGAAACAAATAGCTTGCTTTCCGCCTATGGGAACCCTCTAATATCCCAGACTTGTCTCTTCACCCAAAGCGTCTGTGCTGGTTTGAATGTGTTCTGTACCCAAGAAAAGACCATATTATTATTTTTTTTTCTGTTTTCATTTATTATTTTTTTTAATCTTCATTTTATTGAGATATATTCACATACCACGCAGTCATACAAAACAAATTGTACATTCGATTGTTCACAGTACCATTACATAGTTGTACATTCATCACCTAAATCAATCCCTGACACCTTCATTAGCACAGACACAAAAATAACAAGAATAATAATTAAAGTGAAAAAGAGCAATTGAAGTAAAAAAGAACACTGGGTACCTTTGTCTGTTTGTTTGTTTCCTTCCCCTATTTTTCTACTCATCCATCCATAAACTAGACAAAGTGGAGTGTGGTCCTTACGGCTTTCCCAACCCCATTGTCACCCCTCATAAGCTACGTTTTTATACAATTGTCTTCAAGATTCATGGGTTTTGGGTTTTAGTTTGATAGTTTCAGGTATCCACCACCAGCTACCCCAATTCTTTAGAACCTAAAAAGGGTTGAAAGACCATATTCTTTTAATCCATTCTTATGGGGGCAGGCAATTGTGGGTGGGACCTTTAGGTTAGGCTATTTCAGTCGAGATGTGGACCAGCCGATTCAGGGCGGGTCTTAATCCTTTACTGGAGTCCTTTGTGAAGAGGATAAAAGACAGTAAAAGACTAGAGAGCTTAGAGAGAAACTCCCAGAGACATTTGAAGACAGCCACTGAAACTAGAACCAGGAGAGAAGGACCAGCAGATGTAGCCATGTGACAGAGGATACCATCAGAGAAGGTATCTTCCTCTTGATGCTTTACTTGGGACATTTTCATGGCCTTAGAACTGCAAATTTGTAAAATTTGTAACCTAGTAAAACCCCATTGAAAAAATCAACCCGTTTCCGGTATATCGCATTCCGGCAGCTTTAGCAAACCGAAGCAGTGTCCTTCCCACAGCTCCTCTTGGTGCTTTACCTCTGGCCACGCCCCTTGCCAGCAGCACTGCCACCACTCTCCCATCGGGGGTGTTTCAGGTCTCACCCTCTTCAGGAAAACTTTGCCACCCCCAGCCCTTACAGTTTTTCCTTTCTTTTACAATACTTCTTTTCTGCATGCTACTGTGCCCCCAGCGCTGTGCCAGGGACCCTGCTCATCTCATCTGTCCTGTCAACAGGCTGGCAAGGCAGATACTACCCTGCTCATTTTGGGCAGAAACTCAAATCCAAAGCTTAGAAAGAAACTTTCCCCAAGGGGCACAGCCACCCAGAGGTCAGGGCTGGACTCCCACTTGGAGCTGTGTCTCTGGGCTCCTTGTGCTCCGGGCTGCCTCTCTCCAGGCCACTGTGGAAAGGTACTTTTTCTAATTGGCGAATTTCTTGGGGAAAGTTGGGAGGGATGTTTTAGGGCAAGTAGGGACTGGCAGCAGAGAGGCGTGATGGACTTAACTCCATTTAGGGGTCCTGAGGCCGTGATCCCTGTGATGCTGTCTCCCCAGGAAGAAAAAGCAGAAGGCTGCACTTAGCAGGCACAGCTCTCCAAAAGCAGGTGTGGAGCCGTCAGGAGTCAGCTCCAAGCCCCAAGTAGGGCCAGCACTGGGTGGGGCAGGGCAAGGGCTCCAGTCTCTGCCCCCACCCCCGGTCATCCCTACCATCATCCACATCCTCAGGCCAGGACTAGGGCTGTAGGGAAAGGAGGGCTCTCGACCTGTGGAGCACTGAGCGCCCCTTGGGATACAGGTGGAGTTGAGCAGAGGAGAGAGAGTGCACGGGGCCTGGAGCAGGAAGGAAACTTGAACACAGCGATGCCCTGAGGACACCCCCCCCCCCCCCCACCTCCCTGTGCCATGTCCCTCTTCTGGTCTCGTCTTTCTTTCTGAATGTTGGACCCACATGGATCATCACCACCTTCCCCCAGGCCGTCTGCTTTGGTTCCAGGCCCCAGGCGGGAGGGGGCAGCCAGGGCCTGCTAGGTCTGCGTCCAGTGCCTGTGAGGGCGGACAGGGGGGCAGAGGGCCAAGGAGAGGTGGTCGCTGGACATAAGCAGCTGCCAAAGTATCTTCCCCACCTCAGCTTCCTCGGGAGCCTCAAGCTCCACTGTGAGCGCTGACCCATTCGGGTGGGATGGCGAAGCTGCCTGCTGAGACGCAAAGGCTGCTTCTTTACCAAGAAGAGGGACCCTCTCAGTCAACGACATCCTCATTTGTTCTCTTTAAACTATTTTATTTAAAATAACACCCTTATGTTCTGATTCTGCTAACACGTGTTGGGCACACATCAGCTGCCAGGCTCCTTGTATATTGTAATGCGTTTGGTCTTCCCTAGGGGGCTGGACTGGCAGCCTCTGGGTCACCAAGGGGGACTGTGAGCCCCCAAAGGCAGGAGGATGCCCATGGTCACCCCAGAGGCACTGCTCTGGATTGTGATGTTGACTTGGCACCTCCGCTCCCCCTTCATACCCAGAAGTGCCTTCCCTGTAGGGTTCCAGTTGGCGAGATTTGCAAGGGGAAAAGGAAGTAATGGCCAGTGACGGACACACTCAGAGGTGCCCAGTGGGCCCCAGCTTGTCCTCGTCTTGTCCTGTTCTGTGTCCAGCCCGTCGCCCTGACTGCTGGCCTGCCGAACCCCAGGCCATCAGAGGTGCCTCCCCAGACCTCCCTGAGAGCTCCCCCCTTGCGGTCCTGGGTTGGTGGCCAGGCACGCTTAGCTTCTCAGCTTCCCCACAGCCCGGACCCACCCATCCACGCCAGAGCCTGCATCCCACAGACACACGGAGCTGAGACAGGGCTCCTCCCTGAGAGGCTGGGGCTGTGGTAGCCAGAACACAGACAAATCCAAGCCCCACACTGTAGGTAGGAAGAGTCACACCTCTCCCCCTAGCCTCGGTTTCCCCATCTGGAAACTTCCAATGATAGTCATTCTACAGGCTGGTTGTGAGGGTCTGAGATCATGTCCTCCAGAACCCCACTAAGGAGAGTGCTCTCTAAATGGTCAGTGGCACGATGGCTTGTATGAACATTCGTATTACTTTTTAAAAGAATGTATACCCTTTACAAATTAATATACATTAAACAATTAATGATGAGGACAATGAAACTTTAACTCCAAATCTCTGCTCTCTTACCCTCAGCTCCTCTGGAGCTGGACCCCTCGGAGGAGCACACTTGGCTCATGGGCCTTGGCACTGACTGGTCTGAAGTCTTCTCCGCTCTTGGGTCTAAGAAACGCCATCCCAAATCAAGCAGAACCCGTATCTTCACATCTCCTGTGCCCCGTTCACAAGGGCCAATGTTGGTATTTTATAGCACCCTACGTCCCCACACCCCAGCCGCTGGGCCTTCTCCAGCCCCTGCTGGGTGGGGCTGGCTGCTGAGACACCCTACTCTGCTGGCTGCACCAGAGCCACCGCACACCCTCGTTCAGCCCCCTGAGCCCCCCACCAGCCCATCAAGGCCCTACCCACATGGGGAGCAGGCACAGGACCCCACCTCAGAGCTCACAGGCCCCTCATCTCCCCTCCCAGCAGGGCACTGAGGGGCATCCACCATCTCCCAGGCACCAGGGTATCCCTCTCTGACCCTCAGGGCACCCAAGCCCCTGGCTATCCCCACTGGGAATAGCCAGATTCTCCCCTAGTCAGATCAAACCTGAGTGACAGCCTCTGAAACATACAAGAGCTGTTATCCCACCCACCCCTCTCTCACCTCTCAGGCCGTTATCATGTAACCCCAGAACTCAAGGCCTGGGCTTCCCTTACCAGGGAGATGGTGAAGAGAGATGCTTTCATTTCCCTCCACCATGAAAATGTGATAAAAAATATTTTTTTCAACAAGTCAACCTGGAGCCGAAACTGCCGGGCCCCTGGGTTTCTGGAGAAGGAGCTGAGTCTCTGCAGCCCAGCACCCAGCCATCTTAGTTGGACTCAGCTCCCCACACACACCCAGATTCACATTCTGTGTGCCTTTATGCCTTGAGCCTCATCTGTAAAGTGGAGAAGGGAATCTCTGTCGAGGTACAGAAAAAAAGCGATGTTCAGATGCCTCACGGATGCCCTCTGATGTGTCCTTCCCAGTTCTCCCTGCAGCCGCGCATGCTAGAAGATGGCTCATATGGGGCGTCTGCTCGCGTCAAGTCTCTGCCTCTCTCTCTCTCTCTCTCTCTCTCTCTCTCTCTCGCTTTTTTTTTGTGTGTGTGAGATTTTTTATTTACCCTTTATTAACATTTTGCATTAGTGTGGTACATCTGTTTCAATTGATGAACCGATATTATTTTAATTTTAATTATATTATTAACTAAAGTCCATAGTTCACGTTAGGGTTCACTATTTGTCAAGTCCCTTTTGATGGCAAATGACAGACCCATGTGAACGTAAAGGGGAGCTAGAGGGCATGACCCCAGCAGGACAGACATCTGCCCTTTCCCCTAAGTGTCCCCTTTGCCCTTCTCTGCCTGCTTCGCTCTTCTTTAAGGCTCACCTGGCAGGGACCACAGTCACCCAAGCCCGGAGTCACCTTGTTCCAGCTCTGGGACCTGAGCAGGTAGAGGGGCTCCTCTGCCCCAGCATCAGTGGGTGGCGGTTCCAGGGAAGAAACCTTGTTGGTCTAGATGGGTGCTAAGTCTGAGTCACTTTCCTTCCCTGGGACCAAAGGGGTGGGGCTCTGGGATGGGCAGTCACTCCAGCACCATGTGGTGGGGTTATGGTCACCTTGAGAAAGTGGGATGTGGGGTGAAGAGCTGTGGGCTGCTCACTCTGGACTGATTTGCCAAAGGTGACACTAAAATGATTTGCAGTCATTGCACTTACAAGCACCACATCCAAAATGGAAGGGGTTGGAAGAAACCACAAAGGCTCAGAATCCTAAGGACCTTCAAAAATCCATTAAGAAGAGAACCCATAGGAGACAGAGTGACCATCTAATTTATTATCCACTTGGTAGATTATCTCTACTTGGTAGAGGATAAAATGATTCATCATCTAAACTGGAACCCTTGGTTGGGGAGGGGGCATTAATAACCAGGCTGGGCAGCGGTGTAAAGCAGGCTTGCCCAGGCCACTTTGCACACACGGTCACCCCATTAATTGGAAACTGGGATCTATTACATTTTTTCTCATTAGCTTCTGTGAAAGTCTGGCAGGTTTCATCATCTCCTATACACAGATGAGGAGACTGAGGCTGAAAGCAGGGAGGTGACTTGTACGAGGTCAAGCAGCTGGAGAGGGGCAGCCTCTGCCTCCAGCTGGGCTCTGTCCTCTGCACCTCTACCACTGGCCCATCCCGGCTCACCTGTCTCTCTGTCCAGGGGTCCTACAAAAGCTCTAGTCCTCAGGGAAGTTCTCAGGGTCAGGGCCAGAAAGGGACATTTCTGGAACTTTGAAGGCAGAGGAGATTGCGGTCTTTATGGTCTGGGTGAGGAGAAACACTGACCTGTGGCAGGGGGCTGGATGACTTGACCTCTGAGGACATGTAAGTCTGTGGAAAAATAACCAAGTCCCAGACCCCATCTGGTGCCGAGTACTGCATTGTGCTATGGCAACCACAAGAGGGCACCCTCGCACCAGCAAAGACAGAGGCCTGAACCGTTCTCCCAAAGCTAGCGCCAAGAAAGGCTTTTTCGCTTTCCTTACTTGTTGTTTGTTTTAGTTTGAACTTTTCTTTTTCATTTTGAAAGAGTGACATACTTTCAGAAAAGTTGCAAGCACAGTACGAGTAAGTTTTTCTTCTGGACCATTAAGATTAAGTTACTGAGATGTTCCCTGACACCATCAAATTCTTTACAAACGAGGACAAACTCTAATCTAACCTACCCCACAACCATAAAAATCAGGAAATTAACACTGAAACATCACTGTCACTTAATTTTCAGACCCCATTCATGTTTGGTCAGCTTTCTTCATAAAGTTCTTTGCAGCAAAAGTATCCAGATTAGAATCACACTTGCATTTAGTTGTCAAGTGTCTTTAATCTCCTTCGATCTAGAACAATCCTCCATCTTCTCTGACTTTCCCACGCCCCTCAGCCTTTTGTAGGACGTCCCTCAAATTGGGATCGTCTGTTATTTCTCATGACTAGATTCCAGTCTTACATCTTTGCCAGGACAATCACAGAAATGAGGCTGAGTTCTTGATGCATCGTATCACATGGTACATGATTTTGATTTGTCCCATTCTTGATGAAGTTTGCTTTGATTACTTAATTAAGTTGGTGTGTGCCAGACTTCTCCACTGTAAAGTCCTTTTTTGTCCTCTGTAACTGATAAGTGTTCTGTAGGAGGTACTTTGGCATCATGTAACTCTCCTGTCAGTTTATTATTTATTTATGAGTGTGGATTCATGATTTCTTATTTTATTCAATGCGCTATAATCTGTTACCAACATTATATATTTTAGAGCTCAAATTGTCCCAGACTCTCCAAGCTGGAGCCCCTTTAGGGTGGCACCTATGTCCTTTGACATGTCTTCCCCATTCGTTATTTCTGGCACCACAAGGTGTTCCAGGCTCTTCTTGTACTCTCCCTGCCCCAGTCTGGGAACCAGCTATCTCATTTCTCTTGGTTCCCAAAGTGGAGAAAGGCAGTTAGAAGCCAAGATGTGGCACTAGGTGTGCTCATTGTGATTAGGGTGTCACTGCTCCCAGACCCTCAGTGGACAGAGCTAGGAAATATATAAATATATATATACACACACACATGTTTACATCTTTATCTATCTATCTATCTATCATCTATTGAAAGCCATGAGTTTAATCTGAAATTTCCAATTCCAGTCCAAAATCACATTTCAATCTAATTCTCTCCCTTTCTATGTTTGTAACTCCCTTGTCTGACAGTAAGACACTTGGCTCCCATTATCTCTATTTATCATGATTTTAATTAATTAATTAATTTTTATTTATCATGATCATTTATCATTATCATTATTTACTGGGTCAGTCCTGTAAGTAACCAAGCTCCCATCTCTGCCTCACCCCTAGCCCTCAGGGTGTCTTCCCACTCCACTCGGGCTCTGACTCCACCGCAGCCACCCTCCTCCACGGGGAGGCAGCCTCCCTGCTCAGGTTCCAAACATATCTGGCAAAACCACTCTAAATAGCGTCATTTAGACCATTGTTCTAGCTTGCTAATGCTTCTGGAATGCAAAACACCAGAAATGGATTGGCTTTTATCAAAGGGGGTTTATTTGGTTACACAGTTACAGTCTTAAGGCCACTAAGTGTCCATCAACAAAGGGTACCTTCACTGGAGAAAGGCCGTTGGCACTGGAAAATCTCTGTTAGCTGGGAAGGCACGTGGCTGGTGTCTGCCCATTCCCAGGTTGTGTTTCAAAATGGTTTTCTCCAAAATGTCTGCATCAGCTTCCAATGGCTGTCTTCAAAATGTCTCTCAGCTCCAGCTAGCTGTGAGATCCTTCTGTCTGAGCTTATATAGTGTTCCAGTAAACTAAACAAGGTCCACACTGAATGGGCGGGGCCACACCTCCACGGAAACTATCTAATCAGAGTTATCACCTACAGTTGGGTGGGTCACACTTCCATGGACACAACCTAATCCAAAGTTTCCAACCCAATACACACTAATATGTCTGCCCCCACAAGAATGCATTAAAGAATATGGCTTTTTCTGGGGGGCATAAATATACAAACTGGCACATTCTACCCCCCGGACACTAGAAAAACATATTCTTTCCAAATACAAAATACATTCATCCCATCACAATATCACAAAAAACTTAAATCATTTCAGTAACAATGGGTGAGTACAAAATCTCATCAAAATCAGTTACAAGCATGGTCTATCCAAAAGCAAAATTACCCTCTGGCTCTGTACCTGTGAAACTTAGAACAAATTATCTGCTTCCAGTATACAAAGGAGGAACAGTCATAGGGTAAACATTCCCATTGCCATAAGGAGAAACTGAAAGGAAAACAGGGTTTAAGGGACCAAAACAGTTTCTATAACCCGCAGGGCAAACTCCATTAGATTTCAAAGTCTGGGAGTCATTAACAGAACGATGTTGTATCCTTGGGGCTTGAGAGAGCAGGAGTCCAACCCTTTCCAAAGGCTTTCATGGCAGCCCTTTTCCCTCCAAATGCTGGAGTGAGTGCTCCAAAATATCCACACATTGGGGAGACCACCTTTTCAGCCACACCCTCCTCAAACATTGGGGTGCCACCCGGACTCTGCCTCTCCGAGGCAAAGGCTCTCCCCTCTCCGAACAGTGGGGTGGTGGCCAGGTTCTCCCCAATTCCCTGAGAATGTGCTCCACCCTCTTTGGGGCCTGGGGTGGCAGAACTCTTCCTAAGAATCGAGTTGGAAGGCCCACCCTCGATCTCCAGGGCAAACTCACCCTTTCTGTGCATGTGGGCCACTCTGCTCTCCCAGCCCAAGACTTCTTGACTCCAGATCTCAACTTCCACGGCTCTGTCTTTGAAGAAATTTTTCCTTCAATTTTTCCTTGTCTGTCTCCTCCAGTCCATACCAGCAGCATCTCCATCTGTGAAGATCTCGCAAAAATTCTGTTGGCTTCTAATGAAGCACACAGGGGTCAAAGCCGTCAGACAATAGGACTTTCCACAAATCCTTTCTGCTTAACTCCTTCTCCAATCTTGGCTTGTACTGAAATGGTGGCCAGGTTCCATGTTTGGTTAAATCCTCATGTGGGGCTGTAGCTTCTGGGGTTCCACCCCCTGGAAGCCCAGAATTTTGCAAACCATCAGTTTCTGGTTTCTTTGAATCCAAGAGTTCAGTTCTAAGTTTATCTTTCTCCACTCACATTTTACTATAAGCTGCAAGGAGAAGCCATGCTAGATCTACAACTTCTAGTTTCGAAATCTCATCAGCCAAGTATCCCAGCTTGTCACTTTCAAATTCTGTCTCCCATCTGACACCAGGATTCAATTTTGCCAAATTCTCTGCCACTTTAAAACAAGGATTGCCTTTCTTCCAGTTGGCAATGACACATTCATCATTTCTGCTCAAGGCCTCATCAGAAGTATCTTTAGCGTCCATATTTCTACCAACAGTCTCTTCAGAGCAGTCTAGGCCTTTTCTATCAAGCTCCTCACAATTCTTCCAGAATCTTCCCCTTATCCATTTAAAAAGCCATTACAACATGTTTGGTATTTGCAAACGCAGCAGCACCAGCACCCCACTTCTCTGGTACCAAAGTCTGTTCCAGTTTGCTAATGCTGCTGGAATGCAAAACACCAGAAATAGATTGGTTTTATAAAAGGGGGCTTATTTGGTTACACAGTTACAGTCTTAAGGCCATAAAGTGTCCATCAACAATGGGTACCTTCACTGGAGAAAGGCCATTGGCATCTGGAAAACCTCTTTTAGCTGGGGAGGCATGTGGCTGGCGTCTGCCCACTCCCAGGTTGCATTTCAAAATGGTGTTCTCCAAAATGTCTGCATCAGCTTCCAATGGCTGTCTTCAAAATGTCTCTCAGCTCCAGCTAGCTGTGAGCTCCTTCTGTCTGAGCTTATATAGTGCGCCAGTAAACTAAACAAGGCCCACGCTGAGTGGGCGGGGCCACACCTCCATGGAAATTATCCAATCAGAGTTATCACCTATGGTTGGGTGGGTCACATCTCCATAGACACTGAACCAATAGATTCCAACCCAATCCACACTAATATGTCTGCCCCCACAAGAATGAGTTAAAGCATATGGCTTTTTCTGGGGGACATAAACATACAAACCGGCACAACCATGTTGCCTTACCCCACCTGGTCTCCAGCACTTAGTAAGCTGCCACCCATTGTTCCAACCCAGCTCAGCCCCAAGACTGAAGAACATGCCAGGCATGGAGTTAGACATGAGTTTAATGGGACTCACAAACAGGACAGATGGTTCTACAGTAGTGGCCGCCTGGGAAAGATGGAAATTAGTGCTCCACAAAGAGTGGGGGATGCCAGAGGGTAGTTTTTAAGGATTAGGACAAAACATTCCATAGGGTGTGAGGACAGAGTTTTGGCAGGGTCTTGTGACACAAGGGTGTGGAGATTTGTTATCAACAGCGATCAGGGGAGGGGACTTTTAATGCTTTGTTTATGATACCATCTGTACATTCTTTCCCCCACTGGGGAGGTCTGATGACCTTCAGCGTCTGTCCTAGTCAAGTAGGCGGCTACTTGAAATAACTCACTTTCACTATGGAGGGAAGGGGTGCAGGCTCTGGGTCCCCACAGTCCACCCCCACGCAGCAGACAACATTGACCATAGGAGAGACGTTGCATCCATATTCCCAAACAACTGAATAAGAGACAGCAGAACACTAGAAGCCCCACACACAGAGCTAACAACCCCACAAAGAGATGCCACCATGTCCAAGAAAGGGAATTAAACCATTTAGACAAGGGGTCTACTGATGATTGATCAATATTATGTATGTGCTCTTGCATATGATTTAAAACTTGTGAAACGCGCAAATGATCAGGAATATACAAGCAGTATTATACATTAGTTAAGGCACAGGTGCCACTCTGTGCTGCAGTGAGGATATCTAAGGCTATTCTGTTTTTTAAAACTACTTTTCTAAGTTGTATGGTTTCTTCATTTAGCAGGGATTTTGGAATCACTAAGTGCTTGGGTGGTGTGATTAGCTAAAGATGCCACATATTTGTCAGTAACTATTGCAGCTCCAGCTGGTACAAGAATGGCTAAAGGATAATACCACCAGGGAGTGTGTTTTATTCTATATCTAGCTTTAACCATTGTCCAGTTACTAGGAGTATGGGGTAAAGAGTCATATAAGGTAGCAGGGACATAGTGATGTCCCAACATACAGCATCTTGTCCAGTTATAGGGTAAAAAGGGCCAATCATGTTGTCCACAGGTCCATAGCCATTCCTTAGGGGAAGGATATGTCCCAAATTGGTAGAAGATATTTTGTCAGTGGAAGAGACTATTGCTTTGTGGTTTAACAGTAAATTACACAATTCAGGGAGTAGCCACCCCACATCACGAATTCCTTCAAGTTGTTCCATACGGACGGGCAACATGGTCTACATTACAGCGTCTGCTGCCAACCACCCTAAGCCATCATATACAGCATACTCCAATACAGGTTGGGGCTTGGTTGCCTGTTCCTAAGCAAGGGACGAAATGTAAACCCCAGTCTCATTATATGGTGGTAGCTGGATTTCAGTCTTAACTGAGGAGATTCTTTCCCAGATTTTCCAATGCACTGACTTCTGCCAGGCCAGCAGGGTGCTCCACACAGTCCAATTCGCAGGGGTCTCAGTCCAAGGAAGGCTGGTAGCACCTGAGGATGGCAAGTCTGTGCAAACCCAACAGTGGGTTCGATTGTGGGCATGAGTTACTGCTGAAGCCCACTGTAGGAAGGTGTTTGCTAGGGTGCTATGGGTGAAAAGAAAGATGTTTATGGGGAAAAATAAGGGTTAATTCCTGTTGATATAATAATACACATGTTAGAGTTCCATTGGTTGAGAGCAAGGTACCAGGCAGAGAAACATTATGGGGAAGTTTTAAATACCAGATATTCTCCCCCTGCAAATTTTGAGAGTCCTCTACCATTGCATCAATTGTTAATCTGGGCATAAAAAGGGTCCACATAGTTATGCATAAGGTTCCCATGGGAATAGGAGGCCCTGGATTGGTGGTAAAGATTTTACCAGGAATTTTCTGTATAAACTGAGGTCTTATTACAATATTTTGGGTAACTTCTATTCCCTAGGGACTGAGGATTCCTAACCAATGTGGCTGCATAGGCCAGCACCGAGACCAGTTGACCTCGTTTTCCCCAGTTTGTATGGTCTGAGGCACAGACAACAACAAATTATTATCATTTCCCCTTTTAGGCCGTAAAGTGGCTGGTCCTTTAATTTGTATTTTCAGTGCCTGCATGGGTTCTGTCATAAGCATTTCAATAGGAGCTGGGGCTGCAGCTCATGGTGTGGAGTTTAGGTGGATTAGGGCTTGATAAAGCCTTTTAGTCCACTGCTGCAAGGACCCCTTCTCATCCTCCAGCTGTTCTTTTAATGAACCATTCATTCTTTCATTAAGGCCCACACCTGTGGGATTATACGGTACATGGAAAGTTCACATTACGTCATAGTCCGTAGCCCATGCTTAGGTCATTTGTCCAGTGAAAGGGGTTCCCTAATCACTGTCTATCTGTGTAGGCATGCCATAAAGAGAGCTCATTCCTCCCAGTGTATGGTGGACTGCTGGTTCGCCTTCCCCACTGGGAAAGCTAGCAAAAGTCCTGTAGCCATTTCCACGGCAGAAAAAGCATACCCTGCCCCCTCTGAGAGCGGAAGGGGACTGATATCCACTTGCCACTGGGTCACTAAGGTATGTGTTCTAGTTTGCTAATGCTGCTGGAATGCAAAACACCAGAGATGGGTTTGCTTTTATAAAAGGGGGTTTATTTGGTTACACAGTTACAGTCTCAAGGCCATAAAGTGTCCAAGGTAACACATCAGCAATCAGGTACCTTCACTGGAGGATGGCCAATGGTGTCCAGAAAACCTCTGTTAGCTGGGAAGGCAAGTGGCTGGCGTCTGCTCCAAAGTTCTGGTTTCAAAATGGCTTTCTCCCAGGACGTTCCTCTCTAGGCTGCAGTTCCTCACAAATGTCACTCTTAGTTGCACTTGGGGTATTTGTCCTCTCTTAGCTTCTCTGGAGCAAGAGTCTGCTTCCAACGGCTGTCTTCAAACTGTCTCTCATTTGCAGCTCCTGTGCTTTCTTCTAAGTTCCCTCTTGGCTGTAGCTCCTCTGCAAAACATTACTCACAGCTGCACTGAGTTCCTTCTCTTTGAGTCAGCTCATTTATATGGCTCCACTGATCAAGTCCCACCCTGAATGGGTGGGGCCATGCCTCCATGGGAATATCTCATCAGAGTCATCACCCACAGCTGAGTGGGGCACATTCCAAGCAAATCTAATCAGCACCAAAACAAACGTCTGCCCCACAGACTACACCAAAGATAATGGCGTTTGGGGGACACAATACATTCAAACTGCCACAGTATGTGACCAGCCGACATCTCCCATCTGGTGTGGTAGCTTATGTGGTCGACACAGGGAATACGGAGGACAGTCTCTAATGATGTTCACTAGATGCTGGTGTGTGATTGGCAGCTGGAACTTTGAGCCAAATGCCATAGGATTTGATAGATTGGTGTCTGTTTTGATGAGCCATTCCGCCACTTCCCTGGTTTCAGCTGTGCTGCTCTGAAACTGTGCAAGTGCATCTGCTTCCACATTCCCAGGTAATGTGTTGGAAGTGTGGGCAGGGATATGATAAACAGTTACCTTTCATCATTGGCAGGCATCCCAGGTACCTTTCTACAATTCTTGTCCCCAGAGGGGGTGGCCTATGATTGTCCATTGTTCCTGCTTCCAGGTTGCCATCCAGGTCGTAAGGCTTTTGTAAACAGCCCAGCTTTCAGTACAGATGGTTAGTGCATCTCCTGGTTCATACACTAGTACCATCCATACTACTTGTAATTCTGCCCATTGACTGCTTTGCATAGCGCCAGTCTCCCACCATATAGTGTCAGTATTGGGTTGCACTGCCACAGCTGCCCATGTGGGAGGCTGCCCGCTAGTGGACCCATCAGTGTACCAAGCAGACTCGGGAATGGTACCTGTGCCTTCTATAGTGGTCATTTCAACAGCTATTTCTGGTGCAGCGACTTTAGCTGTTGAATCTTCTATATAGGACACTGATCTGAGAATCTCATGCATTTCTGCACTCAGAGGGCTGGTATTGGAAATGCTACACTGTAGCAGGTAGGCTTTCCTTTTGGTCATTTGACTTAGAAGTCATGTCAGTTATCCACCCCTGAATAGGGATGGCTGTTTTCAAGGTGACTGGGCATCTCCGTGTCCCTCCACTTGCAATAAGGCATTATATGCAGCACATAATTGCTTTTCCAGGGGGCTGTATCTCAGTCCTGCCCCTTTCCATAATTGGAAAAACCAAGGGACATTCATTTAGAATGTTGCCTCTACCACAGACCCCACCCAAAGCCAATATCAGGGCTGGCTACCACCAATTCACAGAGCAGGTCTTGATCTACACCCCCCAGAGCTTGTGCCAGTGCTATCACCTTTTTGCCTTTTCAAAAGCAGTCTGTTGGGAGGCATCCCATTCCCAGGGGTGACCTTTCCTAATCAAAATATACATCTGGCCAAGTGAAGAACAAAAGGTCTCTAATACCCTAACAACCCCAAGAAAGCCATTAGTTGCTGTTCTGGTTTGCTAATGCTGCTGTTATGCAAAATACCAGAAATGGATTGGCTTTTATAAAGGGGGGTTTATTCAGTTAAAATCTTGCAGTCCTGAGGCCATAAAAGTGTCCAAACTAAGGCATCAGCAAGATGATACCTTCCCTGAAGAATGGCCGATGGCATCCAGAGCACCTCTGTCAGCTGGGAAGGCACATGGCTGGCGTCTGCTGGTCCTCTGCTCCCAGATTGCATTCCAAAATGTTCTTCTCCAAACTGGCTCTGGGCTTGTCTCTCTTAGCTTCTTCAGCTCCTGTGCATCTAAGCATCAGGGTCCTTTCTTAGCTCCTCCACAGCAAACTCGGGGCAAGCATCTCCAAACATCTCCAAGAATCTCAAAGCATCAGCAAGCATCTCTCCAAAAGTCTCTCTCAGCTGCTCTTGGGCGCTTTTGTCCTCTCTTAGTTTCTCTGGAGCAACTCTGGGCTAGCATCTCAAAGTATCAGCAGCATCCGGGTCTGCTCCTTTTGAAGGACTCCAGTAAACTAACCAAGACCCACACTGAATGGACAGGGCCACACCTCCATGGGAAATAATTTAATCAAAAGGATCACCTACGCAGTTGGGTGAGTCACATCTCCACGGAAACAACCTAATCCAAATATCCCACAAGACTGAATTAGAACATGGTTTTTGGAGGGGACATAATATATCCAAACCAGCACAGTTGCTTTGACATTTGCAGTGCAGGGAAACATTGCACTTTATCAACTACAGCAGAAGGTATAGTTTTTGTCTTACCCGACCATATCACACCCAAGAATTTGACAGAGCAGCCAGGGCCTGGCAGTTTCACCATTGACTGCCCATCCGCGACTTTCAAGGTGAGATAGCAATGAGCTGAGGCTTCTTTTAATTCCGAAAGAGTTACTGGTTAACATGTCATCCTTAATGTAGTGAAATAGAGTTATGCTTGTGGGACTTGACCACTTAGCCAAATCCTTTCCCATGAGACCACGGCAGATGGTCAGGCTATGTACACTGCCTTGGGGAAGCACAGTAGAAGTCTATTGGTGGCCTCCCCAGGAGAAGGTGAATGCAGGCCGGCTTGATTTTTCTAGGGAGATACTAAAGAAAACATAAACAAGATCCAATAGAAATACACAATTGGGTACTGATTTCTTGTAATAAACCAGCTATGTTCAGAACTATGGCATACAATGCTGGTGTTACCTTGTTTAACTCCCAGTAATCTACTTCCATGTGCCATGGTCCATCAGGCTTTCATACTGGCCATACAGGACTATTGAAAGGGCTATGGGTGGGTATTGTTATCCCCACCCACTCCAACTCTTTGATAGTGGCTGAGATTTCTTGGTGCCCTCCAAAAAGTTTATATTGTTCTGTAGCCATGATTCTCAGAGGTAGGGATACTTTTACAGGGGACCCTTCTGCCTGTCCCTTTTAGACTATTTTGATCACTCTACACTGGAAGTGGAATTCCCCTATAGTGGTCTGCAATGTGGCATTCTGTAGAAGATCAGTTCCTAAAATGTATTCCAGTATAGGGGAAATACATAATGTAAACACTGGGGGTGGAGCAGGGGGCAATCTCCCAATTTGCAAGACCAAATTATGCCATTTGGCTCTGATTGTTTTCCCCTCATAGCCATCTATGGCCAGCACGGGTCTGTTGAATCGGGTTATATTTCCATAAATTAGAGTACGTTCAGCTCCCATGTCTACTAGTGCTAATACCTGCTGCTGGTTAGTAGGGGACCAGTAAATGGTTAATTCTACATGTGGTGTCCAATCCCAGGGGTCCCAGCTATTATTTGCACCCAGGGATCTCAACCTCCCCACTAACTACGGAAGAGGGAAAGGGGCTTGCTATGCCTCTTCTGGGGGAGCAAAGGACTCTCAGGGTTGGGCTCCAAACAGCGGTTTCTTTCTCGACTTCCTTTCTTCCGCAGAGGCTTGGGAACTCATTTTAGTAAATCTCTGGCCCTTAGGCAGTTTTCTCCATCGCTTTATTAGGACTGCATTAGGTTGCTTATCTATAGCTTTTATTTCTTCGCCTGGACTGATGAGATCTTCCCACAACTGCTTGCAGGATACCCAGTTAGGGCCATCTTGCTCATAGGAGCCTTTCCCATTGCCCTTACTCCAACCCCCTTATTCCCACTCTCCAGTTCTCCAAGGTCAGCTACAGCCTGGGCAGTAAGGGAAACAGGCTGCCCTACTAGCAGACTTAGATAAACATGAGAGGCTTATAGTAATTGTTGGGGGGCAATATGTAATATTGTGTCTTTTATTACTGTGGTAAAAAGCTTCAGTTTCAGGAACTATGAAAGCTATGGCATAAATGGTGTGCTTCATTCCCAGCCCCCATAAAACATCTTATGCCTCCTCCATAGTTTGCCAATGGGGGATATTTTGTGGTATATCCCCATGCAGCCTTACACCCATCAACCAACCATACCAATGAGGAGGTGGTTTTCACATTGGCTGAGGTAGTATACAAGCATTGTTATAGTGAAGGATGGGTTGCAATACACGCCAACTTACTCATTTCCACTCCAGATAGCACTATCCCCTCTGCTCTGGTTTCCCATAACCTCAGAAGCCAATTGGGTAAGGACTCCCTAGTTTTTTATCTATACCGCTGCCATAAGTCATCCAGTTCAGCAGCAGTATAGTCTCTCATAGTAATGTGTAATTTCTGTTCAGGAGGTGGAAATTTATCTTGTGACACCTTCCATTTCTATTGTATTATGGGATGCACCAGTTGGAGCTCTTCATCCTCCTCTTCCTCCCATTCTTCCTCCCCTTCCTCTTCCAAGGAGGGGTCTACAGGGTCTCACACCTTGGGATCCCATCCCAGAGTAGCTAAAATACTCCAGACTCAAGCCCAAGGCAACTTGCTGCCTTTGACTCGGGCATATCTGCAAGCCAGTTTCTAACTGATTGTCCACTCAGAACAGTTGATTGGTCAGAGAGTCCTTCATTTCCACCTGGGCAAGGTGCATAGCTCTTTTCTAGTTTTACTTTCTCCTCTAAATTGTGCACAGTAGCTTTCGCCACTTGTTCTGCCTCAGTAGCCATCTACAAGGCTCCTAATGGGCCATGTTATGGCTGCCACTATTTGGCAGTCCCTTTTCTTCTTATTTAAATTCAGTTGTCCTGCTATTTGTTGCAAAATAGTTAGCAACCCTGCTGGAGTTTTCAGGGAATCCCCACACTCTCATGGTAGTCCCTATTCATCTGGGTGGGCAGCCACCCCTCCTCACATGTACAACACAAGCCAATTTGGGAACCCCCCATGGATTCTCCCTTCCCAGGACTCATGCTCACTATGGCCACTGGCGATTTGGTCTCCTGGCTGGCTCGCCAATTGTTCTAACCCAGCTCAGCCACATGACCGAATAACATGCCAGGCATGGAGTTAGACATGAGTTTAATGGGACTTACAAACATTGGAGATGATTCCACAGTGGTGGCTGGCTGGGTAAGATGGAAGTTAATGCTCCACAAAGAGTGGGGGATGCCAGGGGGTGGTTATAAGGATTAGGACAAAGACATTCCACAGGGTGTGAGAATACAGTTTTGGCAGGATCTTGTGACACAGGGGTGTGGAGATTTGTTATCAATGGTGATCAGGGGAGGGTATTTTTAATGCTTTGTTTATGATACCATTTGTGCATTCCCCCCACCACCACCCCCGGAGAGGTCTGATGACCTTTTTCGTGGTCAAGTAGGCAGCTACGCGCAATTACTCACTGTTGCCCTGAGTCCCCACACACCCGACACAGACACCTTCCACATACACCCCTCTTTGGGCCACTCCAGGCCCCTACCCCCAAGAGGGCGCCTTTGTTGTACAGCCCCACGAATGGCTTTTGCACAGGAGAATGAAGAGGAAAAGTCATTTTAATATTATAATTAAAATAAATAACTAACTAAATAATTTAAAAATAAATGAAACAAATCATGGGTTCTCCAGACCAGTGGTGACACACTCACCCTTTGACCTTTCTCTCTGGTTCAGTACCTATTGTTTCTCCTTTCAAATATGTGATTCTATTGGCTCTTTTCATATGAAAGAATTCTCCTTATTTAAATTAAAAAAAAAAAAGTAATAACCAAACAAACAAACAAACAAAACCACAAAAAGCTGCTCATGGTAGACCTCCCCATATTTGTAGGCAGTCCTCACCCTCCTCATGCATTTCAAAGGCTATTAGGAAGAAACATATTTCCTGGTTCCAGGGAGTTCTGGGAGGTCAGGACAGAAGGAGCCTCAGAAATCATGGGAGCTGATGCCTTCATTGTACAGATTGGGGGACGAAGGCCCAGGGAGGAGAGGGGTTTGCTGAAGGCCCCACATGCGTCCAAACTCAAAAAGCCAAAGCTTGGCTCTGAGCCCGGTGCTGTGTCCACTCCCCAGCACCATCCACACTGGACAGGTGCCCAGCACAGCGAGGCCTTGCTCCTGGTCTCCTCCCAGCCTCCTGCCTTGGTGCAGGCAAGCAAGCAAGGAGCTAACCCTGAAATTGCCCCTCTATCTGCTCTCCAAGTCTGTGTCTTAGATGTTTCTGCATCCATAAAGCCTAGTGCAGGCCTGGGCCCATAGTAGCTGCTCAGTAAATGTCTGCTGAGTGGACGAGTGATCAATATGTGGGTATGAAGATTCCAGGGCACCCCACAAGGTTACTGGGTGAACACTGTTATGACCCGGATTATATAGAAACCAGTCCCATTCTCTTACCCTTTGTGAGCCTGCCTTTGTCTTCCTCCCTAGCCTTCTTTCTCCTCACTCCCAATACCACCCTGGCCTCCTCACTGTCTCCCAACACACCTCTGCACTTCGGCCCGAGCCTGCTCTCTGCCTTCCCTCGGACCGCCTCCACCTCCAGGTCCTCAGAGCTGCTCCCTGACCTTCCCAGACCTCTGACCCAGGCTCACTGTCCGCTCCAGTCTTTCCTTTTTTCTTTTCTTTCCTTTCTATTAGAGCAGTTGTAGGTTTACAGAAAAATCATACAGGAAGTGCTAAGTTCCCATGTACCCCCACACATGTGCATGCACCTTCCCCTGTTAACATTTTGCATTAATGTGGTATCTTGGTTACAATGGAGGAAACAATGTTATTGTAATTATACTATTTAACTACAGTCCAGAGTTTATGTAAGGGTTCACTCTTTGTGTTGTATTTATTTAATATGGTATTTAAAAATTTAATATGGTATTTAAAAATTTATTTTCAAGGTTTTTTATTTTTTATTCGCTATATAGACAATGGTTTAGAGTGAAATCATCCTATAGGTTTGCTCTGGCCTCTCCCTTCCCATTCCTCCTGTGCTGCTTACACTGTGACATGCTTGAACTGTGACTTCTTCACCTTTCCCATTAGGCCTTATCTATGCGCTTGACCTTGGGGAATTCCACGATGGAGACTTGGCTCCTTCTTCCCACTGCCCCCACTGGTGACATTGTTATGACTATGCAAATGCTTATTCACAGCCATACGGTAAGCCGTGAGTACTTTTCCTTCCTGCGCACCTTTGGCTTTTCCTGGAGTTAATCATTGTTTGGGGTTTGTTTTCCTTTGCTTGGTTGTCTGTGAACCCACGTAAAGAGGCTCTACATCTCAGGGTCAAACACGCGGACTTGGGGGGCCCCGCTGCGTGGGCTGAGATCCTGGTTCTGCACCTTCCCGCTGTGTGACCCGAACCAGGCACTCTGTGTGCCACAGTCCTTCACCTGTAAAATGAAGATAGAACACCCACCTCATAGCACGGTTTTGTGGCTCAGAACACACTATAGTTTACTATTTTTATTTTTTATCTTAATTCAACCCCAACCCTTCACCATTGTCTGACTCTCCCTCAAGGCCATCAGAAAGTACTTCTCCATTTTTCTCTTCCTGAAGAAGTCTCTCCTGGGGGCTCCGGACAGGCTGCCCTTTCCACCTGGCGCACAGCTGGTGTCTTCTTCACCATCTGAGCAGGGTCACACTCCCCTTGTCTGTGAGGAATCCCCTATTTCCTGTGTGCCAGGCCTTCCCCGTGTTGGATTGACTCCCTTATTTGGGTGTAGGGCTCACTCCAATAGCTTCCTGAGACAGGGTACAGGGTGGATACTTTTTTGAGATCTTGAATATGTCTTTATTCTATCCTCATACTTGATTGACAATTTGTCTGGAGGTAGAATTCTAGGTTCAAAACTATTTTCCTTCAGAATTTTGAAGGCCGTGGTCTCCACCTTCCACTTTCCAGCATTGCCCTTGAGAGTGTAAAGTTGCTTTGATCCCGTGTTTTTTCTGTCTGGTGCTTGTGGCATCTTCTTTGTCTCCATTTTACAATAATGTGCCTTGAGGTGGGTCTGCCCTTCTCTCTTAGGCTGCCTACTTGGTGGGCCCTTTCAATCTGGAAACTCATGGTCCTCGGTCCTGGGAGATTTGTTTGAATTGTTCTTTTGGGGCCTTCTTCCCCTGCACTCTCTCTGTTTCCTCCTTTGGCTCTCCTATTGTTCAATATTGAATCTCCTGGATCAGTTCTCTTATTCTGTTTATTTAGTAACAGCTTTATTGAGATATTCACCTACCATACAATTCACCCATTTAAAGTGTCCGGTTCAATGGTTTATAGTATATTCACAGAATTGTGCATCCATCATCATTATCTATTTCCAGATCATTCTCATTATCCCAAAAAGAAACCTAGTGCCCTTTAACAGTCACTCCCCACTTCCCACATCCTCCCCCAGCCCCTAGACAACTCCTAATCTACTTTCTGGATTTGCCTATTCTGGACATTTCATAGAAATGGAATCATACAATGTGTGATCTTTTTTGGCTGTTTTCTTTCTCTGTTATTCCTTCCTTCCTTCCTTCCATCCGTCCCATCTCTTTGTCTGTTTAGTCTACTTCTTAAGAGAGTGCCTCAACTTTGTGTTCTAATCTTTTATTAAGTTTTTCTTTTCTGCTATCATATTTTTAATTTCTGAGATCTATTTTTTAGTTCTATAAATGTTATTTTTATGATATTCTGTTCTTGTTGCATGTTTGTAATTTCATTCATATATTTCTTGGGGTATTAATGATAGGTTTTGCTTGTTTGTTTTGCAAACTCTTCCCCCTGTGGGGTCTTGTTCTTTTAAATTTGTTTTCCATTTGTTTGGGCTCTGTCTCTCATGTTAGAGGCTCTCTTTAGATGTCTGGTAATCCCTAGTCTCCTGCTTGTATTTGATGGTGAGGATCTAATAAGCTAACTGGAACTCTGAGACAGTGGTGGAGCTTGTCAACTGTGAGATTTCCGGGAGGGAGATCTTCCTGGGTCATTTAGTTGGGGATACTTTAGGTCATTCCTCCTGATCTGTTCAGATTCTGCAGAAAAGGCTTTTCCCATTTCTTGCCTGGAGTGGGAAGTCTGGCTTCCGGGACTCAGGGGGCTGAATAGGGCCCGAGAGCTGGTGTGTTTAGGGTGGGGTGGGGGTGGGGGGCATTGTCAATCGGCATCAGCATGATATACTCGGTTCTCAGCAGATGATTTGGCACCCCTGCCCTCAACTTTTGCTGGTACTCACCCATCAAGTGGCCTTCTACACTACCCCCTGGAAAAATACCCCCCCTAATTCATTTGGGTGGAGAAGAATAGACACTCAGTGTTTAGAGATGGAGAGGGAATCAGGTCTTTTTCTTAAACAGACTTTCAACTAATTCTTTTTATTTTAGCCCTTTTTTTCACGGCTACTCCTAGAAGTATGTGGAGCCTTTAGTTTCTTAGTCTTCTACAGATTCTGCAGCAACCTGGGCTTTCTCCCCTGGATAAGTGTTCAATTTTGGGGGGTTTCATTTACAGTAGCCCACTTGATTTTCATCTTTCAGTATTCTATTGTCATTGTTCTCCTGTCTTCCCAATCATTATAGACACAGTTTTGTTTTGTTTTGTTTTAAAATCATCCTTTATTGGTTTTCTAGTACGGGCTGAAGAGTCAGCAAAACTATATGTGAGTATCTAATCTGCTGTCTTGACTCATTCCACTTCCAGCTCCTAACAAAGATCACCTTTTTGGATGTCATCTCTCTGTCCATCTCAACCCCCTAGCTGGACTGTGAGACTCTGGCTGGACATCTGGGAGAGGCTGAATACATTTTTGATGGGTAGATGTGTCCTTTCCACAAAGGATCTGACGAAGAGGGGTCTGTGACAACTTGTCATCCTCCATTCATGCAACACTCCACAAGTCAGAGCAATCCGCGCCCCATGTCTTTGATCCCAAGGGCCTGTGGACCTCATCCCACCCCTCAAGAACCTTCAACCAGCCCTAGGCTGCTCCTGGGCCCCAATCAGCCACTCTCAGGGGCAAGGTTGTACCAAAGAATGGGCCTGGCTTTGGAACTGTCATGATTGCATCAGAGCCCAGCCCATCAATAGCCCTACCCAAGAGGTATTCCTTTGCTTGTTCCTGGGTAGGTTCTGACCGCCAGGCCCACAAATGTAAGGTGGGACTCATTAGTACTGATTTCTCCCTGCTTCCAAATATCTCTCAGCACCTCTGTGGTTGGATGGGGCCATGTGACTATTTCTAGTCAGTGAGTTATGAGCAAAAATGATGTGTGTAATTTCTGGGCTATAATTATAGCTGCTGCAAGTAATAGTGAATACAAGACCTTCTGGAGCCCTCTTCCCTCTGCTGCAGTTATAGGCAGTGTTTCAGATGGTGGTTACTCTGACTGACTGGGTCTCACAGTGAGAACAATGATGATGTCGAAAAGAAGTCTGAGGCAATCTGCAAAGATAAGTGAGAGACTGATTTTGTGTAGACCACGGAAATGTGAGGGGCTGTTTGTTACTGCAGCATAACCTAGCTTCCCTAACTGATACAACCTCATAGAGTTGTGAGAATTCAATGGCAATATATGTGAATGTGCACAGGGCTCTGCCTGGCATACACTAGGTCTCAATATGTGTGATCTCTTTGGTAAGCAAGAGCACAGAGGTGGGACCAAGTATGGGCAAGAGTGGGCATGTAAGGACACAGGAACAGATTATGGGGACTGTGGGAGTTGAGCAGAGGACAGGCAGTATCTCCACAGCAGAAGGGTAGTGACCTAAGGAGACCTGGATGTGTGGCGGGTCCCACTTTGGGGAAGAACATGCTTCTTGTCTCCTGACCTGGAGCTCTCAGGGAGGTCATCCCTTGGATGGAGGGAATGGTAGAGACCTAGGCAGAACAGATAATTTTATCCCTACTTTAGAGATGGGGAAACTGAGGCACAGAGAAGTTAAGTGACTTATCCAAAGGTCCCACAAAGGCAGAGTTGGAGTCACATCCAGGTACTGTGAGTCTGAGTCTAGTCTCTGCTTCACCAAGTCACTTCCCTACAAAGCCCCCAAGGAAAGAAAATCCCTATGGGGCCCACCCTATTGGAAAGGACTTTCTTCAGCCCCTGGAGTCCACTGTTCTAGGAGCAAATAAGCAGGAAGGTGATATCAACTGCAAGTACAAACAGGAGGATATGCCTCTATCCAACCTGACACATTTGAGTTCAAGGAATAGAGTAGAGCCAAGGCTGGAACCTGGCGAGATGTGGCAGAGATGGTTAACTCGGCTGCACCTTCTTGCAGGTTGAGGCCCTTTCAGGTCCTGAGACAGGCCTTGCCCTCAGTTCCCTGTTCCAAGGAGCCACGTGAGTCATGGAGCCCTTGGCTTGCAGTTATTAAATATGTCATCGCTCCATATGTTCCCAAACTTGGGCCCTGCACAGCCACCTGTGACTAAACCCGCCTTCAGCTGACAGCAAGTCAACACGCTGGGGGGTTGGGTGGGTGGAAGCTGTCGAGGATGTTGGGGGGCTGTGTGTTGCTGGCACAGGAAGCAGGGTGACTAACAGAGGCATGCATATCCATGGGAACCATTCCTCCTACATATGCAGCCTGGATTATTTTCAAAACACTTTTGTCCATGCAATCTTGTTGATCCCTGCAGCTATTTGATAAACCAGGGGAGGCAGAACTATTAACCTTTGGGCACAGAGGCTTAAGAGTTTAGAGACAGCAAGCACATGGCATTCAGGCCACTCTTCCTATCCCCTTGCTCAGGGCAGATATCATGAATCAATCGCAGCACTCCTTCTAGCTCATCTGGGATGAGGCCTAGGAATCTTTCTCAATACAGTCCTTCAGGCAGCCACTGCCAATCTATTGAGGATCATCATCCCTGCTATAGTGGAAGCAATTACCTGACTGGTTGGTAATTGTGGGCAATTCCTATCACAGCCTTTCCCCATCTGAAAAGCAGGAAGTCCAGTGTTACTGTGGAATGCTCTGTTGCCAAGTCCTGCCTAATTAGCTTCTCTGCTCCCTCTGACACTATTGTATCTCAGTCTCTTATTACCTCTTGTGTGGACTCCACAACGGCCTTGTCAAGAGCTGAGCTGAGCTCCCAGGTATGGAAGACAGACAATTAAGACAACAAGCAAGCCAAAATGGAAATACCAGTCAAGCCTTTCATCCCTTACTGTGATGGTATAAGCAAGAGGTTAATCTGGAGAAAAAGCACTGGCTCCCCACCCCTCCTTCCGTTTTCCCCCTCGGAATGGCCCCATCGGGTGAGGACCAGATGGATCAGCATAGACACGGGGCTGTCTCACTGACAAGGGAGCCCCAAACAAAAGGCTCCTGTACTTTTATGGTTCTGGGGCTGGGAATTGGTGGGTGGGTGGGTGGTGGTAGAAAAGTACTGATACTGAGAGGGTCTCCCCAATAAGGAGGTCTCAGAAGAGGTGCCTGAGGAAGACCCCGGGTTAGGAATGCTGATTGGGTAAGAGCACCTGCCTTTCCCTCATGAGGCCGGGCAGGTGAAGACTCCGTCATTACCTATAGCCAGGCCTGAAAAACCACACATGGGATTTTGGCAGGAGCCTGACTCCTCCGGTCTCCTCTCTGGGCTCCAGGGCATCATGGACACTATTGCCCATGTGCTCTTCCTAAATCTCTCCACAGCGCTTCATGGCCTTCCCAAGAAAGGCCAACTATAGAGGGTCTCATCTCCAAACTCAACTCCCAGCCTCCTCTTCACCCACCTGTGTTTCAGCCAAAGGGAACACTTCTTTGTCCATGTACACAGCCCACACTATCCCATTTCCGGGCCTTTGCCTGTGCTTGTCCTGGGCCTGGGGTGCCTACTCTCACCATCATGCTCCAATCTACTTCTCTTCACCTTCTCCATCTTCTAACCCCATCTTACCAGATGCTACCACGCCCTTCACAGCTTTCATGGAATCTCCACAGGAGGGGGCAACGCTCTCCCTCTGACATATTAGTGGATGATTTTTCTTTTTCTCTTTCCATGTGTCTGTCCCTACCCCTCGCTCAACCTTGACTTACTCAGGAAATTCCAGGTGACTCATACCCAGCAATCTACACAACAAAGAGGAGCCCCACTTGGGCCCCGGTCTTTCCCCCTTCCCATCAAATGGAAGTCACAATGAAGGCATTGGCTGCTAGCTCCTAGGTACAAGGTGCTGAAGGGCCTCCTGGCAGGTGCTCTTGCCGCCAAACCCCCTCCCACCCTCATCTTCCCCCTGGAGAGAGGTGCAGGTGTCAGAGTGCTGGCTTTTGCTCCAAAAGGGAAATCTGCCTTCGAAGATATGGGCCTTGTGGTGGCCCAGAGGAAGACTAAGCTCAGTCAGGGGACATGGCTTCTCCTGTCTTCCCCTCATCACTCTTGCATGCTTACTGAGCACTTATTGCAGACACTGGTGTTGACCTGGTTCTTGTCCTACCTGTGGGGCCAAGACTGACAGACACTTGCCTGCCTCTCTGTTGTGCCCGGCTGTTTTCACCATTTGGGCTGCACGTCCCTGCCCCCAGTGCCATCTAGATCCCTCAGCCCGGTGCCACTGGGGTCACCTCGCTCTGCCTGTCAAGTCCCTCTGCCCACTAACCGTGCCTCACTTGCCCCACCTCCCACTGTGGTCCCTCCAAGTTCAGTGGGGTCTTTGAGGCCAGGGTCTGTTTCTGAGCCTCCCTGACTCCCCCAGGCCCCGACATGCTGCCACATTGGGGTTATCCGCAAATATCTGTCATATGGAGTGAATATGTATCAGTCATTAAGTGAGGACTCAGGAGAGTAAGTCATGGGATGCCTTCTTCCAAGAGTTGTCCACCCCTTGTCCCATTTCCCAAGGGAAAAAGGGCCTGGTAATGCAAGCTGGGCCTCAGGGAAAAGGCAAGAGAGATTTTGGCACCCTTCCCCCCACTGGTTGAATACCTTCGTGCCAAATTCAGGGGCGTGATAATAAAAAACAAAACCTCCTTGAGTTATTTCTGGGCCCAGAGCCAGGAGCCAGCTGGCTTCCCCCACACCTGCCTTCTCAAGCCTGTGACACTGCAGGGCTTCAGGGAGTTTTGTCTCAGGTAGAGATGACTCAAAAAGGTGCCAGATAAATCATAACAGAAGGGCTGTGAGGTCCCTTTGGGGAAAAAGGGAACCCTGATTCAAATCCTGGCTGTGACACTTACTAGCTAGTGATGGTAGGCAAGCGGCCTACTCTGAGCCTCTGTTTCTTCTTCTTTAAAATGCAACTAGTAAGAGCTCCTACCTCATGGGTTTGTGTGAGAATTAAATGAAATGATCCTCTCAATTGCTCTGAACAGTGTCTGGATTGGAGAGGACTCCTAATGAATACTGTCCCCTTCCTCCCTGTCCCTTTCCCTAAGAGGGGTGCTTTGGTTCCCGTGCATGAAGCTGCAGTAAGTGTTAGAATAATGCTCTAGTCACACTGTGAGCTGATCCCGGAGGAAGGGCTGCAGTGGGGGCAGTAAGCTCCACAGAGGACAGAGGTGGTATGAGTGGAGGCTGGGCAACCACATGCTGCTGGGCAGGTGGCCTCTGAGATGCTTGTTAACCAAGGATTTGGGCATTTCTTTTTGTTTTTCACTTTTTTTTCATACTTCAATTTCGAATTAGTGAAGTGTGGATTTACAGAAAAAACATGCAAGAAATATATAGTACCTTACAACTCCCCTCACACACACGCCGTTTACCCTAATATTAACACTTCGCATAAATATGGTAACTTTGTTACAATAGATGACGCAATATCATTATAATTATTGTAGTCTAACATTTACTTTAGAGATTATTGTGTTGTTTATGGTTTGTTTATGTTTATTTTTATTTTTATTCTAGTAATATATATACAACCTAAAATTTTCCCTTTTTTATGTATTGATTATATATACATTCAATATACAATCCTTTGCTGTTAATTACATTCACAGTATTGTGCTACCATCACCACCATCCATTTCCAAAATATTTTGATCACTGCAAACAGAAACTCTGTACCAATTAAACATCAGTTCTCCATTCCTCACCCCCACCCCATCCCCTGGTAACATGTATTCTATTTTCTGACTCTATGATTTTGCTTATTCTAATTGTTTCATATCAGTGAGATTATACAAAGATTGTCCTTTTTTATCTGGCTTATGTCATACTACATGATGTCTTCAAAATTAATCCATGTTATATATAGCATGTATTAGAACTTCATTCCATTTATGGCTGAATAATTTTTCATTATATATACACACCACATTTCATTTATCCATTCACCTGTTGATGGACACTTGGGTTGCTTCCATCTTTTGGCAACTGAATAATGCCGCTATGAATGTCGGTATGCAAATATTCTTTTGGGTATATATCTAGAAGTGGGATTGCCAGGCCATATGTTATTCTATACTTAACTTTCTGAGGAACTGCCAAACTGTCTTTCACAGTGGATGTACCATTTTACATTCCCACCAGCAATGAATGAGTGTCGCTGTTTCTCCACATCTTTTCCAGCACTTGTCATTTTCCTTGTTTCTAATAGTAGCCATTCTAGTGGAAGTGCAATATTTCATTGTGGTTTTGATTTGCATTTCCCTAAGGGCTAATGATGTTGAGCATCTTTTCATGTGCTTTGTGGCCATTTGTATATCTTCTCTGAAGAAATGTCTATTCAAGTCTTTTGCCCATTTTTCAATTGGGTTGTTTGTCTTTTTGTGATTTGAATTGTGGGCTTTCTTTATCTATTCTGGATATTACACCTTTATGGGGCATGTGGGTTTCCAAATATTTACTGTCTTTTTACTTTCATGATAAAGTCCTTAAAGTCCTTTAAATTTTGATGCAATTCCATTTACATTTCCTTTTGTTGCTCATTCTTTGGGTGTAAAGTCTAAGAAAACATTGCCTGATGCAAGGTCCTGAAGATGCTTCCCTCTGTTTTCTTCTAGAAGTTTTCTAGTTCTGGTTCTTATATTTAGGTCTTTGATCCATTTTGAGTTGATTTTTGTATATGGTGTGAGGTATGAGTCCACCTTCATTCTTTTGCATATGGACACACAGTTTTCCCAGCCCCATTTGTTGCAGAGGCTATTCCTTCTCAATTGAATGGACTTGGCACCCTTGTGAAAAATCAGTTAGCCGTTAATATGAGGGTTGATTTCTGAACTCACAATTTGATTCCATTGGTCTATATGTCTGTCTTTGTGCCAGTACAGTGCTGTTTTGATTACCATGGCTTTGTAATAAGTTTTAAAATTGGGAAACAGAAGGGTCTTCCAAATTTGTTCTTCTGTTTCAAGAAGACTTTGGCTATTCAGGCCCCTTACCCTTCCATATACATTTGATGATTGGCTTTTCCATTTCTGCTAAGTTGGCTGCTGGAATTTTGATTGGGACTGAGTTGAATCTGTAAATCACTTTGGGGAGAATTGACATCTTAACAATATTTAGTCTTCCAATCCTTGAACACAGAATGTTCTTCCATTATTTAGGTCTTCTTTGATTTCTTTTAGCAATGTTTTGTAGTTTTCTGTGCATAATTCCTTTACATCCTTGGTTAAATTTATTACCAGATAGTCAATTCTTTTAGTTGCTATTGTAAATGGAATTTTTTCTTGATTTTTTTCTTCAGATTGTTCATTACCAGTGTATAGAAACACTACTGATTTTTACATGTTGATCTTGTACCTGCCACTTTGCTGAATTTATTTGTTAGTTGTAGTAGCTTTGTTGTGTGGCTTTTTTCAGGATTTTTTGCATATAGGGTCATGTCATCCTTCAATAGGGAAAGTTTCACTTCTTCCTTTCCAATCTGGATACTTTTTATTTATTTTTTTCTTCCTTTAGCCAGAAATTCCAGTACAATGTTGAATAGTGGTAGTCACAGTGGGCATCCTTGTCTTGTTCTTGATCTTAGAGGGAAAGCTTCCAGTCTTTTACCATTGAGTATGATGTTAGCTGTGGATTTTTCATATATGCTTTTTATCATGTTGAGAAGTTCCCTTCTATTCCTAGTTTCCTAAGTCTTGTTTATTAAGAAGGATGCTAGATTTTATCAAGTGTCTTTTCTGCATCAATTGAGATGATCATGTGGTTTTTACTCTGTGTTCTGTTAATGTGGTGTTCCAGTTTGCTACTGCTGCTGGAATGCAAAACACCAGAAATGGATTGGCTTTTTTAAAAGGGGGTTTATTTGGTTACATAGTTACAGTCTTAAGGCCATGAAGTGTCCAAGGTAATGCATCAACAATCAGGTACCTTCACTGGAGGATGGCCAATGGTGTCCGGGAAACCTCTGTTAGCTGGGAAGGCACGTGGCTGGTGTCTGCTCCAAAGTTCTGATTTCAAAATGGCTTTCTCCCAGGACGTTCCTCTCTAGGCTGCAGCTCCTCTTCAAAATGTCACTCTCAGTTTCTCTTGGGGCGTTTGTCCTCTCTTAGCTTCTCTGGAGCAAGAATCTGCTTTCAACGGCTGTCTTCAAACTGTTTCTCATCTGCAGCTATTCTCTTAGCTTCTGTGCATTCTTCAAAGTGTTCCTGTTGGCTGTAGCTGTAGCTGTAGCACCTCTTCAAAATGTCACTCACAGCTGCACTGAGTGCCTTCTGTTTGTCAGCTCATTTATATGGCTCCAGTGATTTAATTTAGATCTACCCTGAATGGGTGGGGTAACACCTCCATGGAAATTATCCAATCAGAGTCATCATCCACAGTTGGGTGGGGCACATCTCCACGGAAACACTCAGAGAATTACCATCCAATCAACACTGATATCTCTGCCCACGCAAGATTACATCAAAGATAATGGAGTTTTGGGGGACATAATAAATTCAAACTGGCACATGTAGTATATAACCTTAATTGATTTTCTTGTGTTGAACCACCCTTGCATACCTGCGATAAATCGCACTTGCTCATGGTGTAGAATTCTTTTTAATGTGCTGTTGGATTCGATTTGCTAGTATTTTATTGAGAACTTTTGCATCTATATTCATAAGGGATTTTGGTCTGTAGTTTTCTTTCCTTGTGCTATCTTTATCTGACTTTGGTATGAGTGTGATGTTTTTCTATTCTCTATTTCATTTATCTCTGCTATAATCTTTGTCATTGCCTTCCTCATAGAATGAGTTAAGGATTGTTCTCTTCTCTTTAATTTTTTGGGAGACTTCAAGAAGACTGGTGTTAATTCTTGGAATGTTTGGTAAAATCACCAGTAAAGCCGTCTGGTCCTGAACTTTCTTTTGTTCAGAAGTTTTTGATTACTGGTTCAATTTCTTTACTTGCTATTGGTATGTGAAATCTTCTATTTCTTCTTGAGTCAGTGTGTTTCTAGGAATTCATCCATTTCTTCTAGGTTATTGGGGGTTTGGATCTGTTACGTGCCCCAGAAAAGACCATGTTCTTTTAATCCATTCTTGTGGGGGCAGACCTATTGTGGGTGGGAACTTTTGGTTAGGCTATTTCAATTGAGATGTGACCCAGCCCATTCAAGGTGGGTCTTAATCTTTTACTGGAGTCCTTTGTGAAGAGGATAGAAGACAGTAAAAGCCCAGAGAGCAGAAAGAAAGAAATGCCTGGAGATGTTGAGAAAGGACCCACAGATGCTCAGATTGAAAGCCACTGAAAACAGAAGCTAAACCCGAGAGAGAAGGATCAGCAGATGCCAGTCATGTGTCTTCCCAAGTGACAGAGGAAACCCAGATACAAGCAGCCTTTCCTCAGAGAAGGTATCCTATTGTTGATGCCTTAATTTGGACATTTTTCATGGCCTTAGCATTGTAGCTTGTAACTTAATAAATCCCCATTGTTAAAAGTCAAACTATTTCAGGTATATTGCATTCCAGCAGCTTTAGCCAACCAAAACATTTATCCAATTTGTTGATGTACAGTTGTTGATAGTATCCTCTTATAGTCCTTTTTATTTCTGTGGCATCAGTAGTAATGTCCCCCCTTCATTCTGATATTTTTTATTTGCGTCCTCTCTCTTTTCTTCTTTGTCAGTCTAGCTAAAAGTTTATTTAATTGATCTTTTCAAAGAGCCAACTTTTGGTTTTGGTGATTCTCTATTGTTTTTCTCTTCTCTATTTCATTTATCTCTGCTATAATCTTTGTTATTGCCTTCCTTCTGCTCATTTCTGGTTTGGTTTACTCTTCTTTTTCTAGATCCTTCGATTGTGAGGTTAGATCTCATGTTATTCATTCATTGTTTTCCTGCTATCCTTTAGTTCTTTTTCTGTATTTTCCTTTATTTCCTTGATCATACTGAGGATCATTTTTAAAAAGTCTTTTTTCCAGTATGTCTAAAGTCTGATCTTCATTGATGGTTTCTGGATTTTTATATCATTCCTTTGGATGGACCATCATTTCCTGTTTCATTGTTTGTCTTGTAATCTTTTTTTGCACACTTTTACATTTTATTACATTTTAATATTTTAATGTGCTAACTCTGGAATTTATTCCCTTAGTTGTCTGTTCTTTAAGTTTGTACCCAGCTTGTGATATGACAGAGATTAATTGAGTACAAGGAGCTAACAAAAACAAACCAATGCAAAAAACACCTCTCAAAGTCTTTGCAAATTGGCTCTGTGTTGGCTAGTTCTTCCCTCAGAGTTTAGCCTTCCTATCAAGATCATCCTGAGGTGAATGTGAAGTACCAGATCCTCTCCTTCTTTTCTGAGCCTGTGTCTTTTCTTCTTCTTGTGCTTGCTGACTGCCCTAGGAATTCTGCTGTTTATTAAATTTGAATGCCCCCTCTATCCCCTATGTAATAGACTTTCTCCCTTCCTGGGTGCTCTATTGTGTGACTCAAACCGGGTAATCCTTTGCCCTGGGCTGCTTTGACTTAATTGTTTCTTATACTGATTTAGCTGTCTGAAAACTCTTCTGTCTGCAGGGAAAGTTTTGGAGGCCTAGCCCAAGAGGAGTTTCCTGGTTCAATCTTTCAGGCTGCCACCATACAGACTGTTACCAATGAACAGGCACCCCACTATGTGCACGGGGTTTCCTCTGCTCCCTCCAGAACTGGGCCAGGAACCCACAATGGGAGCTCCGGATAGCTGCTCACATTGCCAGGGGAGGTTAGGGGAAGAGAGAGCAAGGGGAAAATAGGCTTCAACTCCTACCATTATTTTGGGTGAAAAAAATGTTGTTTTTGTTATAGTAGATGTACAGTTAAAATCATAACACATCAAAATTATAACTTTTTGCCTTGCATATATAAATGCATGTGCTTATCTCTTGGCAAACTTACATATCCCAGTTAATAAAAACAATCATTCCAAAAGACCAAAAACCATAAGCAGAAACCAAAGGGAATAAAAATTAATCTTCAGTTCTATGACGAAGGCTTTAGATTCTAGGTCACCAATTTGTCAAGTCACTTTAAAAACTTCATTTCCATTGTTATTAGATGAATTTTTATTTCCTATCCTGATTATATTCTTTGAGCTCATACTTTAAGAAACAAAGATGGTCAAAATAATTGTTTATCAGCCATAGCAATAGTGTTTTAGAATAGAATTTATCAAATACCACGAAGAGAAATAGGTCAGTCCTGCATTTTTTTTATTATTAGAGAAGTTGTAACTTTTAAGAAAAATCATGCAGAAAATACAGAGTTTCTATACGACACTATATTAACACCTTGCATTAGTGTATTACATTTGTTACAGTTGATGAAAGAATATTATTATACTCTTACACTAATATATATGCTATTATATAGTCCATGATTTACATTAAGGTTCACTGTTTGTGTTGTATAGTCCTATGGGTTTAAAAAAATTTTTTTCTTAATTAAAAATATTACCATTATTAAAGCTGTATTTTCTTGATTTGGAACTTGCCCAGCTACTGAATCCCTTTAACTGTTTTCTGGAGTTTTGAGGAAGCTGGTTCTGCCAGTTTTTGCTAGTTGTTCAAAGATTCTGAAGGGGAACCATAATTTGGAGTGTCTTTCGCCACCATCTTGGGCGACTGGCCTCTGGCTGGTTTCTCACCTGACTTTCTGGCCCTGTCCGTCCACCATCCTGCTCCACATCCTGATCATCTGCCCCCACACCAGCCCACCTCCCAGACCGCATTTCCTGAGCACTGACCACATCCCTCCGTGGGCCACGCTGCACCGTGGGGCAAGGCCCCCACCTTCCAGGAGCTTATGGCCTGGTCGACGGAAGCAAGGGAGGAAGTGAAAAGAGAAGCAGTGAAGACAGATGACAAGCTGCCACATTTACCACATCTCGGGCACATGCGAGGCCCCAGGGTGGGGGGCAGGCAAGGGAGAGGAGGAGCAAGATTAAAAGGAAGTTGACGCTTAGGGGCAAAGTTGAGGGAGGGATTAGACAGATGTGGCTCCCAATCCTGTCCTCTCTTCTCTGAGCTGGTTTGTTCCTCTGGGAGATGAACCCTCTTTCATAGGGGAGTTGGGATCATAAATAACATAATGCAGCAAAGTGCCTGGAACACCGCAATTTATATTATTTATTAGTTTTTGAGTGTTCACTGTGTGTGTGCGTGCGTGTGTGTAATCTGTGTTTTAAGAGAGAGAGAGGAAGTCCGGTGCACACCTTCCTACCTTAGGGCACCAACATCCTTCCTGGGGTGAGGCATCTTCAAATTCTCTTCTCCCACCCCTCATCCAGAGCCACTATTCCTTCCCTTGGTCAGAGCAGACAGAGCCAGGTCAAGAGCTTAAAGACCCAGACCCCAGAACCCCTGTGCTACCCACCCCGCCGGGCACCCTACCCCCCTTAGCTAGTACTCCTTCCTTGGACAGAGGCCCAGGGTGGTGGTGGCAGGGACTCCCCACGATCTCGAATCCTCAGGCTGAGAAGTGTCTGTCCAATCCCCGCACAGGGTCCTGGCTCTGGCCACAGTGCCAGATGTGGCTCGCAAGCTTGCGCCATGTCCCGACCCAGGGGAATTCACACAGCTAGGAAGCTCTCAGTAACGAGGAAACCACTGATGTTGTCAGAAAGCGCTTTAGAGGTGATTACTTCCCAGGGGTAGTCATTGGTTTTCACCGGGCAAACCACCGTCATCAGCTCTTGTCTGACTTCCCATCACCTCTCCAGAAGAGGAAGCCAAGAGGCTATGGCCCTGGGAGGGTAAAGGTTCAAGTGAGATGAGGCCAGGACAGTTCCAGAAGTTTCCCATTTGCACAATGACAATGATAATCGTAATAATCATACAGTAACAACAATTGAGATAAGAAAAAAGAACTAATATCTGTGCATCTACTATGTCACAACACTACTCTGAGTGCTTTCATGTGGATTGTCTCCCTCAATCCTTATACTGACCAATGGCATAGACACTATTATTATCCCATTTTATAGAGGAGGAAACTGAGGCTCAGAGAAGGGAAACCACAGCCATGTAGCTGACAGTTTGAGCTGGGGTTCAAACACAAGCGGAGAGGTGGGATTCTGGAGCCCGCCTCTCAGCCTCTGTGCGGGTGGCTGTCTCCGGCCCAGTGGGTGCAGAATATGACCTCCCACTTCAGATGCTTGTTGGTGGGCGGGGGGCGGGGGGTGTCCAATGAACCAGTGCATGCAAAGGTACCCAGAAAACTATAAATATGAGCTATTAATATAAAACCAGTCTCTCTCTAGATTACCTCAGAACCAAACATAGAACTAACCGTCTTTTTCTTCAAGAATTGTCAGCAAGGTCAAACTTTCCCAGAAGGAGGCCAAGGAAGAGGATAGTTTTGGTGCAACAGTTTCAAAGGAGAGGAAGGAGCAGGCCAAATTGGAACCAGCCAGGACTCATTTAAACCAGTCAGCATTGCCTTGATCTGGACAAGACTGGTTTATTCCAGTTAGATTTAGCCAGAACCAGTTGAAACCACCCAGAATCAATTTTAAAAGGTCTATGTTGGTGTGATCTGGTCAGATCATGTTAGAACCAGCTTGCATCTTGATCTAGTCCAAATCAGAATCGGTTGGAACTAGCTTGGAATGGTTAGAAGTGGTTTGAACCTGTTGTGACTGGCTTGAAGCAGCCAAAGCCTGTCTGACATAGTTATAACAACTGGCTCTGGCTTTATACAAGCAGTTTCAGTAAAGTGTTAGAAGCTGGAGTGCAGTGGCCTCCATTGTCACACGATACATAACCCTCCAGAGCACTGCACAGGCCACAGGCCTGTAAATCAGTTAGCTTCTCAACCAATGATTAACGGGAGGGAAGCTTTCATCACTTGTTCTGGGTAAATTATTGCCTACAGAAGCATATCTTTGGTTTTATGAGTTCTTGCTGAAGCATGAAATTTCCTGGAGCAGTTTCCCTGAGGAACCCAGAGTCCCTACCTCTTCTTTTCCTCTCTCACTCTCACTCCCTGCTTTCACCTTGCCTATCTCCTCCTGTCTCCCACCCAGGATGGAAGCTGAGGAGGGTGTTCTAGTTTGCTAACGCTGCCAGAATGCAAAACACCAGAAATGGATTGGCTTTTACAAAGGGGGTTTATTTGGTTACACAGTTACAGTCTTAAGGCCATAAAAGTGTCCAAGGTAACACATCAGTAATCGGGTACCATCACGGGAGGATGGCCAATGGTGTCTGGAAAACCTCTGTTAGCTGGGAAGGCACATGGCCGGCGTCTGCTCCAAAGTTCTGGTTTCAAAATGGCTTTCTCCCAGGACGTTCCTCTCTGGGCTGTAGTTCCTCAAAAAAATGTCACTCTTAGTTGCTCTTGGGGTGTTTGTCCTCTCTTAGCTTCTCTGGAGCAAGAGTCTGCTTTCAAGGGCCATCTTCAAACTGTCTCTCATCTGCAGCTCCTGTGCTTTCTTCAAAGTGTCCCTCTTGACTGTAGCTCCTCTTCAAAATGTCACTCACAGCTGCACTGAGTTCCTTCTGTCAGCTCATTTATATGGCTCCAGTGATTTAATTTAGACCCACCCTGAATGGATGAGGTAACACCTCCATGGAAATTATCCAATCAGAGTCATCACCCACAGTTGGGTGGGGCACATCTCCATGGAAACACTCAGAGAATTACAATCTAATCAACATGATACGACTGCCCACACAAGATTACATCAAAGATAATGGCATTTGGGGGGACATAATACATTCAGACCGGCACAGAGGGCTATGTGCCTGAACTCCCACTTCTTTTCTGAAGGCCCCTAAGGAGGGATCCTCCAGGGTGAGAGTTTTAGGCACAATGATGACCTCATACTGGTGGTACCCCAAGACTACAGGCTCTCAGACACACCCTCACTTTTGCTGGGGGCAGTCAAGTTTTCACAGATTACAACAAAATCATGATAGAGTGAATGTTAGGAAAGTGATGCAGCACATCATAATTGTTTGCTTTTAAGATGGCTACATAATGCAGATAATAGAGTATAGGCATTTTTTTTCTTTTGAACGTCCCTATTTGGCAAAAGAAAACACACGAAAAGCTCTGCACTCTGGGAATCCGACAGGGTGCAGATCACCCCAGGTGGTTCCCATCTGTGCCACCAATGGATAGCCCTGCCTACAGGTGGGGACACATAGCCCCACCTCTCCGTGCCTGGCCTACGCTCAGCAAACCAGCTGGTCCCCCAGGGCCCGTGACCATTGCTGGCACAGTCGGCGGCTGACTGTACTTCTCGGGGCTTCTGCCCTTCTGTGGGTTGGGCTGGAGGTAGAGGTCCCCTTGGCTACCTTTCCCACTCTAAGGTGTCCATGGTGACATTCTCAGCTCTTTACAAAGAGGAGGGACTGGTAAAGGCAAGCAGCCCCTCAGCTCCTGCCTCAGGTCCCACCAAAGGGGTTAGTGAGAGCTAGGGTGGGCCAACATCACCCCCAGAGAGCTGTGGCCCCCCATCATCACTCCTGGACTAGTCACCACCCCACCCACCATCCTGCCTGCTAGGTGCCCACCAGGTGTTCCCAGCTCTGGGGCCACCATTAACGACATGTTGCAGCAGTTTTACAACGCCTGGCTTGCGACAATTTTACACCTCATTTGATTTACGTTCCTGGATTCACTCCTCTCTTAGAGGCTCCCTCCCTCTGGAGAGTCAGGGCGGGCCATCCACCCTGGCTCCCTGTGTCCCCACAGAGCCTCAGACAGGCTCTAGGTCCTGCATGCAAACAGCGTCCAGACCTGGCCCTGCCTCCCAGGCTTTCTCCCCAGGAGGGTTCCCCAAGCCAGGATGACTCGGACTGAGACCTCCACGGTGGGCTCAGTAATGACCTAGAGCATCCTAGAGCAGGGAATGCCCTTGGGGATTGGTCACCACACCATGCCCATTTTACAGATGGGGAAACTGAGGGTTGGGAGAGAGATCTTGGGGCCCTCAAGACCTTACCAAAGGTCACATAGCCAATCTGGGGCAGAAACCAGTCCCCCTTCTCAGCAGCAGAGAGGACAGAGGCCTGCAGAGTCCCTGCTAGGCCAGCCTCCCAGGACGCGCTGGAGTGGACTCTTTGTCAGGGCAGTGACCTTGACTTAGGCTGAGGAATGGCCATGCTAAAAGACCGTTTGGCCCACCTCCCTCATGGTAGAGGGAGAGAACAGAGGTTCAGAGAAAGGAAATGATTAGCCTTAAGGCACACAAGCCAACCAGATGCAGAGTTCTAGCTGGGGCTAGACCCCCAGTTTCCAGAACCCCAGGATTTCATCAGGTTGTCCTAAGAAGGAAGATCATTTCCATGAGTAGATCCTCTCACTCATCTATTTTGGTTGCCTCCCAGAAGCCAGGCTTGGAGGATATGACAATGAACAGACAGGCCCAGTCGCTGCTCTCATGGACCATGGTTCTGTCCTGAGAGCCAATAAGCACCTGAGCTATAATGGTCCATTATGACGAAGCCGTGAAGGCAACATGCTGGCCCTAGCAATGGACCTCAGCCCCCTATGAATCTTGGTTGAAGGCCAAACTCACCTCCCACTACAGAAGCTAGAAAGGCCAGAAGCTCACTCTGGCATATAACCTAGGTTTGGCCATTAGATGTACCCATCCCCAGTTTAGACTCAGAAGCTGCAGACATGAGGAAATGGGTGACAAGGGCATTCTCTGTGGCCAGGGCTGGGGCAGCTGCAGCGAGGTTGCGTGCCCAGGGTCAGAGGCAATGCTGTGGTGTTGGAGCGTCCAGCGTTCAGCAATTGCCTCGAGATGTCCTCCCTGACCAGTTCTGGAGCTTGATGTGGGGTGATCTTTCCGGCTGTGTACCTCAGGGATGGTGCTCCAGCCTGCTGGGAGGGTCTGTGAGGCTCTCCATATCCTTATGCAAACAAAACCTTTCTATTATGGAGAGATTCCAACATACGTGAGAGTAGAGAGGAAGTACTGAGAGCGCCTATGTACCCATCACCAAGCGTCAACAATCACCAACATTCCGTCATTCTTGTTCACCTTCCTTCCTACACAGCCCCCATACACATTTGTTTTCCTCAAGCATTTTTAAAATTATGTAATAGCCTATATTTTAGAACAGTTTTAGATTTACAGAAAAATTGAGCAGGTAGGTGGAGAGTTCTCTTACAACCCTTCCCACTTGCATCCAGCTTTCTCTATATTAATATTTTCCATTAGTATGGTACATTTGTTACAATTAATTAACCAATAGTGATATATTATCATTATCTGAAGTCTTTATTTCATTCAGATTTCCTTAGTTTTTTACCGAATGTCCTTTCCCTGTTCCAGGATCCCATCCAGCACAGCATATTATGTTTAGTCGTCATGTCTCCTCAGGCTTCTCTGGGCTGTAACAGTCTCTCTGTCTTTCTTTGTTTTTGATGCCCTTGACAGTTTTGAGAAGACCTGGTGAGAAACATTGTAGGATGCTCTTCTTTTGGGAGTTGTCTGCTGTTTTTCTCATGATTAGGCTGGGCTTATGAGTTTGGGGGAGGGAGATCACAGAGCTAAGGTACCATTTTCTTCACATGGCTGAAATAGTGCTGGAAAGAAGTCGTTATGTACAGCTCACACTTCCCCTTCCCAAGGGTGGAATATCTACGTAAATTATTTCAAAGCAACTTCCAGACATCCTATCATTTCACCCAAAAATACTTCAGTGTGTATCTCTTCAAAAACAAACAAAAACTACATTTCTATTACGTCAACCAACATGATTAACAATTATTCCTTTTATTCCTTGATATAGTTTAATATCCAGCCATGTTCAGTTTTTGCTAATCATCTCAAAAAATATCTCTCTACCATTGGTTTGTTCAAATCAGGATCCAACGAAGATCTACCTATTGTATTTCATTGATGTGATCTTTTTTTTTTTTTTTTTTTTAATTCAGTTTTATTGAGATGTATTCACATACCATACAGTCATCTATGGTGTACAATCAGCTGTTCACAGTACCATCATATAGTTGTGCATTCATCACCCCGATCTATTTTTTTTTTAAGTCAGTTTTATTGAAATATATTCATAAACCATACAGTCATCCATGGTATACAATCAACTGTTCACAGTATGATCATATAGTTATGCGTTCATCACCACAATCTATTTCTGAACATTTTCCTTACAATTGATGTGATCTTAAAACTCTTTTCATCTGTAACTGTTTTCCCTCCTTTTGTTCCATCATGCCACTTGGTTCCTGAAGATTTAGGGTCATTTCTCCTGGAGAATTTCCAGCTTTCTGGTCTTGGCCAATTGCTGTCTCATGCCCTTTGGCCTCTCACCTCTGCATTTCCCAGAAACTGGTAGTTACATTGGAGGCTTGATCAGATTCAGATTCTTATTTCAGCAAGGACACCTCATAGATGGTGTATCACATCGGGAGACATAAGTGTCTCATGTCCCACTTTTCACGATCCTGAGATTCATCAGAGGTTGAGATGTTGCCGACATTTCTCCTCATGGTTTCAGCAGCCATTGATGATTGATGCCTTGACCAATATTCTCTTAATAAACATCTTTTCTTAAAGAAAGAAGTCAGTTTTTGTCATCTGCAACTAAGAACTCTGATGACTAAACCCTGGGTGCCCAGTCTGGTGCTTTTTCAATTCAACCTGGCAAATGTCTAATTAAATGCCTACTCCTGAGATGGATATGGCATAGAGGCTGAGAACTCTGGAGCCAGAGCTGCCTGAGCTGAAGTCTACCTCTACTGTGGTATATTCTAGGCTACTGACTTCAGTTTCCTCATCTGTAAAGTTATAAAAAGAATTAAAGGAGTTAATATACATAAAGTCCTTAGAACAGTGCCTACCACAAATAAGCATTCAATAATTGTTAACTATAATAATAATAATAGTTATTATTACTGCTGGGTGCGTTTTAATTCCTAGTTCTCTTTTCCTTCTCCGCATCTTCTCTTTAGGTAATTTCACCCAGTCCCATGGCTTTGGCTATCATCTTCCCCAGTACCTTAGTGCTAACTTGACTGAAGGATACATCATGGATTGAAAGATACACTATTGACAAAATAGCTTTTTTCTTGGGGTGATGATACAGTAAATGCAAACCTTGACTGTAAGATATACTTTAATCTCAGAAGTGTTAAAGTGTAGGAAAGATTTGTGCTTAGAACTGAGAAAATTTGGACTATGCTGATAGCATCTGAAGCCACACTAACCAAAACAACCCTCTACCCTGAGGTTAATGGTTTGGGGTACGGCTCTTCCTATTCATGTGGCTTGATTTGCATACACGTCTCTGGGCCCTACAGAGAAGGATGTGTGAAGTGGAATCCAGGTTTTGTGCCAAGTGCCCTGGATGTTAGAAGCTGGACATTACCAGGACAAGGAGGTGCACTTGACCATCTGACATCAGGGACCTCTCCTAGGAGCAAAAGAGCTCACTCTTATATATAAGGGGTACTCAGTAGTCATGGTTTCTGCCTTGGGATGACCAAGACATAGCTGAGAAAGCAGTCCAGTGTCTGGGTCATTGAGTGGCTATTGTCAAATACAAATCTGAGAAATTTGAGGCCCTTCCCTTCAAAAGAGTTCTGCAGCATTACAATTGCCATTGGGGAGCTTATTAGGAATCCAACAATAAGGCTATGTGGAGAGAGATCCACCTGTGAGGGACTTAAGAGCTATGCTAAGGCAAGTGGAAGACTCAATCACTATTGCTGGCAGAAGCTGAACACTCAGGGTGTCCTTGGAGAACAGTGGTGAAGGGAAATCCTCCCAGTGGGCAGAACGTTGGGCAGGTCACATGGTTGTTTGTCTTGCCTGGAAGGAAATGTGGCCAGATGTTCAGATTTATGTTGTTTCATGGTTTTGTCAGGAAACTTGGAAGGAACACAATTGGAAATTTGATGACAAGGAGATCTGGGGAAGAGATATATAGATAGACCTCTGCAAGAGGTGAAGACATTTGTGTTCCAACTAAATGCTCTTCCAAGGGAAATCTCTGCAGAGCATGGTCTTAATAATCAGATGGACAAGATGACCCATTCTGTGTACACCAGTGGATTCATAAACAAAGCAGCCATGACAGCAGGAGTAGAGATTTTGCACGGGCTTGCAACATGGACTTCCATTCACTAAGACCAACATGGGTATGGCCGTTGCTGAATACCCAACCTACCTACCAATAGCAGAGACCAACACTGAGCCTCCAATATGGCACCACTCTCCTGGGTGGGGGGGGCGGGATCAGCCATACACCTGGTGGCAGGTTGATTACTTTAGACTACTTCCATTTTGGAAGCAATAGCCCTTTTTTTTTTCCAATGGAATAGGTGCATATCCCGGCTATGGTTTTACCTTCCCTGTACACAATGCTTCTGCATCCATGGATTTACAGAATGCCTTATTTACTGTCATGGTATTTCACATAGCATTGCTTCTGACCAGGGAACTCATTTCATAGCAAATGAAGTGCAGCAATGGGCTTGTGCTCATGTAAGTTCTCCATCACTTTAAAGTATCAATCTGATAGAATGGGGGTAATGGCCATTTGAAGGCTCAATTATGGTGCCAGTTAGGTAGAACTCTTTGTAGGGATTGGGTAATATCCTTTGGAATGCAATATATGCTCTGAATCAGTGTCTAATATATGGTGTGGTTCTCCCATAGCCAAGATTCATAAGGTCCAGACATTACAAAGTGAAAATGGTAATGGCTCCTCTCACTACTACTTCTAGCAATCCACTGGAGACATTTTTGTCTCCTGTCCCTGCAACTCTGGGCTCTGCTGGTTTAGAGGTCTTAGTTCCCATGGAACTCACAAAAGAAGAAATATAAACGGCTAAAATACATGTGAAAAAATGATCAAATCACCAGTAATCAAATAAATGCAAGTTAAAGCAACAAATACCATTTCACCTCTTAAATTTGTAATTTTAAATGATAATAATACCTAATGCTGATAATGGTGAGGAGAAACAATTTCTCTTATATACTCTTTCCAGAGGAAAACATCTTACAAAGGCCTTAAAATGTACATCTCCTTGATCAAGTATTTATACCTTTGGGAATCTAGTTTAACGGTTCCAGTCTGGTTTAAAGCCCAGGATTTAGAGCCAGATAGACCTGGCTGTGAATTCTGCCTCTGACCCATACCTGTGTAGATTGAGTAAGCTGGATCACTGTTTCCAGATAAAGTGGAGTGCACAATCAAAACATGGTAGCTATTATCATCACCCTTAAGAAATAATTATAGGTGTTCCCAAAGAGTTAGTTAGTCTTTAGGGTGTTCATCATAGTGTTGTTTCTAGCAGTAAAAAACTGGAAACTACCTAAATATCCATTAATTGAGGATTGTTTAAAATTATGATGTATCAATTGACTGGTTTATGGTATATCATTAAAAATGTGATAGAAAAATATTTAATGAAATGGAAAGATATTCATGACACACTATTAGGCAAAAAAAGCAAGTTATGAAATAGTATATGCTATATGATCTAATTTTTCATTTTTTGTTTTTTTAAAGATGTAGATCATGCACAGAACCAATACTTGAATGATGGGAAGTATAATGCACAGACATTATTCTCTCTTGGAAAAGGGAAATTGGGTAGATTTTCATTTTCTCCTTTTTTCTTATCCATATTTTCCAAATTTGTGCATTTGTAACAAAAAAAAAAAAAAAAAAAAAAAAGCAAGCACAACCCAAAACCCAATGTTTTTGATATAGAATGGCAGAGTGGAGAGCTAGGCCAGCGCCCCATGCCCCATCCCAGGCAGGCTTGTCCTGCCTCTGGGAGGAGGCTGGTTGGCCGGAAGGAGACTTCAGCCATGTCATTTCTGTTACCTCCAAGTTAACGACTCTTCCTTAGCAGGACCCCACACCCTGGCCACCCCCCAGGATGCTGGGTCTGTAATGGCAGGGAGAGAATTCCCTGACCTCTCCACCGAGAGGATGGGGAGAACGTCACAACAGCCTCCACGTCCGAGGCCAGACCTGCCACATTCAGGGCACCCCATAGGAATGTGGCTGCTTGAGAGAAACAGGCCCTGACCCAGCACCCTGGGCCTGCATGTATTGGCTGACGTTCACAAACACGCCGGACTTCACTCCAGCAGACTGAAAATATTTTTCACTGGAGCACCAGTATTTGACTGGAGAAGCAATAATATTCCTTCTCTGGATGTCAAACATCCGGATAAATAGAAGCCTTTTTTCCACCTTCTCTCTTCCCCAAGCGTTACAAAGGATGCTCTGACATAGGTTTTTGGAAGAGACTCACCCATCTAGGTTGAGGGCCAGCTTGTGCCACAGGGAGTGCTTATTTTTAAAAGGAGTGGGAAATATGTGGCCCTCTGCAGGTTTGCTCAGAGGGCCTGGCTTCCTCAGGAGAGAGGGCATGGGCTAGCACAATCTGTCTTCTGCAGCCTGGAAGATTCAGAGTGTTGTGGTGGGCAGCCAAGGCACATCTGGCTTGGGCATCCAAGCCCCTCCTATGGCAGATGGTTGAGGTAGACAGGGCTGGAGAGGAGCCTGGCAGGGAGAACATAACTCGTCTGGGTCACGGGTGCAGCCAGAGTCAACGAGCATATCGGGTCAGGAGTAGAGAGGAAGATTGAGGGCAGACATTAATTCAGGAACTCCCATTATTTTCTTTGAACTGGAACACCAGGACTGCCAACCCACAGAAAGCCAATCTCACCCGGCAGTTGGGAAAATCCAGTGGATTTAGCTAAACCCCCAAATTAAACAAATTCATTCCTAACAATTCCCCATGCCTCACCAAATATAACTGGCAGTTGGGGGCTCTACTGCAGAATTTCTGGGAAAGAAGGTAGAGGGGAGAATGACTCAAAATGAATCATGAAAATCTTCCCAATTCCTTGGGCTTCTTTGACCACCATGTTAACCCAGTTCTTCCGATGACCCCTAGGCTGGGCTTCCTGACCCCTAACTCATGCCGTTCCCCACGTCAAGAGCACAGCCTGCTTCCTGACACGGGGCACTCTGCCTGGGTATCCAGACCCCTCCCCTGGACCGGGGCAAAGCACCTCATTCCAACTCATCTTCCTCTTCTGGCTCATCCTGACCCAACTGGCCACACTTTCCCTTTGATGAGACCCGGTGGCCTGATCCATCTCACCATAAAACCTTAGCTCTGTAATAGTCGACCTCACAGGCAGAATCAGCTCTCCCTGGAGTATTCTTCTATCATAGATGCTCATAATGAAGACTTCACTGATTTGACTTGATAGGGTAAACTCTGGCCTCTTGCCCAGAAGTTCTTGGAAAATCTAGTAAAGGGTCTTGTTCATACAAATTGGATTTAGTCCAAACCTCAGTAATAAATAGAAATCTCGACTCCTCTGCGAAGATTCCATCACTGAGCCCTATTGATGCTACTGCCAAATGTCACCACCAATCTGTCCCTTACTGTCCACCCTCAATGCCTCTCCTTTGGTTCAAATCACCTTTATCTCTTTGCCTGGATTTTTGCAATAGCCTCTTCTGTGCTTCCACTCTGGTCTGTATCCAATTCGTTCACCACACAAGAGCAGGTGTGATCTTTTTTTATGCATAAATCAATTCACATAGTTCCCTGTTTAAAATTCTTGGCCTACTACTGTGCTCACAATACAGTCCGACTTCTTCACCCAATGGCCCTGCAATCTGTCCATTTCTTACAGCTTGTCTTCACCTACAGTTGTTTGCATCACTGCTCCAGACACACTGGCCTTCTTTCTGTTTCTTTATGTGCAAAGCACTTTCGTGGCTCAGACCTACCCCAAGTTTGTCCAGTTTGCCTGAAACGCCCTTTCCACACTAGGCTGGCTCTTTCTTATCCTTTATCCTTCAGGTTTCAGCTTCAGAGAGGCTTTCTCTGATCATCCAAGCCAAAAAAGTCCCTCACGGCATTCTGCTCTTTCTTCCCATTGGAACCTCCCTTACTGTAGAGTGCGTATCTGATTGGGCACTCACTAGTTTAATATCCGTCTTGACACTAGTCCGTGAGTTCCATTATGGCCAAGACCATGTCTGCACTGCTCATCTCTTTGTGAGATCATCCACACAACAGGTGCTCAAAAATAATTTCCTAAGTGAGTAGATAAATAAAAGAGAAAGCCTGGGACTCAATAGGGCAAAGGGCACCAGGAGGCAGCATGATTTAATAACAAGAGGGTACACCTTGGAGTCAGACAGTCCTTGACTGGCATTTTGGCTCAACCACATTCTAGCTGTGTGACCTTGGGCAAATTACTTAACCTCAGTAAGCCTCAGTTTCCTCGTCTATAAAGTAATGATTATAATACTTTCCTTGCTAGATGGTTTTGCAAATTAAAGGTAATGTATTTAGGGAGTCTGGCCCAATGCCTGGCACCAAATAGTTTCACCCATTTATCCAAAGCACATATATTGAAAGTATATTGTGGGCCAGACCTGTGCTGGAGACTCTGGGCTACACAGACCCTGCATTCAAGGGGGCACCGTTTAGAGGATCTATAAACTGCAGCTATTCAAAGTAATAACACTATTACTACTACTAATAAACAAAATGTTAGGAAATTCTCTAGCCAGAGTGAACAAGCCAAGCCACGTGGAAGCCCGCCTGGGAAAACCAAGGAGATGAGAGAAGGGAACAGGGTGTAAAGGAAAAATACAGGAGCCAGTGTGTGGTTTACTATAAATTGTCCTTTGATCTTTCTTTCATGGTTGGCTTAGATTTTCCATTTAACCGAATCCAAGAATTCTCTGAGTGAAGCATTCATTCAATGAACGGATATTTCTTGTAGGGTGCTTTCAAGAGGGAGAAGTTCAGAGGGGAATTTGACCTGACCTCTAACCTCAAGAGGCATTCAGGGTGATAGGGGAACAAGACATGTACACACACACACACGAACACACACTAAGTTTCCCTGAGAAATACGACAGCCCTGGGACCAAGAAACACCTCTTGAGTTCTGGTGGACACACCAGGAAATCCCTCCTCCTCATTGTCCTCCCTCTGCTGTGGAAAGGAAGATTTCCTAGGCCTGGAGGGCATGTGGCTAATGATGGTGATGGGTGACAGTGGTATGGCAATGGTGTGACTCCCCTCTCTGGCTCACTGCCCCACACCACTTAACCCATCTGAGATAGGGCTGGCACTTCCCAAAATCCCAGACCACTCCCATTCCCAGCCAGGGGAATTTCAGGAGCCATAAGCTGGGAACTCAGAACCAGCATGGGCCAGACTGGGACATCAACCCAGGCTGCCAGACATACAAATGGACTGATGGCAGGCTTGGCAGAGTCTGGCTGGCTGTTCACATAACCCCTTCCTTCTCCTTCCTGGACACACAGGTCTATTACATTGACCAGCCTCCTTGTAGTTGGGTGTGGCCATGCAAAATAGATCTAATCAATGAAATGTGAGAGATATGTACTCTTCCCAGGTCTGACCAATAACATCCTCCCATGCTCTTTCTCGTGTTTAACTGAGATGGTGATCCCCAGCATGACTTTGGAAGCTGTTTTAAAGATGGTACAGCTGCCTTCAGTCAAGTTCTCTGAGTGACTGCATGGAAAAGTACACCCCCACGTTCTCCAAACCCAACCCCTAACCTAGAACTGCCCTATGCTGCTACGTGAGCAAGAAATAAATTTCCATTATGTTTATCCATTATATGTTACGTTATAGCAGCAATACCTAACTAATGCACAAGAGTAGTGGCATCTTACCTTAGGAGGGCCAAAGCTGGAAGGGCCAAAGGAACAGTTCTAAATCAGCATCCTTAGAGAAGGCAAGGTATCGTAACCAAGATGTGTAAATACCAATCACAATATCTATGGGGTGTAAATGGAATTAAGGGTTAGATCTAGTCAAGGTGAGGTTAGAAATAAAGGCAGATGGGCCACAGTTGGCTGTTGGGTCTAGTGCTGTCATGCCCAGCCTTTTCTCATGGGTCTTGGTGATTTGAGCATTGGCTCTGATACTCTTGTAGTTGGAACAGCCTCATACCTGGGATTTTACCTCCTGCCCTATATCCAACCCCTGCCTCTAACCCCAGGGCCAATAACTGGGACCCCATGTCATCCCCCTGGGCCTAGGCCCTGACTTATCTCTAATATTCAGTCAATGGTGCAACAGTGTTTTACAGATGAAGAAAATAAGACCCAGAAAAAATGAAGGGACTAATTCATAAAGCCCAAATTGATCTTTCCACCCGGTCTTGGCCAGGGAGTACAATTTCCAGCAAAATCCTGATTCTTTAATGCCCTGGCCAGAGCTTCCCCAAAAGGACCGCTTCTCTCTTCCCTCCCTCTCTTCTGGCAAGTTAGTTTTCCAAGCCTGACCATTGAGAATTAAAAGGAACCGGTTTCTTCTGGTCCCACAGAAAAACAAGCCTGGTCAATTTTCTGTCTGTCCCAAGGCAGCTACTCGCTGCCCGGAGCCAAGCAGACACTGGCCAGTCTGTGTGTATGGGCTGAGGCTGCAGCACCCTCCAGGCAGTAATGACTTCTCGGAGGGAGCTGGCCTCGGCTCAGACCGTTCTTCTGCTGGGGGGAGGGGAGGGTGGAGCTGAAGACAAAACTGTGCTTCTCGTAAAGGTCTCTTTCTAAAAATACAGAGTTACCTAGTGAGTGTCTGCAGGGATGCTTGTCTGAGCAGAGAAGGAACAGAGCAATACAGAGGTTCCTGAGAAGGGCAGCCAGGCTAAGAACAGAGAGCAAAGAGAGCCTTCTCACAATAAGATCTGTACTCCAACAAGATCAAAGATTTCAATTTCTGAAAAATCTGTTAGGATAAAGAAGGTTCTGGGGCACTGAAAACTAGTTTTAAATCTAGTTAAACAATAAAAATAAGTTATTGGTTCTTGTACCTAAAAATTTCAAAAGTGTGAGCTTCAGGCAAAGCTTGATCCAGTGGCTCACATATGTTACCAGGAATCCAGTTTCTTTCTAGCTCTGCTCTTTGCCTCCATGGAATTACTGGGTTGCCAGATTTAGCAAGAAAAAAAAAAGATGTCTAGTTAATTTTGAATTTTAGGTAAGCAACATGTAATTTTTTAGTTGTGTTTTGTTTTTAGTATGTCCTGTGCAATAAGGTGTTCTGTATTTTATTTTACAACACTGTTGTAAGACCAGTTTAATTCATTGCTGCAGGACAACTGCCAAATGAGGTTCTATGCTTCCTCATTCTTGTCCAGCAAGAAAGAGAATGCATCTCTTTATTACTTTTTTTTTTTTTTTTTTTTTTTGGTAACTCCTATATAAGAGAGAGAACAATTATTTTTCAGAACCTCAAAAAAATATTTCCTCCCATCTTCTTGGCCTCAGATGCTTATTTCTGATCCAATTTTTATTGCCAGGGCTAAGGTGCACTGATTTTCTTGGTAAGGAGGCCAGAGGACTTTGGGGAAAGGAGAAGGGAGAGAATGGGTGCTTGAGGAGGGCACCCAAAAGATTTATATGACAGTGGACTTTCCAGTATCAGTCACAGAATCCTAGCTACTCATGGTCAGATGGGACCCAAAAGTTCTCTTAGCCCAATTTGCTATATGAGCTTGAATCCCTTTTATAATATCCCAGTCTTTATTTTCATGTCTCTACTGACAGGGGCTCCCTCCCTCCCAAGGCTCATTCCATTTTTGCTCAGCCCTGACTTGTGATAGTTTGGAGCCATTTTGTACCCCAGAAAAGGCCATGTTTGTTTAATCCATTCCTGTGGATGCCAACCTATTATGGCTGGGGCCTTTGGGTTAGGTTATTTCAATTGCGATGTGACCCAGCCCATTCAAGGTGGGGCTTAATCCCCTTACTGGAGTCCTTTTTGAGTGGATAAAAAACAGAAAAAGCCAAGAGAACTTACAGAGAAAAGCCCCAAAGAAGCTAGGAGAGGACCCATAGAAGCTCAGAGGAAGCCACTGGAAACAGAACCTGAAAGCAATGAAACCCGGGAGTGAAGGACATGCAGACGCCGCTATGTGCCTTCACATGTGACAGAGGAGTCCCAGATGCCATAGGCCTTTCTTCAGCATCCAGGTGTCATCCTGTTGATGCCTTAATTTGGACAATCTCATGACCTGAGAACTGTAAATTTCAAGTTAATAAATTCCCATTATAAAAGCCTACCTATTTCTGGTATATTGCATTCCGGCCACTTTAGCAAACCAAAACATGACTGTTGGAAGATTCTGGCTGAAATCTTTTTTCCTTTTGTCTTCCAGTCATTGGTTCCAGTGCTAACTAGAGGGCAATCTTCTAAACCAACTCCAGATGAATGAGCATCGGCTCTGTGTCAGGCACTGGGCTACACGCTTTTACATTGTTCATCTCCTTTCATCTTCCCAATACCCACTGAAATGAGCTAGTCCCTTTCTAGTGGATGGTCCCAGACTCTTGAGAGTTAAGCCACTTGTCCCCAATTACACAGCTAGTGGTAGAGTTGGGATCTGAGCAAGCCCACCTATTTGTCCTTCACCAGGAAAAAGAACTAACAGTCTCTCAAATACCTGGTAACAGTGTCCCGGTTCTTTGCTCTCAGCTGAGCATTCCAGGGACCTTCACTTCTTAAAGCTGTTGCCTCAGGGGGAACGTGCTGCTCAGATGTGGTTGAGGAAACCCAAAGGAAAACTGTGGATGGGGAGACGCGAGTGGCCCAGGGAACTTCCTATACACTCAAGTCACTCATGGCTTGTATGCTTTCACTCGTCAACATAAGTTAAGCATAAAGACAGACACCGTGCGAAGTGTAGAGGATGAGGGGAGAGAGGGAGGAGTTAGGGTCTGTAAGCTGAAGGAGCTCAGGGCCCAGGAGGGGAAACGGGTGGAATCAGTCATTACAGTGCCTGAAACATAAGCTGAGCGCCTGCTCCAGGGGAGTGTGGGGAGGGCAACTCCAGCAGGGGCAACAGCCCAGGCAAAGGCCCAGAGAGATACGTCCTGGCGTTCAGGCAGCAGAGGATTAACTGAGAGTCAAGTTGTGAGGGTACTTGGTTAGGAGACGGCTGTGCACACGCACCGACAGGATTCTTCTCACTGGCGGGTGTTGCTAACAACACAGGGGCTTGGTGTCCTTAGCCCTCCCCCTGCCCCGGCCCTTCCTTCCTGAAACCCTCTCCATACACGTAGTGACTCATTCCCACAGAGGAAACGGGGTTTGGGCATTTGAAAACATCATCAATGAGCAAAGGACACAGGCAGTTCACACAAAAGGAAACATGGTTAATAAACAAACCTGAGGAAACTGTAGTCAGCCTGGCCATTAATCAAAGAAATGCAAATTAAGACAGCGAGGCACACATTTCCACCTACCAAATTGATGGCCACAACAAAAAGGGTTAGATGATTATATCCAATTCTGGTGAAGTCTGGGGGAAACCAATAGCTCCGACCACTGTTGGAGGCAGGACCAGGCTACATTACTCTGGGGCTCCTAGGACAGAATGAAAAGGGGGCAGGGGGAGAGGGACGTCTTGTTAAAATATTATTAAGAATTGCAAAACGGTGGCAGCAGAGCATTAAACCAAATGCTGGGCCCCTCTGAGCCCTGCTTGGAGGTCTGAGTAATGGATACAGCCCTGTTCCAGGAGAAGAGGCATCTCTTCTCCCCAAAGTCATTCCCTTCAGCTGTCATCAGGCTGCATTCCCTCCTGGCTGCTCAGGGACCTCGTTATTATCCATTGTCGCTTCTCTCGACATTCACTCTCCTACTCTGGACTCAAGCCTTCCCATCATCCTTCAAGATACATACAAGTCCTCCTTTCTAAAAAGACAATAAAAAAACAGAAACTCTCTCTCAAGCCCTCACCTCACCTTCTCCACTTATCCTCCCACTTGCTCTTCTCAGCCAAGCTTCTGGAAAGAACTGCATAGACTCACCATCCCCATTCCTTATCTCTCGTTCATCTTTCCACCTTGCCTGTCTCTCCATCTTCAAAGTTCTTGCCAAGGTCACTGTTCTGGTTTGCTAATGCTGCTGTCATGAAAAATACCAGAAATGGATTGGCTTTTAAAAACAGGGGTTATTTGGCTACAAAGTTACAGTCTGAAGGCCATAGTGTCCAAGGTAGCGCATCAACACAAGTATATCTTCACCAAAGGATGGCCAATGGCATCTGGAATACCTCTGTTAGCTGGGAAGGCATGTGACTGGTGTCTGCTGATCCCAGGTTGTGTTACAGCTCTTCTCTGAGCTCATGCGTTCTTCAAAATGTCTCTCTTGACTGCAGCATCTCCTTCTGTCTATGAACAGTTTATAGGACACCAGTGATTCAATTAAGACCCACCCTGAATGGGTGGGGTAATGCCTCCATGGAAATTATCCAACCAAAGGTCTTGCACACAGTTGATTGAGTCACATTTCCATGGAAACACTCAATCAATAGGTTCCAACCTAATCAACACTGATATGCTTGCCCCCACAAGATTGCATCAAAAAATGTGGCCTTTTGGGGGACATTATACATCCAAACTGGCACAGTTACCATTGATCTAGATCCATTTGTGGCAGCATCCTACACTGGTGACCACTCTCCCCTTCCCCAAATATTCTTCCCTTGGCTCTGGGCCAGCGTGTCCTCCTGGTTTTCCTCCCAAGTCTCCCTCATGCTCCTTGGCCACCTGTCTTCCCCTACTTGGCCATTAAAGTGGTAGTTGCTCACTCTCCTGGTCTGGACCCCGTTCGCCCTCAACCTCTCTCCCTAGGCAAGCTCACCAATGCCTGTAGCTTTAGTCACCACCTACACGCAGCTGACTCAGAAATCCATGGCTCCAATCCTCGAATTTTCCTCTGAGCTTCAGATTCACACCAGCTGCCCCCCGACCTCTCCGTTTGCCTATCTCAAAGACGCCTCAAATTCCTTATGCACAAAATCGCCCTGATCCTGGTCCTCATCCATTGTCCCCTTTATCTGTGGATGGCACCACCATTCATCCTGCTTCTTATGCCAAAAGTCTGAGAACCACCCTTCACATTCCCTTCTCCTCCCATTTCCCCATCCACTTAAATCACATCCACTACAAAGTCTTGTCAGTCTTTCCGCTTCAGTATTTCCTTAATGTATCCACTTAACTCCATCTCTATCCCCTCTTGTAGCCTAAGCTACTCCCATCTGTTACCTGGACCACTGCAATAGTCCCCCAAGCCCACCCCCACCAAGGGCTACCTCCTATCAATTCTCAAACCCTTCCCCCTACATATTGCAGCCAACGTGAGGGTTTGAAAACACACACCCAGTTCAAGAGGGTCACGTTGCTCTCTGGATAAAGACCAAAACCCATACCATGGCCTCCAAGGCTCTGTGCAGTCTCGCCCCATGCTTCCCCAGTTCTTGTGCTCCAGCTATCAGGGTCTCCTTCCAGTTCCTTGTACTCTGCCAAAAGGAGTTTGTACGAGCCGCTGCCTCTGCATAGAATGCTGCTCCTTCCCTCCCACCCTTGGCCTAGTTAGCGCCTACTCATCCTTAAGAAAGGCTTCCATTAACCACTAAAGTCGAGTTCCACCATTAAATACTTTCATAGCTCCATGTCTATCTCCTTAGTAACACTAACCATGGTCATAATTTTATCCATCTGCACAATGATTTGACTGAGTCTGTCTCCCTGTCTAAACGGTGGGCTCTGTGAGTGTAGACTACATATTTTCCGCACCGCTGAAACCCCGACACTTAATCAGTGTCTGGCAAGAAGAAAGTGCCCAATAAAAATTTGGTGACTGAATGAATGGAAATCTGTTGATAATATATATTGAGAGCCATAGAAATGTACATATGTCTTGATTCAATAATTCCACTCCTAGGAATTTATCCCAAAAAAAGTGATCCAAAAGAAAGAAAATATTTTGTACATGAAAGATATTAACTATAACATTTTCCTAATAGCTACATTTTTGAAAACATTCATGTCCAGCAATAAGGAAAATGTTAAAGAATGGTAGCACCTCAAAGTAAAAAAAACGTGGTCATTAAAAATAATTATGAAGACTAAGTAACAATATCAAAAACAGTATATAATATGACACTTGTTTTTTGAAAGCTGAATGCAAAGTTGAATTTTTACAGCTATATAAAAATATTTCATGCATGCACACAAGTATCAGATGCGAGCAAGGAAAAATAAATGGTGATTTGTCTAAAAAGTGGGCCAAGGTTGAATTTTCCATTTCATTTTTCTCTTAGTGTAGTTATAACACAGGTTTTGCACAAATAATACTTTAATGTAGGCTGTGAGTTTCATCTAGCAATTGTGGGTCAAAAAAAAAAAAACAGCCATGTTAAGCTAAGGGTCCATCAACTCACAGCTAGTTAAATTTGATTCCCTATACAGTGGAGTCACAAATGCCTAATAAATAACGCTATTTTAGAATGACTTTAATAACCACTTTTAAAATAGATCTCAAGATAATTATACCCTATGTCTAAATAATATTTTATGAACATTCATATGTATGTCTTTGTATGGACATATGTTTTCATTTTCCTTGGGTAAATACCCAGGAATGGAATGGCTGGACGATGTAATAGATGTATTTTTAACTTTTTAAGGAATTGTCAAACTGCTTTCCAAAGTGATTGTACCATTTCACATTTCCACCAGCAGAGTATAAATGCTGGTGGGATGTAAATGCTTTACCTTTTTGCCAGCCTGTGGTATGATCAGTCATTTTAATTTTAAACAATTTTTATGGACATGTAGTCATATCTCATTTTGGTTTGAATTTGCATTTCTCTAATGACTAATACTGCCAAGAATTTTTTCATGGGTTTATTTTATGTTTGTACATGATCTTTGGTGAAGTGTATGTTCATATCTTTTGCCTGTTTTTAAACTGAGTTGTTTTTCTTTTTAATATTGAGTTATAAGAGATGTTTACATATTCTGATATGTCCCTTATCAGATATATTTTTCAATATTTTCTCCCAGTCTGTAGTTTAGCTGTTCACTTTCTTAATATAAGATGGTCTTTGGAAAGAAATTTAAAAATTTTTGATGAAGTGCAGTTTACCAATTCTTACTTTTATAGTTTGTGCTTTCCTTAATCTAAGGTCACAAATAGTTTTCTCTGTTTTATTGTATAAGTTTTGTAGTTTTAGATCATACATTTAGGTTTCTGACCCATTTTTGAGCCAGTTTTTGTATTTGGTTTGAACCAAGGGTCAAAGGGCTTTTTTTGTTTTTTTGGTTATAGATATTCAAGTGTTCCAAAATTATTTGTTGAAAATATGATCCTTTCTTCATTGAATCATGTATTAGTCAATGTTCTACAGGGAAACATTATGGAAATACTATAAGATTTATTATAGAAATTGGTGAATACTACCATGGAGATTGGCAAGTCTGAATTCCATAGGGCAGGTTGCAAGTTGGGAACGTCACTGAAGGTTTCCATGAATTGCCCAGGAGAAGTTCGTGTACAAGTAGAGATAGAAATTCTTTCACTGCTGACATCATCAATTCTCCTTTAAGGCCTTCAACTGATTGGATGAGACTTGTCTCATTGCTGAAGGCAATCTCCTTTGTTGATTATAGATATAATCAGCCATAAATGTAATCAACTGACTAGTAATTTAAACCCACAAAATATCCTCACAGTAGCAATCAGGCCAGTGGTTGTTTGACCAAACAACTGGACACCATAACCTAGCTAAGTTGATGCATGAACTTAACCTTCACAGATTGCCCTGGAATCTTTGTCGAAAATAAATTGACATGGGGAAAGAATAGTTTTATCAAAAAATGGTGCTGAACTGCCCTACCCTCTACATGAGACATGACTTCCAGGGGTGTAAATCTCCCTGGCAAGGTGGGACATGACTCCTGGGGATGAGCCTGGACCTAGCATCACAGGATTGAGAAAGCCTTCTTGGACCAAAAGGGGGAAGCAAAATGAAACAAAATAAAGTTTCAGTGGCTGAGAGATCTCAAATAGAGTCGAGAGGTCATTCTGGAGGTTATTCTTATGTATTATATCAATATCCCTTTTTAGTTTTTATTGTATTGGAATAGCTAGAAGGAAATATTGAACCTGTTGAATCCAATAGCCTTGATTCTTGAAGATGATCATCTAACTATATAGCTTACATGGTGTGACTGTGTGATTGTGAAAACTTTGTGGCTCCCACTCCCTTTATCCAGTGTATGGACAGATGAATAGAAAAATGAGGACAAAAAGTAAATGAATAATAGGGAGGGATGGAGTATGAGATGTTTAGGTGTCCTTTTTTACTTTAACTTTTATTCTTATTCTTTTGTGTGTGTAGTAATGAAGATTCAAAAATTGTGGTGATGAATGCACAACTATATAATGGTACTATGAACAATTGATTGTATACTGTGGATTGTATGGTATGTGAATACATCTCAATAAAATTTAATTTAAAAAAATGATGTGGAATGACTAGATACACATGTGCAAAAGAAGCTGGAACTCAACACAAAAAAACCTCAAAATAGATCATGGATATAGATGTAAGAACTAAAACTATAAAACTCGTAGAAGAAAACATAGGAGTAAATCTTCATGACCTTGGGCTAGGAAATAATGTCTTAGATATAAAATCTAAAGCATAAGCAACAAAAAAAAAAAAATAAAGTGGACCATGTTAAAATTTAAAAGCTTAGTGCTGCAAATGAGGGCATCAAGAAAGTGAAAAGACAACCCACAGAATAGGAGTCTTGTATCTGACAAGGACTCTATCAACTCAATAATAGAAAGACAGCCTAATTTTAAATGCAGGCAAAGGACTTGAATAGAAATGTCTCCAAAATAGATAAACAAATGGCCAATAGGCACATGAAAAGATGCTCAGCATCATTAGTCATTAGGGAAATGCAAATCAAAACCAGAATAAGACTTCATTTCACACCTGCTATGATGGCTAAAATAAAAATGATGGTCAACAAGAAGTATTGGGGAATATGTGGGAAAATTGGAATTCTCATACATTGTTGGTGGAAACGTAAAATGGTGCATCTGCTTTAGAAAAAAACCTGGCAATTCTACAAAGAATTAAATATAGAGTCACCATATGACCCAAAAATTCTACTCCAACTTGATACCAAAGATTTTTACCCAAGGAAATGAAAACACAACTTCATGCAAAAACTTATACATGAAAGTTCATAGCAACATTACTCACAATAGCCCCAAAGTGAAAAGACCACAAATGTGCATCAACTGAAGAAAGAATAAATAAAATTTGATATATCCATGCAATGGAATATTATTCATCCATAAAAGGGCATGAAGTTCCCAAAGCCAGATAAAGATACCACAAGAAAAGAAAATTACAGACCAATACCTTATGAACACAGACGCAAAAATCCTCAGCAAAATACTAGCAAACTGAATCCAATAGCATAAAAAAAGAATTACATACTGTGATCAAATAGGATTTATCCTAGGTGTACAAGGGTGGTTCAGTGTAAGAAAATCAATTAACAAAATACCCCACATTAATAGAAAGAAGGGAAAAGAGCCACATGATCGTCTCCTTTGATGCAGAAAATGCATTTGACAAAATCCAGCACCCATTTTTTTAATTCATTTTTATTGAGATATGTTCACATACCATGCAGTCATACAAAGCATACATTCAGTTGTTCATAGTACCATTATATAGTTGTGTGTTCATCACCAAAATTAATTGTTGAACATTTTCATTACCACACACACAAAAATAATAAGAACAAAAATTAAAGCGAAAAAGAACAATTAAAGTAAAAAAGAATGCTGGGTGCCTTTTTTTTAATTTTTGTTCCCATTTTTCTACTCATTCATCCATACACTGGACAAAGGGGAGTGTGGTTCATATGGCTTTCCCAATCACAGTCACCCCTCATAAGCTACATTTTTATACAATAGTCTTCAAGATTCATGGGTTCTGGGTTGTAGTTTGATAGTTTCAGGTATTTACTGCTGGCTATTCCAATTCATTAGAACCTAAAAAGGGTTGTCTATATTGTGCATAAGAGTGACCTCTTGGCTCCTTTTGGAATCTCTCAGCCACTGAAACTTATTTCATTTCCTTTCACATCCCTCTTTTGGTCAAGAAGATGTTCTCCATCCCACGATTCCGGGTCTAGACTCCTCCCCAGGAGTCATATTCCATGTTGCCAGGGAGATTTACTCCCCTGGGTGTCAGATCCCACGTAGAGGGGAGGCCAGTGATTTCACCTGCCAAGTTGGCTTAGCTGGAGAGAGAGGGCCACAACTGAGCAACAAAGAGGCATTTGGGAGGAGGCTCCTAGGCACAATTATAGGGAGGCCTAGCCTCTCCTTTGCAGCAACAGTCTTGCCAAAGGCAAGTCCCGTGGTAGAGGGCTCAGCCCATCAAACCACCATTCCCTTATGTCTGTGAGCACATCAGCAATCATTGAGGTAGGGAAGCCCAACACCCCTGCATTCTCCACCAGCTCCTCAAGGAGCTCTGCATATTTTTTTCATTGTTTTTAAATAACTCTTTTTTTAAAAAATTAACTATATCAAAAAATAAAAATAAAAAAACATACAGTAAAAAAACATTTCAAACAAACATAACGTAACAAGGGAGTAAGAAAAAGGCAACTAACCTAAAATAACTACTTTACTTCCAACATGTTCCTACTCTACCCCAAGAAAATAACCTAATATAGCAACATTTCTGTGAACTTGTTCCTACCCTACCCTTCAGAAATTAACAAACCATAGTAATTTCTGGGCATTCCCAGAACGTTAAATTTACCCATGATAGCTTATCTGTTCTTAATGGGTTATCATTCCCCCTCCATTAATTGCTCTCTATCACTAGTTCCCCTACATTCTACATTATAAACCATTTATTTTACATTTTTCAAAGTTCACATTAGTGGTAGCATATAGTATTTCTCTTTTTGTGCCTGGCTTATTTTGCTCAGCATTATGTCTTCAAGGTTCATCCATGTTGTCATATGTTTCATGACATCGTTCCTTCTTACTGCCGTGTAGTATTCCATCGTGTGTATATACCACATTTTATTTATCCACTCATCTGCTGAAGGACATTTGGGTTGTTTCCATCTCTTGGCAATTGTGAATAATGCTGCTATGAACATCGGTGTGCAAATATCTGTTCGTGTCACTGCTTTCAGATCTTCCGAGTATACACCAAGAAGCAGCACTCATTCTTGATAAAAATACTTGGAAAACTAGGAATAGAAGGAAACTTCCTCAACATGCTAAAGGGTATATATTAAAAACCCACGGCTAACATTATACTTAATGGTGAAAGACTGAAAACTTTTCCTCTAATATCAGGAAAAAGACAAGGATGTTGTTCTTGCCAGAGTAATTAGGCAAGAAAAAGAAATAAAAATGCATCCCTTAATTAGAAAGGAAAACTTTCACTATTTGCAGGTGATATGATCCCATATGTATAGAAAATTCTGAAAAAAAAAATGCACAACAAAGCTGCTAGAGCTAATAAATGAGTTCAGCAAAGTTGCAGAGTAAAAGATCAATACCCAAAAATCAATGGGGTTTCTATACACAAGCAATGAGCAATCAGAAGAAGAAATCAGAAAAAAAAAATCCGTTTACAATAGCAACTAAGAGAATAAAAGATCCAGGAATAAATCTCACTAAGGATGTAAAGGACTTGTATACACACTCACTAGAATGGAAACTATTAAGAAATGGAAAATTACAAGTGTTGGGGAGGATATGGATAAATAGGAACACTCATCCATTGTCAGTGGGAATTTAAAATGGTGCACCTGCTGTGGAAAAGTTTGGTGGTTCCTCAGAAAGTTAATTATAGAATTACCATATGGCCTGGCAATTCCACTTCTAGGTGTAGACCCAAAAGAACCAAAAGCAGGGACTCTGACAGATATTTGCACACAGATGTTGTAGCTGCATTAGTTCCAATGCACCCCAAGTGTCCATCAACAGATGAATGGATAAATAAAATGTGAAAAGGAATGAAGTTCTGACACGTGAGACAACATGGATGAACCCTGAAGACATCATGTTGAGGGAAATTAGCCAGACAGAAAAGGACAAATATTGTATGAACTTCACTGATATGAAATAAATGGAATAAGCAAATTCATAGAGTCAGAAATTAGAATATAAGTTAGCAGGGTCTGGGGTCTGGTAGCGAATGGGGACTTAATGCTTAAATGGTAGAGTTTCTGTTTGGGTTGATGGAAAAGTTTGGGTAATGTATGGTGGTGATGGTAGCACAACATTGTGAAAGTAGTTAACAGCACTGAGTTATATATTTGAAGGTGGTTAAAAGGGAAATTTTTAGGTTGTACACATGTTATTAGAACAAAAATTTTTAAAAGCACCGTAAGAATGTACAACATAGTGAATCCTAATATAAACTATGGACTATAGTTAATATTGTAATTATAAAAATATTCTTTCATCAATTGTAACAAATGTACCATACTAAATGCAAAGTGTTCATAATAAGGTGTTATTTGGGAACTCTGTATTTTATGCATGATTTTCCTGTTAACCTACAACTTCCCTAATTAAAAAAAAAAAAAGGGAATGAAGTACTGATATATGCTGCAAGATGTAGGAACCTTGAATGTATTACTCTAAGTGAAATGCCAGTCACAAAAGGCCTCATATTATGTGATTCCTTTTATATCAAACATCCAGAATAGGCAGATCTGGAGACAGAAAATAGACTATTGGTTGCTTAGGGCAGAGGTGGAGTGGTGGTGGACAGGAATGGGAAAGACAGCTAATGGGTACAGGGTTTCTTTTAAGGGGGATGAAAATATTTTAAAATTAGATTTGATGTTTTTTGCAATCCTGTGACTGTTAAAAACCATTAATTGTATGCTTTAAGTAGGTGGATTATATGACATATAAATTATATCTTAATAAAGCTGCTAAAAAAATCAATGGACCACATATGTATGGGTCTGTTTCTGGAGTCTGGATTCTGTTCTATTCATCTATTTGCTTATCTTTTTTGTTTTTTATCTTTATTTTACTTGACTTTTTTTTTCTTTTTAATTTTTATTGGGATTGTTCAGATACCATACAATTATCCAAAGACGCAAAGTGTACAATCAGTTGCTCCTGGTACCCTCATACAGCTGTGCATCCATCACTGCACTTAATTTTTGTTAAATTTTAAGAAACTTTTCATTACTCCAGACAGGAAATAAAGTGAGAGATGAAAAAAGAAAAAGAAAAAAAAAAAAGGAAAGGAAACTCAAATCCTCCCATATCCCTAACCAACCCCCCTCAATTGTTGACTCGTAGTGTTGGTATAGTACATTTGTTACTGTTTATGAAAGAATGTTGAAATACTACTAACTGTAATATATGGTTTGCAATAGGTATATATTTCTTCCCTATATGCCCCTCTATTATTAACTTCTAGTTGTATTGTCATACATTTGTTCTGGTTCATGGAACAGTTTTCTAATATTTGTACGGTTAATCATGGACATTGCCCACCATAGGATTCAGTTTTATACATTCCCATCTTTTGACCTCAACTTTCCTTCTGGTGACATATATGATTCTGAGCTTCCCCTTTCCACCTCATTCACACACCATTCGGCACTGTTTGTTATTGTCACATCTTACTACCGACACCTCTGTTCATTTCCAAACATTTAAGTTCATCCTAGTTGAACATTCTGCTCATACTAAGCAACCACTCCCCATTCTTAAGCCTCGTCCTATATTTTGGTACCTTGTATTTCATGTCTATGAGTTTACACATTATAATTAGTTCCTATCAGTGAGGCCCTGCAATATTTGTCCTTATGTATCTGACTTATTTCACTCAGTATATTGCCCTAGAGGTTTTGTCATCAACCCATTTTTTTTTAAAGATGGTTTTGTTCACACACCGTACATTCCATCCTAAGTAAATAGTCGATGGTTCTCTGTATGGTCACATATTTATGTGTTCACCACCTTCATTACTATCTATATAAGGTCATCTACATTTCTTCCACAAGGCAGGAGGGAGAGTCAAAGAAGGTAGAGAGGCAAAAGAAAGAGGAAAAAAAATGACAGCTAGGAAGTAGCAAAAGGAAAAGTAACCTTAAATCAAAGTAGAGTAAAGAATCAGACAACACCACCAATGTCAAGTGTCTAACATGCCTCCCCTATCCACCCCTTACCTGCATTTACCTTGGTATATCGCCTTTGTTACATTAAAGGAAGCATAATACAATGATTCTGTTAGTTACAGTCTCTAGTTTATGCTGATTGCATCCCTCTCCCAATGCCTCCCCATTTTTAACACCTTGCAAGGTTGACATTTGCTTGTTCTCCCTTGTAAAAGAACATATTTATACTTTTTATCACAATTGTTGAACACTCTAGATTTCACCAAGTTATACAGTCCCATTCTTTATCTTTTCTCTTTTATTCTGGTGTCTCACATGCTCCCAACCTTCCTCTCTCAACCACATTCATAGTTATCATTGTTCAGTGTACTTACATTGCTGTGCTACCATCTCCCAAAATTTTGTTCCAAACCACGCACTCCTGTCTTCTCCTATCACTCTGTAGTGCTCCCTTTAGTATTTCCTGTAGGTCAGGTGTCTTGTTCACAAAGTCTCTCATTGTCTGTTTGTCGGAAAATATTTTGAGCTCTCCCTCATATTTGAAGGACAGCTTTGCTGGATATAGGATTCTTGGTTGGTGGTTTTTCTCTTTCAGTATGTTAAATATGTCATACCACTTCCTTCTTGCCTCCATGGTTTCTGCTGAGAGATCCGCACATAGTCTTATTAAGCTTCCTTTGTATGTGATGGATTGCTTTTCTCTTGCTGCTTTCAGGATTCTATCTTTGTCTTCAACATTTGATAATCTGATTATTAAGTGTCTTGGCGTAGGCCTATTCAGATCTCTTCTGTTTGGAGTACGCTGCGCTTCTTGGATCTGTAATTTTATGTCTTTCATAAGAGATGGGAAATTTTCATTGAACATTTCCTCTATTATTGCCTCTGCCCCTTTTCCCTTCTCTTCTCCTTCTGGGACACCAATGATACGTACATTATTGTACTTTGTTTCATCCTTAAGTTCCCAGAGCTGTTGCTCATATTTTTTCATTCTTTTCTCCATCTGCTCCTTTGCGTGCAGGCTTTCAGGTGTTTTGTTCTCCAGTTCCTGAGTGTTTTCTTCTGCCTCTTGAGATCTGCTGTTGTATGTTTCCATTGTGTCTTTCGTCTCTTGTGTTGTGCCTTTCATTTCCATAGATTCTACTGGTTGTTTTTTTGAACTTTTAATTTCTGCCTTATGTATGCCCAGTGTTTTCTTTACAGCCTCTACCTCTTTTGCAAAATATTCTCTAAACTTTTTGAATTGATTTAGCATTAGTTGTTTAAATTCCTGTATCTCAGTTGAAGTGTGCGTTTGTTCCTTTGACTGGGCCATAGGTTTGTTTTTTTTAGTGTAGGTTGTAGTTTTCTGTTGTCTAGGCATCTGACCTCCTAGGCCACCCCAGTCAGGTTTTCCCAGATAAGAACAGGCTCAGGTCACAGAAGGAGGAAATATTCAGTATCTGGTTTCCCTGATGGTTTTTCTTAGAGGATTGATACACCTGTGCTTTTCTGCCTGGCAGGTGCACCTGTCAGCCTGTCACAGCTGGTGTAAGAGGGCGTGGCCTGTGGCTCTCCTCCTCCAGGTTTTGGGGTCTGGTTCTGGAAAGGCGGGCAGTAGATCTGGGCCCCTCCCTTTCCTCTTGGGAAGCTATGCCCCCTCAAGAGAGGTCATCTGCATATCAATAAGTTCTTTGTTTCTCTGACTCTGCTGATCTAAGGGTTTTGATTTTAAAATGGCTGAGGCTGTCTTTACTGCAAAGCACTGCGGGCTGAAAACAGCTGAGGTTTTCTCCACAGAGAGAGAAAGGGACAGGAAAGCTCCCAGGTTCACCCGTCAGCCAGAGATAGCACCTGATCCTCTGGGCTCCCCGTCCTGAGACAGATATGTCCCCCAACTCTCCCAAGGTCAGTTGTCACCAAAAGCTTCTGTCTACTTGTTGAGGATTCGCTGTCTGTACTGAGCAGTTAACATTAAAACCCCACTTGGAGCTGGGCTGAGCGAGTGCTGTTCTCTAGCACCCCAAGGCTTCCGTGAGGGAGGGGCTCTTGGCTCTCAGCTCTCAGCGTGGGTCCACAGTTTTGATTACAGATTTTATGCTACGATCTCAGGCATTCCTTCCAATTCATTGGTGGATGATGAGTGGACAGTCACGTTTGTTTCCCGCAGTTATTCCAGGTTATTTACTAGTTTTTTGATCATTTATGAATTGTTCTGGGGGGGACTAACAGTCTTCCACTCCTCTCTATGCTGCCATCTTAGCTCCTCTCTCTATTTGCTTATCTTGACACCAATATTACACTGTCTTGATTACTATACTTTTATAAATTGAAAATGAGGAAGTGTAATTCTATTAGCCTTTTCCTTCTTTACAAAAATTGTTTGGCTATTCTAGGTCCTTTGCATTTCCATACACATTTTAGAATCAGCTTGTCATTTTCTCAAAAAACAGCCTGCAGATATAGCATTGTATCTATAGATCAGCTTGGGGAGAATTGACATCTTAATAATATTAAGTATTCTGATCAATGTGTATGTGTATCTCTCCATTGATTTAGGACATCTTTAATTTCTCTGAACAATGTTTGTAGTTTTCAGGCCATGCATGTCTTTTGTTAAATTCATCCCTAAGTATTTTATATTTTTATGATCCACAAAGTTTTTTTAATTCAGTTTTATTGAGATATATTCACATACCCTACAATCATTCACTGTATAAAATCAATTGTTCACAGTACTATCATATAGTTGTACATTTATCACCACAATCAATTTTTGAACATTTTCATTACTCCAAACAAAAAATAAGAATAAAAATACAAGTAAAAAAGAACACCAAAAATATCCCATGCCCCATTCCCCCCATTTTTCATTTAATTTTTGTCCTCATTTTCCTACTCATCTGTCCATATACTGGATAAAGAGAGTGTGAACCACAAGATTTTCACAATCACACGGTCACACCATGTAAGCTGTATAGTTATACAATCATCTTCAAGAATCAAGGCTACTGTGTTGCAGTTCAACAGTTTCAGGTATTTCCTTATAGCTATTCCAATACACTAAAAACTAAAAAGGGATATCTACATAATGGATAAGAATAACCTCCAGAGTGACCTCTCAACTCCATGTGACATTTCTCAGCCACTGAAGCTTTATTTCATTTCTCTTCCCCATTTTAGTCAAGAAGGCTTTCTCAATCCCATGAAGGTTGGTCCAGGCTCATCCCTAGGAGTCATGTCTCACATTGCCAGGGAGATTTACACCCCTGGGAGTCATGTCCCAAGTAGGGAGGGCATGAGATTACCTGCAGTGTTGGCTTAGAGAGAGAGGCCACATATGAGCAACAAAAGAGGTTCTCTGAGGGAGACTCTTAGGCACAATTATAAGTAGGCCTAGCCTCTCCTTTTTTTTTTTTTTTTTTTTTCATTTTTATTGAGATTGTTCAGATACTATACAATTATTCAAAGATCCAAAGTGTACAATCACTTGCCCCTGGGTACCCTCATACAGCTGTGCATCCATCACACTTAATTTTTGTTCAATTTTTAGAAACTTTTCATTACTCCAGACAAGAAATAAAGTGAAAGATGAAAAAAGAAAAAAAGAAAAGGAAACTCTAATCCTCCCCTATCCCTAACCAACCCCCCTCAATTGTTGACTCGTAGTATTGATATAGTACATTTGTTACTGTTTATGAAAAAATGTTGAAATACTACTAACTGTAGTATATAGTTTGTAATAGGTATATAGTTCTTCCCTATATGCCCCTCTATTGTTAACTTCTATTTGTATTGTCATACATTTGTTCTGGTTCCTGAAGTGATTTCTAGTATTTGTACAGTTGATCATGGACATTGCCCACCATAGGATTCAGTTGTTTTTTTTTTTTTGTTTTTGTTTTTCCAAGTTCAATTTTTTTTTTTTAATTCAGTTTTATTGAAATATATTCACAAACCATACAGTCATCCATGGTATACAATCAACTGTTCACAGTATGATCATACAGTTATGCGTTCATCACCACAATCTATTTCTGAACATTTTCCTTACATCAGAAAGAATCAGAATAAGAATAAAAAATAAAAGTGAAAAGAGAATACCCAAACCATCCCCCCATAGGATTCAGTTTTATACATTTCCATCTTTTGACCTCCAACTTTCCTTCTCGTGACATATATGACTCTGAGCTTCCCCTTTCCACCTCATTCACACACCATTCGGCGCTGTTAGTTATTCTCACATCTTGCTACCAACACCCCTGTTCATTTCCAAACATTTAAGTTCATCCTAATTGAACATTCTGCTCATACTAAGCAACCACTCCCCATTCTTAAGCCTTGTCCTATATCTTGTTACCTTATATTTCATGTCTATGAGTTTACACATTATAATTAGTTCCTATCAGTGAGACCCTGCAATAATTGTCCTAATGTGTCTGGCTTATTTCACTCAGTATATTGCCCTCGAGGTTTTGTCATCAACCCATTTTTTTTTTTTTTTTTAATATGGTTTTGTTCACTCACCATACATTCCATCCCAAGTAAATAATCGATGGTTTTCTGCATGGTCATACATTTATGTGTTCACCACCTTCACCATTATCTATATAAGAGCATCTACATTTCTTCCAAAAGGCAGGAGGGAGAGTCAAAGAAGGTAAAGAGGCAAAAGAAAGAGGAAAAAAAAAGACAGCTAGGAAGCAGCAAAAGGAAAAATAACCTTAAATCAAAGTAGAATAAAGAATCAGACAATAGCACCAATGTCAAGTGTCTAACATGCCTCCCCTATCCCCCCCTCTTATCTGCATTCACCTTAGTATATCACCTTTGTTACATTAAAGGAAGCATAATACAATGATTCTATTAGTTACAGTCTCTAGTTTATGCTGATTGCATCCCTCCCCCAATGCCTCCCCATTTTTAACACCTTGCAAGGTTGACATTTGCTTGTTCTCCCTCGTAAAACAACATACTTGTACATTTTATCACAATTGTTGGATACTCTAGATTTCACCAAGTTCCACAGTCCCAGTCTTTACCTTTCCTCCTTTCTTGTGGTGCCTCACATGCTCCCCACCTTCTTCTCTCAACCGTATTCATAGTTACCTTTGTTCAGTGTACTTACATTGTTGTGCTACCATCTCCCAAAATTGTGTTCCAAACCACACACTCCTGTCTTCTATCACCCTGTAGTGCTCCCTTTAGTATTTCCTGTAGGACAGGTGTCTTGTTCACAAAGTCTCTCATTGTCTGTCAGAAAATATTTTGAGCTCTCCCTCATATTTGAAGGACAGCTTTGCTGGATACAGGATTCTTGGTTGGTGGTTTTTCTCTTTCAGTATCTTAAATGTATCACACCACTTCCTTCTTGCCTCCATTGTTTCTGCTGAGAGATCCACATATAGTCTTATTAAGCTTCTTTTGTATGTGATGGATCGCTTTTCTCTTGCTGCTTTCAGGATTCTCTCTTTGTCTTTGACATTTGATAATCTGATTATTAAGTGTCTTGGCGTAGGCCTATTCATATCTCTTCTGTTTGGAGTACGCTGAGCTTCTCGGATGTGTAATTTTATGTCTTTCATAAGAGATGGGAAATTTTCATTAATTATTTCCTCTATTATTGCTTCTGCCCCCTTTCCCTTCTCTTCTCCTTCTGGGACACCAATGATACATACATTATTGTACTTTGTTTCATCCTTGAGTTTCCGGAGACGTTGCTCATATTTTTTCATTCTTTTCTCCATCTGCTCCTTTGCGTATAGGCTTTCAGGTGTTTTGTTCTCCAGTTCCTGAGTGTTTTCTTCTGCCTCTTGAGATCTGCTTTTGTATGTTTCCATTGTGTCTTTCATCTCTTGTGTTGTGCCTTTCATTTCCATAGATTATACTAGTTGTTTTTTTTAACTTCTGATTTCTGCCGTATACATGCCCAGTGCTTCCTTTACAGCCTCTATCTCTTTTGCAATATCTTCTCTAAACGTTTTGAATTGATTTAGCATTAGTTGTTTAAATTCCTGTATCTTAGTTGAAGTGTACATTTGTTCCTTTGACTGGGCCATAACTTTGTTTTTCTTAGTGTAGGTTGTAATTTTCTGTTGTCTAGGCATGTTTTCCTTGGTTATCCAAATCAGGGTTTCCCAGACCAGAACAGGCTCAGGTACCAGAGGGAAGAAATATTCAGTATCTGGTTTCCCTGAGGGTGTGTCTTAGAAAATTGCTCCACCCTTTAATGCCCTGGGTCACTGTGCTTTTCTGCCCAGCAGGTGACGCCTGTTAGCCTATAATTCTTGACTGGTGTGAGGAGGTATGGCTGTGTTCCCCCAGGCTCTGGGGTCTGGTTCTGAATGGAAAGGGTCCCACCACTTTCCTCCTAGAGAAGACAGAGCCCCCAGGTGGAAGTCATTAGCATTTCAATGGTCTCGCTCTCTGCTTGTGCTGTCTCCACCCTTCTCTGCTTCACAGCCCTGGAAACTGAAAATGACTGGGGCTTTCTCCACTGAGCCAAAAAAGAAACAGATAGTCCCCTTCAGACCCAGTCCAAGGCGACCCTCCGGCTCTCCCAGGTCAGTTGTCACCCATAGCCTCTGTCTGTTTTTTGGGGATGCGTACCTGTAGTGAGCAGTTCACACTCGCTACTTAAAACCCCAGTAGGAGCTCAGCTGAGCTATATTCGCTTGCTGGGAGAGAGCTTCTCTCTGGCACCACGAGGCTTTGCAGCTCGGGCTATGGGGGAGGGGGTCTCATGACTTGGATCCGCAGGTTTTACTTACAGATTTTTTGCTGTGTTCTCGGGCATTCCTCCCAATTCAGGTTGGTGTATGATGAGTGGATGGTCTCATTTGTCCCCCCGCAGTTATTCTGGATTATTTACTAGTTGTTTCTGGTTTTTTGTAGTTGTTCCAGGGGGACTACTTAGCTTCCACTCCTCTCTATGCCGCCATCTTGCCCCTCCCTCCCTAGCCTCTCCTTTGCAATAACAAGCTTCATAAGGGCAAGCCCCAAGATCTAGGACTCAGCCTTCTAAATTGGTTGTCCCCAATGCTTGTGAGAATATCAGCAATTCCCCTGGTGGGGAAGTTTAATATTTCCACATTTCCCCCCAATGCCTCAAGGGGGCTTTGCAAATATATTTTTATTCTCTGCCCAAATTATGTTGGGATTTTTGGGCTTCACACTAACTTGTACAAACCAATCAAGGCTTCACACTAACCTGTAAAAACCAATCAGATCTCACTCCTTATTCCAAGTTCCATGTAAGTATGGTGTTTGGATAAACTGACCGTACTAGTTAAATTATTTAGTGTGCTGCAGAAAATATAGATCATCTTCCTTTGGTCTCACACAGAAGTTGAAATTTTAAAATACTGTCAATATCATCCTTTACCCTTTAGTCTGATTTGCCTTAGTCCTAACCAGATCTGCTTCATTCATATCTCTAACCGAAGTCTGAACTCCTTTTCAGCTTTCTTTTAACAGTTGTTGTATGGGGTAATACTGACATTCATAGCTGCCGAACTCTAGCTCTGAATCTCAGGTGTCACACAGATATCTGAAGTTCCAGAGACCAACAAGGTTATACACAAAGAGCTCAGCATCTCAGAATTTAGAGATAACCGTTACAACTCAGGAACAGATGTGACTGCTGTAAGAGCTTACGATCTAGGGAACTTTACAGTAACACTTCCCCTGATAACCTATGCTTTCAGATTCAATTCTCAGAGTTTATACGTTATAGTTAGTCCGATTAGTGAGGCATTATAATGTTTATCTTTTCGTTTCTGGACCCACAAAGTTTTTCAAAGAATTGTATCAGCATAAATACTGCCAGCTTAGACTGAAAGGAACATAAGCAGTACAAAATGAAAAGGGGCCATTTGGACCCCTAAAATTCGGCTGGCAAGCAGCAGGCTGAGAAAGCTACTGAGCGCAAATTGTGCTACTTTTCATGAAACAATACTTTGGCTTTTTAAATTTTCAATTTCTAATAGCTTTTTGCTAGTGTATAAAATACAATTAAAATTTTAAAATATTGGTCTTATATACTGTGAAATTCTAAATTTACTTAATAATTCTAGTAGCTTTTTGTAGCTTCCTTAGAGTTTCCTACCTAGATGATCGTGTCACCTGCAAATTGAGAGTTTTATTTCTCCCTTTCCAATTTATATGCATTTTATTTCTTTCCACTACAACATTGAAAAGAAGTGGTAAAAGTACACATGACTGTCTCATCCCACGTTGTAGAGAAAGGATTCAGTCCTGCTCCTTGCAGTAACCAGTCTCCAAGATGACCCCCAGTAATCCTTACTTACTGGTGTAAGTGTCCTTGTGTAGTTCTTGTGTAACTGTATTGGTTTGCATGACTAATACAACAAAGAGGAAGTGATAGTATGTGAATTCATAGACTAGACCATAAAAAGCACTGTGGTAGCCATCTTGGTGGATCATTTGCTTTGCTGGAAGCCAGCTGCCATGCCAAGAATCCCCATGGAGAGGCCATGAGGCAAAGAACTGTGGCCTCCTGACCAAGCCAGGGAAGAACTGCACCTCCAACCAACAGCCATGGGGGAGATGCCATATTAGATGTGGATGCTCCCTCCCCACTCACATCTTCATGACCACAGCTCTGGCCAACACTTGACTGCAACCTCACAGGAGACCCTGAGCCGGAACCACTCAGCTAAGCCACTTCAGGTTCCTGACCCTCAGAAGCCACATGCAATAATAAATGTTTGTTCTTTACGCCACTAAATTTTGAGGTAATTCATTACAAAGAAATATTTAACAAATAAAGATTTTGGTATCTAGAAGTAGGGTGCTGCTATAACAAAAACTTAAAATTTGGGAAAGGCTTTGGAACTGAACAATGGGCAGGAGATGAAAAGACTTTGAGAAGACTGTAGGTAAGGGCTTGAAGGGAAGTGAGGAACACATTATTGGAAACTGGAGGAGGAAAGGAGGTTCTTGTTATGTAGCTGGAGAAAGTTTAATAACACTGTCAGCTGCATTTAGGTGGAAAGTAAAAAATGCACCTACTAAACTGGGTGAACGGGCTATGGAGGTTTCCACCCCGAGTACTGAAGATGCTTTCTGGTTTCTTCTTGCCACTTAGAGTAAAATGCTAGAGAAGAGAGTTAAGTTAAAGGAAAGACTGCTCAAGTTTTTAAAAAGAGACAGGACTTGCAGTTTATGAATACTCCCCTCTCTCCAGAAAATGAACAATGCTAAAATTAAGAAATGGCTCTGAGTGAGATAAAATCCAAGGCTCTCTCAGGAAATTGTGGTTAAGAGATGAAGCTGAGGGAGAGTATGACTGTGGAATCCTTTGTTTACACCTCAGAAAGATCAAAGTTGGTGCTGCAGAGTACTATTCAGTCAGACTGAACCGCTGATTTTAGGGGTGTGAGTTAGTGGAACATGAGCAACTAAATGAGACAAGATTCTGGAGCCAGACAGCTGGATGTCGTGGCAAGTGACACCAAGAGAGGTGTGGAACAGGGACTGCCAAGAGAGCTGAGCATTCTATAATAGAAACTCTGGTTCAAGTCCAGTTCTGCCACTTACTAGTTGTGACCTTGGACAATATACTTCATGCCTCAGTTTCATCAGCAGTAAAATGGGGATCATAATACATGTTTTATAGTTATCGCGAGAGTTAAATGGTTTAATACATGTAAGCATCCTGATATACAGACTGTGATAAATAATTGGTAGTTGTTGTTATTATTTGGGAAGGGATATTTTAAAAGCCTGCATTTCCTGGATGTGGGTCCAAGCTGTTAGAGTTTGTACAACAAAAGGAACTATGGCCTTAATTTGTTGTCAAAGGCTACTGAGGTCAAGTCATGGTAGTAACAGTAGAACAAATGTAAGACTAGATCCCAGGGCTTTTTTTCCCTCTAACTTTTTATCTTGGAATATTTCAAAGTTATAGGACAGTTGCAAAAATAATACAGAACAATACAGAGAACTCCAATATAACTCTACTCAGTTACACAGATTTACCAACTTTTAACATTTTGTCATATTTGTTATGTCATTCTCTACTCTCTTTCTCTTTTCTAAACATCTGAGAGTAAGTTGAATACCCCTTGAAAACTTAATACTTTCATGTATATTCCCCAAGAACAAGGATATTCCCTTACATAATCTCATTAAGTACAGTTGTCAAGTTAAAAAACATTTAACACCAAAACAAAGTATTTAATCTATATTCCGTTTTTTCAGTTGTCCCAATAATGTCCTTTTGGGAATTTTCTCCTCCATCATTAGACCCAGTCCAGGATTATGTATTGCATTTAATTGCCATTGTCTCTGTAGTTTCTCTCTCTTTTTCTTTTATTGTGGAAACATTATACAACGTAAAATTTCCCATCACAATTGTGCCTAAGATTAAAATTCAGTGGGATTAATCATATTCACAGTGTTGTTCTACCTTCACCACCACCATTATCAAAACTTTTCCATCACGCCAACCAGAAACCCTGCACCCATTACTCATTAACTCTCCATTTCCTCTTCTTCCCTGCTCCTAGTAACCTGTACTGTACTTTGTGTCTCTATGAATTTGCTTATTCTAGGTATTTCATCTAAGATACATCATATAATATCTGTCCTTTTGTGACTGGCTTATTTCACTCAACATGACGTCTTCAAGGTTTATCCATTCTGTAGCATATATCGGAACTTCATTCCTTTTTACAGCTGAATAATATTCTCTTGCATGTGTATACCACATTTTGTTTATCCACTCATCTGTCTATGTACACTTAGGTCACTTCCACCTTTTGGCTATTGTGAATAATACTGATGTGAACATTGTTGTATGATACCTGTTTGAATCCCTGTGTCTGATTTTATTGGGTATATATCTGGAGGTGGAATTGCTGGGTCATGTGGTATTTCTATGTTTAACATTTCTAAGAACTGCTAAACTGTCTTCCACAGTGGCTGTACCCTTTTTCATCCCCACCAACAATGTCCTACAGTTCCAATTTCTCCATCCTTCTCAGCCCTTGTTATTTTTCATTTTTAAAATAGTAGCCACTCTAGTGGTTTTAAGGTGGTATCTCATTACAGTGTTGGCTTGCATTTCCCTGATGGCTAATGATGCTGAGCAGCTTTTCATATGCTTACTGCCCATTTGTATACTGTCTATTGAGAAATGTCTATTCAAGTCCTTTGCCCATTTTTAAATTGGGTTGTTTGTCTTTTCGTTGTTGAGTTGTAGGAGTTCTTTTGTATATTCTGGATAGTAACCCATTATCAGATATATTATTTCCAGAATGGTTTTTCCTATTCTGTTGGTTGTCTTTTTACTTTCTTGATAGTGCCATTTGATGCACAGAAGTTTTAAATTTTGATGAAGTTCAGTTTATTTATTTAATTTTTCTGTTGTTGCTCTTGTTATTTTGTATAATAATCCATTCCTTAATGCAAGGTCCTGAAGATATGTCTCTATGTTTTCTCCTAATAGTTTTATATTTTTATCTGTTATATTTAGGTCATTGATCCTTTCTGAATTATTTTTTATATATGGTGTGAGATGTGGATATCCAGTTTTCCTGGCTCCATTTGTAGAAGAGACTATTCTTTCCCCATTGAATGAACTAGGCACCTTTGTGAAAAATCAGTTGGCCATAGATATTTGGGTTTATTTCTGAACTTCTAATTCTTTCCCATTAGTCTATATCTGTTCTTGTGTTTAGTTACCATACCCTTTTGATTGCTATATCTTTGTAGTAAGTTTTAAAATTAGGAAACTTGAGTCCTCTAACTTTGTTCTTCTCTTTCAGGTTGGTTTTGGCTATTTGGGGCCCCTTGCCCTTCTATGTGAATTTGATGCTTAGCTTTCCCATTTCTGCAAAGAAGGCTGTTGTAATTTGGGGGTGGGGAGTGCTGGGAGGATTATATTGACTCTCTAGATCAACTTTGGTAGCATTGACATCTTAATGATATTAAGTTTTCCAACACATGAGCAGGGAATATCATTCCACTTATTTAGGTGTTCTTTAATTTCTTTCAGTAATGATGTGTAGTTTTCCATGTACAAGTCCTTTACATCCTTGATTAAATTTATTCCTAGATATTTAATTTTTTGTTGCTATTGTCAATGGAATTGTTTTCTTGGTTGCCTTTTCAGAATGTTCATCATTGGTGTATAAGAACACCACTGCTTTGTAAGTGTTAATCTTGTACCCTGCCCTTTCCTGAATTCATTTATTAGGTCTAATAGCTTTCTTGTAGATCCTTTGGGCTTTTCTATATATAGGACAATGTTATCTTAGTATAAGGATAGTTTTATTTCTCCCTTTCTGATTGGGTCACTTTTATTTCCTTTTCTTGCCTAATTGTTCTGGCTATCACTTCCAGTACAATGTTGAATAGTAGTGGTGATAGCAGTCATCCTTTTCTTGTTCTTGATCTTAGGGGGGAAGCTTTCAATCTTTCACCATTATGCTGTTAGCTTTGAGTTTTTCATATATGCCCTTTATCATGTTGAGGAAGTTCCCATTTATTCCTAATTTTATGAGGGTTTTTATTGAGAAAGGGTGCTGGATTTTGTCAAATGCCTTTTCTGTGTATCTTAACGTCTCCCTCATTTTTGAACAACAGTTTTGACAGATACAGTATTCTTGAGGCTTTCAGAATTCTCTGTTTATCTTTGGCATTTGACAGTTTCATCATAATATGTTGAAGGGTAGGGCTATTTGAGTTTATCCTGTTTGGAGTTCATTAAGCATTTTGGATGTGTATATTCATTGTCTTTCATTAAACTTGGAAAACTTTCAGACAATATTTCTTTGAATATTCTCCCTGCCCCTTTCTCTTTTTCTTCTCCTTCTGGGAGTCCCACAGTGTGTACATTGGCATGCTTGATGGTGTCCCACAGGTTCCTCAGGCTCTGCCACTTTTCTTCATTCTTCCTTTCTTTTGCTCCTCAGAGTGGATGATTTCAGTTGTTCCTTATTCTGCTAGCCCCAATTTGCTGTTGAACCCCTCCAGGGAATTTTAAATTTCCCTTACTGTGGTCTTCAGCTCTGTTGGGTTCCTTTTTATAATTTCCATTCTCTATTGATGTTCTCTTTGTGCTCATCTATTCTTTTTCTGATCTCCTTTAGTTCTTTGTATATGTTGACTTTTAGCTCTTTGTCTGGATTGCCCCAGGTCTTCTTCACTCATGATTTCTAATGCTTTAATCTACTCTTTGCCTAGGCCGTCACTTCTTGTTTCTTTGTATGTTTTGTAATCTTCTGTTGAAACCTGGACATTTTGATATTTTAATGTGCTTTCACTGGAAATTAGAGCTGAGGTGTCAGTTCCTTAAGCTTGCCTGCTGCTAATGTTATAACAGAGCTTTTTCTGAATGCCAGGAGCTAACCAAAAAAAAGGAAAAAAGAAGTCTTTTCATATGGACCCGTGTGAGTGCTCTCCTTCCGGGCTTATCCATATAAAATATTTAGAGAATAACTCCAGGCCACAGTATAGGGGCCGCCTGATCCTTCCTGTACATACATTTTGGGCATGCATGTGTGGCCCTAGGAATTCTCCCACTTACATGGATACATATATCCCCTAGGAAACAGTTTCTTCACAGTCCTGAGCACTGCACTGTATGTCCTACAGCCAGCAATCCCTTGCCCCAGGCTGCCACAGCATTCTGTAGGAGAGCCCTATAAACTGCCTTCTACATGCAGGGTAAGTTTTGGGATGATGAAGTCCCTCAGGGCACCACCAGACAGGTTGTGTCAGACATACATGCTCCCAGTATGTGCATGAGGGTTGCTCTGCTCCCTCTGAAAGTGGGACAGGAACCCACACAGGGAGTGTAGGCTGACTCTGCTGAGCCAGTGAAGGGTTCGGGAGGGGCCAGCCAGGGCACCACAAGATCCTACTGCTTGTAAGTAGCCTTTCTCTTGATTCAGTGCTCACCCTATTTCTGTAAGCTATGAGCTGTTTTCTGGAGTTGTTGAGAAAGATGTTTCTGCTAATTCTTGCTGGTTGTTCAACGCTTCTGTGGGGGATAGAGGCCCAAAGCCTCTCACTCTACCATCTTGATTGGCATGGAGCCAAATCATATTTGTTTGGAGGTTTTTGATTATAGATTCAACCTGTTTATTTATTATTGGTCTGTTGAGCTCGTCTAATATCTTCTTGAGTCAGTTTAGGTAATCTGTGTGTTTCAATGAATTTGTCCATTTCATCTTGGTTATCTAATTTGTTGGTGTACAATTGTTCATAGTAGCCTCTTGCAATCCTTTTTATTTCTGTAAGATTGTTAGTAATCTCCCCTCTTTCATTTCTGATTTTTATTTGTGTCCTCTTTTTTTCTTTTCCAGTCTAGCTAAATGTTTATCAAGTTTACTGATCTTTTCAAAGAACCACTTTTTAGTTTTATTGAGCCTCTCTATTGTTTTACTATTTTGTATTTCATTTAATATGTTCTATTATTTATTATTCCCTTCCTTCTGCTCACTTTGGGTTTAATTTTCTCTTCTTTTTCTAGTTCCTCGAGATGTGCGGTTAGCTTATTGATTTGAGATTTTCTTCTTTGTAAAGGTAAACATTTACAGGTATAAATATAAATTTCCTTCCATGCACTGCCTTTGCTGCATGTATCCCATACATTTTGGTATGTTCTGTTTTCATTTTCATTCATTTCAAGATATTTTCTCATTTTTTCTTGTGATTTCTTCTTTGACCCTATGGTTGTTGAGGAGTATGTTGTTTTATTTCTATATCTGTGAATTTTCTTGTTCTCCCTCAGTTGTTCAACCCAACACTTACAATTTGCAATGAATGACACTGACAGAGCTGAGGAGCGAAAAGGAGAGAGAGGTTTCTGTGATCTGAGAACACTTAGAATCAGATAGTCAGAGCTGGAAGGGACTTTTTAAAATGCTTCTCCAACCTCTTCAGTTTTTTTGTCAGATAGGGAAAGAAGCTTGGAGGGGAAGCAAGATAGCTGATAGTGTTGGGGCTGCACCTGACACTAAGGAGCCTCCAGTTTCCTGGTGCCTTTAACACGGAAGTGGGCATCGTCCCAACTCCTCTCTCTACAACCAGTCTGTGCAAGGCCTGTCAGATATGACTGGTCCTCCTTCGAGTTTGTCTTTAATCAAACCTCATGCTTTGAAAGTTATATCAAGTTTGCCAACACAGTTTCAATTCTCTTTTAATAAGATGCTTTGTCTATAGCATATGCATATGATAATGTCAGTATAAGGACTGCAGTTTAGCTGTAATATATGGAGTCAAAAGAAAAGAAAAGATTGGTCTTCACTGTCAGAGAAGGGCTGAAATAACTATAAGTGTTAATGTAATGTTTTATACTTTCAGCTAGCATTTATTAAGAAGTTATGATGTGCTAGTCACAACTGTATTAGGATGACCAATTTTTGACCTATAAAAATGACAATTTCAGATAGGTCAACCTAATATATTATGTCATTTACTCATGATAAAACTCATGATATACTGTTATTATCTCCACTTTGCAGGTGAGGAAACTGAAACAAAGAGGTTAGGTGACTTATCCAAGGTCACACAGCTAGTAAGTGGTGGCATCAGTTTATGAATCCAGGGTGTCTACCTCTAGAGCCCAGGCTTATGAACCATTCTCTGTTCATGGAGACAGCTGTACCCACAGTCTTCTGAGGCTGGACCTGGAACCTACCCCACACCCCTCCTCCAACCCTAGAGTCAGGCAACTAGCTTCCCTTAGGGAATCAGATCATCCCCAAACCTTCTGGGGCCTTATCAGGAAGAGTATATGCTGGACCAGCCCTGTGATTTCATGCTGGTGGGGCTGCAAAACAATGGAACAACTTACCAGCACCAGACATTGCAGAACAGACAATGTGCTTCTCCAAACACTAGCCAGCAGAATAACAAACACCAGTGACTTCCATAGCACCAAAGTCTAAATATTGAAGTGGAGCATCCATACCTCGCCACGTGTGCTGATATTTCAGTGGAAAAAGCTGGCTGTTGCTATTGTCTGGATTCCCCAGAGGGACTATCTGAGGCTGTTTCCCTGGTTCTACAAGATTTCACCACCTCCCTCCAGCCCCCAGCCTGAAAGATGGCTTGTCTGATGTGAGCCAGACTGGGGGCCCTAAACATCTCACTGTGATCTTCACTAATCTATAGCAAACCAAGAAGATAAAGACTATGTGGAGAGTTATTCCTAAAGCTAAATGTATCTCGTTTAAAGAATCCTATTTATGTTTCCTGGTTCCTTTCTTATAGCTCTTCCCTTACTCTCTGCAAGATGGTTCCGTCCTCCTCTCTGTACTTAGCAGCATCCTCTTCTAATGCATGCTCTCTGCATTGCACATGGTCCTTGTAGCAGCTTCTCCAACCCTACAACTCTGCCTTCCATCTTTTCAGTTTCAATTTCCACTGCTCATTGCTTCATTCTCTCAATATTTCTTTGCTCACATTCCCTTGACATAATCTGATTGGTCTAACATGCCTCTTTTTATACAGGATCATGTTATATATAGCTGGTTAATCAATAAACCAGTGGCCCAAGACATGGCTGTTCTTTGAATAGGTGGTGACAGTGGGCCAGTTCCTCTTAGATGGGACTTAAAAGGCAGGTGCTAAGGTTGACATGGCTGGTATAAAATGCCAACTCTTAGATTTTGTACCAAAGTTGCATTGACATTTCTCAGCCCAGGAAGGTGTCAGAATCATGGTTCAGGGAGGTCCGCCTGAGATACACAAGGGATACGAGAGGGGTCGGGCTCTTGGGGGAGAGGTAGGTCAGTCTCACACTAAATGGTCAGCAGTCAGCTCAAGATGGTAGTTGTTGTGGCAGAGAGGAAGTCACAGATTCAGACAGATGTAGGAACTGAAATCAGGAGACCTTGGTGAATAACTGGATATCTGGGATGGACAAGAGGAAGGATAGATGGTGGCATTATTCATTGAGGAAAAACAGGAGAAGAGCAGATTTGGGGGATGAAGGAGAAAAGGCGAGTTCCTTTCTAGCATGTTGAAATATGAGACATCTTGCTAGCTTAACCAACTAGAAGTTGGCTGTTCAAGTGTGAAGTTTAGGAAAGAAGTCTAGGCTGGGATATAGATGTGGGAGTCTCCAGCATGGAGGCAGTTGAAATGACAGTGGATGGTTTCACCCTGGGAGATGTAGAGTGCATAATTGTCACTCAGCAAACACTTGTAGGATGAATGAGTGAATGAATGAACGAATAAGTGACCTGGCCAAGACTTGGGGTTTGTTTGTGTTTCATTCCTTTTCAAGAGATGAAGCCACTCATTGAGACCCTGTAGTCTGAAAAAGTAGAGTGGAGAGTAGAAAGAAATGGGCTTTGAAGGCAACACTGAGTTCAATTGCAAGGTCAGAAACTTACTAGTTATGTGCCTTTGAGCTTCATCCTACAGCCTTCATTTCCTTGTCTCAAATGGGTATGATGATATTCAATATATAGTAAAACTAGAAAGAATCCAACAATGAGGAAAGTAATTTACTGTATAATGTTCTGGAGGCAACTATAATTAATATGGATAAGAATTATGCCTTATACTATTTTCTACAATAAATTCCAGATGAGATTTTGTACATGTCTGAAAAACAAACCATAAAAAAGATATGAGAGTGGAATTCCACCTTTATCATATTGGAAGAGATTCCATCACCATAGACAAAAATGATTTTCAAATGAAAACAGAAACCTTTTGTTGAATAAAATAGAGAACAATTGCAAGAGGAAAACAACAGCCTGGAAGAAATAACAAACCACTGGTACATCTAAAACATATTCATTTCTGATACAAAAAGCTAAAACCAATGCTCATTTTCCACTCAGTAAACAAAAAAGAAGATGAACATTTACAGAAGAAGTACAGATGGTAAATCAAAACATGAAAAAGTACATAGCTCCACCAGAAATGAAAGAAATGCAAACAAACTGGCTATGAAGAATCAGCACACACTTATCAAACGAGTCAAAGTAAACTAAAATGATAAAACTCTGTATTGGTAGAGCTGTGGGAAACAGGCAGGGTAGAGAAATTCAGAGCACAGACTCTGGAGCCAAACTGTAGGATGCAATATTGGCTCCACCATACACCACTTCTAAGACCCTGAGCAAGTTCCTTAATCTCTCTGTGCTTTGGTTTCCTCATCTGTCAGATGAGGTTTAAGTGAGCTAACGTATATAAAGAGCTTGGAACAGTGCCTAACAGATAGTAAATGCTGTATAAATACTCTCTCTTATTATTTTGAGGCAGCAGGGAGTCTTCCTCACCATTTTGCTTTCAATTATAGTAGAAAGGACATGGTCTTGGGAGCCACAAGCTCATTTATTCAACAAATATTTACTAAATGCCAGATCTAGGTACAAATCCCAGTTCCGCTAATTATTAGTGATGCAACCTTGGGAAAATTGCTAGTAATTTTATGAGATATTGCATCTGTATGGGGACGGGCAAGTGGAAGGTCCTTAATGAATCTGAGATTCCTGACTCCTCCTACAACGTCAGCCTAGCCCAGTGCCCATCTTATATGTCATGGGATATGCTCTCAGCTGGCTACCAGCTTGAACCCACTGAGATCTTTAGAGGCCCCAACTCCTGAAGCCTACTTACTGTGTGATTCAGGTCCAAATTCATTAACTTCTCAGAAACATCTGCCTTTCATTAATTCAACAAATATGTACTGGGCATTTTTTAAATGTTTTATTGTAGAAATATCTATACAATCCAGAATTTCCCATTTTAACCATTTTTTCAAGTATACAATTCAACATTGTGCTTTCATCACCACCACCCATTACCCAAATCTTTTTGTCCCCTTCTGAGTATTCTGTATGTGCCAGGTTCACCTCTCTAGGCATTGGGTTTCCCCATTGGCATCTGGATACAATGGTGATGCCTGCCCGGCTCCACCCTTTCGAAAGGATGGGATGAGGTCAGAGATGGGAAAGGCCTTTGACGCGGCCTGGCCTCAGCCCTTCCCCTCCATCCACAGGGGAGTCTCGGTCCCCCTGAGCAGGCCCCTGCGGCCTAGAGGGGAAGACAAAGTGAGGCCCTTGCACGGCTGCTCCCTGCCCTCGGGAGCCCCCTCCGCCGCTGGCCCATGACCGATGACTTCACCGGCTGTGTGGTTGAAACCTGAGCTGCTCTCGTTCCCTTGCTCAGGGCCGAGCAGGAAGTTTTTTTCCTGCGGTGGAAGCTTTTGTTCTCAAAGCCTTGATCGTGCGGCAGAGGAATTTCCAGCCAGCTGACATCAGGCTGGACTGGGGCCCAAGCCCATCGGAACTGCAGGGGTGGGGGGTGGGGGTGGTGCTGAGGGTGGTGCAGGGCTTCAGGCACCAGGTGGCTGTCCCCTCCTGCCTCCTCTCCCTGCCTTACAGCCCTCCCACCCCAGAATCCTCTCCCCTCCATCCACTCAGGAAGAAGCTCATTCCCCCTGAAAGGAGATAGAAAGAAGGGTGCAGAGTGGTTTCTAATTTTGTTCCAGCCACATACTTTCAGCCTAGTGCCTTGGGCCAGGAACTTAACTTCACTGGGACTCAGTTTCCTCGTCTGTAAAATGGGAATAATAGTAGTACCCACCTCAAACCTCCTAGGAGTGGGTATCAAATGTAAAGTATGAAAAACTGCCGGGTACATAGTAAATGTGAAAGCAGTAAATACTAGCCACAATTTTTGTCCGGGCCCAGTAAAGAGTCCAGCTCAAAGCCAAAAGTTCCATGAAGGTCAGTTCCCTCCTCAGTCTCCCCCTTTACGTGCTCTTCCACTGCTGGAATCTGACTGTGCTATTCCTCCCAGGAACACAGATGGTTGTACCCAAAGATAACCTAGGGGGAGAGGCAATGCTTGAGTGAATGGGGTAGAAGGAGCACCAGATAGGGAAAGGATGGACTTTGTATTCTAGTTGGTTCACTTGCTGTGTGACCTTGGGCATGTGACCTACCTCTCTGGGTCTCGATCTCCTGAACTGTAAAATATGTTGTGCATGTGTGTGTGTGTGTACACCTGTGTGGGGAAGGAGGCGGGAGAGGGATCAGGCTCTGCTGATCCAACTGGAATGTGAAGGGCCTCCAGACAAAGCTGGCATGTCTTCTTGAATGTCAGTTTCACATGAAGCAAAGTAATTTAGAATGTAATTTTAAAACCCCCAAACACACAAGTACCTCACAGAGTAGAATGCAAAATTGTGTGAATTTTTAAGCAAAAACATGAGGCCTTAGGGAAACACTGGGCTTGCATGGTTGTTCCATATCCACCTAGACCTCTGATCCCTGGGGCGTGAGCTCTTTCCCATGCAACAACAGAACTTCTTCACTGGAAAGATGTGAGGCTTTGGACTAGGTATTCACTTAGACCCTCCAGTTGAGAGACCAGAGAGCTTTGGATTCTGAGCTCCCTTCAGCACACTGGGAATCCCAGGACATCCGCCATTCACCACCTTGTTAGAACCACCTCCCCACTGCACACACAATTGCCAACCCAGGGCAAGGGGTTTGCCCACTCAGAAAAGACGCGCTGGGAGAAGAGGTGTGCAGATGGTGGGTGTAGTGGCGGAGGAAGTGGGATTAACCGCTGGAGGAAGCAGTCTCTGGCAGCTTTGTGGGGAATCATCTTGGGGCTTCCCCCAACTTCCAATTCCTCTGCTGGTCAAAATGGCAGGAATTTGAAAGTGAGAGCCTGTCTTTCCCTCTAGCTCCAGCCCTCCCTCCTATCCTCCATCGCCAAGCCTCTCGAATGTGCTGTCTTTGGTCACCTCCCACTCACTTCTCCACCTGCGGTATTCTGGCTTCTGCCCCAGCACCCACCTGAATTTGCTCTTGATAAGGCTCTGCTCACTTCTGGCTTCTCTGCAGATACTCTGGCTCTCCTGCGGTGACTTTGAGGGCACAGCCTGCCCTTGGCCTTCCTGCTGTTTGGTTTCTCCTTCTCAGGCATCCCTGTGGCTTCGCTCTCTGGCTGCTCCCAAGGCTCCTTGCCCCAGGGTCCTTGGTCCCTGCTGCTCTTGCTCTCCCTGCCCCACTACCTGCTCCCAAAGCTCCAATCGCTCTCTTTACCGTGATGGTCTCGGACTCATCCCCACCTCAAACCCAGACTTTGCCACCTGGCTGCCCCCAAACACCTCACAGGCCTCTCAAGCTCAGCAGGGCTCAAATGGAGTCACCGCCTCCCCCTGTCCTTCCACATGTCTTCAAGGCACTGAAACCAACTTGAGAGCTGGTTAAACCAACAGTGGCACCTCCTTCCCCTCCCTCTGCCTCTCAGTTTGTCTGCAGATTAATTGACTAGCTTCAGTCTCATCTACTTAACTAGACCCCCATGGCGCTGAGGTCAGGGTTTGTGAATTGCCCCTCTGAGCCTCCCTCCCCAGGCCTGGCACCAAGTTGGGTGCACATTAAGACCTTCATGAATATGTGTGGCTTGATCCTGAAGGGAGGTCAGTGTCAGGTTCTGGAGACCCCTTTCTTCAACATTATGAGGAGAACCAGGAAGGAGATAGAGTGGGGTGACCAGAGACCCAGGGTTTTGTCTTTGTTCTTCCACTAATCATCTGTGTGATTCCGGGAAAGCCACAACCTGTCCCTCAGCCTGTTTCCTGAACAGTAAGATGGAGAAGGGAGAGCGGGTTCCTTCTCAGGGAGGGAAGCGTAGAGGGGTACCGGGCCTCACAAGGTCACATGTGGTTGGAGCCACACAGTCTGAAGTGGGAACACACAGTCCTGCTCTGCCTTGGGCCAAACTGGCCTCCAGACTCACCCGCTTCACTTGGGTCTACGGGCAGCAAGAGGAATCATTTAAAATACAAATCTCAGCAGGCTGCCTCTGCTAAAAATCTGTCAGGGGTCTCCATTGTCTCCAGAATGAAGTCTGAAGCTTGGAGAGGCCTGAAGAGAACTCGCTCTTCACGACCTGACCTCTGTTTTTGCTTTTCCCCCACAACCCCTGCCCTCCAGCCACTCCTCAGAGCTCTACCGCTCACCCTTGTGCCTGCTGTTTCTTTCTCCTGGGATGCCCACCCCTGTCAGCCTGCGGCACATCCTTCGTAGCTGGTTTCACGATGGCTGGCCCAGAGTCCTCACTGTCAGGGAAGATACACAAAGATTCCTAAAGCAAGGCAGGATAAGGCAGGGACCCTCAGTATAGATATCACTGAGGAAAACCGGCAAACAGCCCAGGGCTCAGACCCATATCACAACTGAGAAACTTCCCACCTCATCCACACTCTCCCAGCTCCTGCTCCTCTAGACTTTGGGCACCTGCCCTAGTGAATGTCCCATGTGGCTACCAGCCAGATAACGCATCTCCACCCCTTCCCTGTAGTAAATAAGCAAGCTCCGGCCTGAAGCTGGGCTGGGTGGAGTTTGTTCCCTGGGATCTGATGAATGGGATTTTTAAACCTGCAAAGCCGAGACCCTGGTGAAGACCCCCTTGTGAGCATCCACTTGCAACACCCCCTTGCGACACCCCCTTGTGAGGCCTGCTATGCGCAGCCACCCTGAGTCTCCCTCCAGGATATGTCTCAAATGCCACATCTGGCGCCATCTGTTTCAGCTCTGTTAGGCAGGGCTTAGCAGTTAAAAGCACTGGCTGTAGAGCAGGGATTCTCAACCGGGGGTGATTTAGACCCCAGGGGATATCTGGCAATGTCTGAAGACATTTTTGGATGTTATTTCTTGGGGGGGTACGTGCCACTGGCATCTAGTGCAAGCATCCTACAATGCACAGGACAGCTCTCCACAGCAAAGAATTATTCGAATTATCTGTCCCAAAATGTTGATGGCACCAAGGCTGAGAAACCCTACTATAGAGTCAGACTGTGTGGCTTCCTATCCCAGCTCTACCTGGGGCAACTCACCTACCTCCCATCTGCTTCAGTTTTCTCAGCTTTTAAGTGGGTATATTTACATCTACCCATAGGGTTGTTATAAAGAATAAATGAGATCACAAATGTAAAGCACTTAAAAGCATGCTTGGCATACAATAAGCTCTCAAGAAAGTATTATTATAGCTATTATTTGTGGGATATATGGCTCTTAACTGAACGCTTTTTAAGGCAGCTTGGAAGTTAGTCTATTTGGATGTATTATCACATTTGGCAGAATCAGGAAGTTCCCATGTCACTGTGTGGGCTTAGCCTCTGACAAACAACAGTGCTGCCCTGGGTTGTTCTGCCGGCTGATACTAGGATCACTGGGCCAAGCCTCTGAAACCCAGGGAGGCGCCCGGCTCTTCCACCCGGTGGCCTCAGCCGCTCACCTGACGGCTTCCTGGGCTTGTCTCCTTGTCAGCCTCCCTGTACTCTGATCTGAATTCGCCCTGACTCCCATGGCCTGGCTCACCTGACCCCTCCAGCAGGGTCCCCAGCTGCTCCAAATCAGCTTTTGCTTGAGCAGAGAGCCCACTCTCTGGCTGGCGTTCTGGCCTCGGCTTCCCCCAATTTTGATGCTACTGTTTGAGTGGCCTCAGTTGCTTTCCGGGCATTGGCAAGCAATGGGAAGCAGTATGTTTCTATTTTTCTACTTTTCAGTTATATCTGACCTATACCTGGAATTTTTCAAAATACTCAACAACTGAAGATAGCAATAGTGAAAAGTTTGTGAAAATGAAAAGAGGTAAGAGAAACATTTAAAATGTTATGAACTCTGCATATATGCACCTTATCATATCTATATCTATATCTATATCTATATCTATATCTATATCTATATATATATTCTCCCCTGAAACATGTTTTAATTACTTAGGAAGTAGGGTTGGTAAAGATACCTGGCAAACCAGTAAGGATGGTTACTCCTGGAGAGGGGAGTGGGAGAGGCTGAAGGGGGACTGTTATAATTTTTATTCCTGTACACTTCTGAATTTTTAAGTCTTCAATAAAAAAAATTCATACATATTTGGGTAAAAATTTAAAAAAAAGGAAAAGAAAAGAGAGTTAAGAGAAACATTTAAAAGTTTATGAACTCTGAATATACACACCCTTACTCATATCAAAATACGTATATTTTTTCCCTGAAACATGTTTTCATTATTTAGGTAGTAGGGTTGGTAGGGGAGGCAGGGAGAAAGAAGGGGAATATTAAACATTCCAGAATTTGTATAAAAGGAAAACCAGCACCTTCATGGGAAAGGGATAGAAAAAAATAACTAGACTTTCCTTTTAAGGAAAAAGGTCTGTCCTCGAAATGAAGAGAGTAAAATATGCTATCACTTAGGGAATAATTAGCTTTAAAATGGATCCCAGAGGAACTCACTGCTGGGACATTTGTGGTCAGAGGGGTGGGCAGCCTCCCCCCCCCCCCCCCAGCAGGCTGCGGCCTCTGAAGGGCTCAGCAATAAACTTAAGGAGAGCTGCGTATTCCTGCTCCAAACCTGCTCCTCCTTTTGACAAGACAGATGGACGGGAGGGTGACAGGGTTTGCTGCCTCCACCAGTTGTAAAAGGCTGGTCTGTTTTCTTCCAAACTGATGGTTCCTCTCTTTAGGAAATTGGGCATTTGAAGAGACTTCTCTCACCCCATTTGATTCTGATGACAGGCTAAGTGCCCATTTTCTCACTCGCAAGTCATTAGCGTGATGTTCAAGATGCAATCATCTGCCACATAATAGACTGACGCTCTGTTTTACCAAACTGGGGTTGAAGAATAGCCGTGGGGGGAAGAGGATGCAACTTTTCTTGGGAGGTCGCACTGTAAAAGGCCCCACTGCCTTTGCCTTTATGAGGTTGGGGTGCTGGAACTGGGGCTGGCTCTCTCAACTCTAGGATAATGGTACTAAAGGGCCCTTCCTTCATTCAGCAAATATTTATTGATCCTCAAGGATGGGTCCCAGGCACTATTCTAGGTGCTGGGAATACAGCAGAGAACAAAGCAGCATGGCCTCATGGAGCTGACATTCTAGTGGAGGGAGCCAATGATAAATAAATAAGAGATACAATCTGTCAGGTGATGGTAAGAGCTGGGGAGAAAAATAAGGCAGTGGAAGGGAAGAGGTGTTGCCATTCCAGAGAGCTCTAGGAAGTCCTCACTGAGATGCTCATGGTTGAACAAGGACCTGAGGTGTGCTGGGCTGGGGGAGAGGGGGGTTGTGCCAGGCAGACACCTGGGGAAAGAGGGCTCCAGGCAGAGGGGACAGCCGGTGCAAAAGCCCTGAGGTGGGAGTGAGCCTGGTGAGGGACCAGGGCTGGAACAGAGCACGCCGAGGCAGAGAGGGGGAGGTCAGGTCAGAGGAGTTGTGCGGAGTGAGGGGTAGATCAAGTCAGGCCTCCCAGACCCCTGCATGCACTTTAGATTTTTCTCCAACTGAGCTCAGCAGCTATTGGAGGGTTTTAAGCAGAAGAGTGACCCACTTATTTTATAAACCACCGTTAACTCATCCTCTCAATTGCATTATTATTGAGATGCATTGCCCCCATTCTAAAGGTAAGGAAACTGAGGTTCACAAAGGTTCAGACAATTGTCCACAGGCGCACAGTGTGAGCTGCCCAGACTCTAAATCCAACTCTTCTCTCTTCTAATCCAGGGCTATTTCCGCTCATGTATGTAGTTTCCAAATTTGCTAACTACTTCTCCTGCTGCAAAGCAGAGGCCAAAGCCTTAGGGCCGGGAAAGGGGCAGGCACGGACGGCTGTTCTTGAATATGGATTGCTGGGCTCATTTGAGAATGCTCTGGAAATTTTCAAATACTGCACATGACAAGGGTTATAAGAGATTATTAAGAAGCTCCCGATCTCTTCTTCCAAGTCCCCCCCTGCCTGACAGTCCTCCACTTGAACTTTGTTGGTAGCTGCTTTCATCCAGGAAGTCCTCAGTGCCAGCTCCTGTTTCTACCTTCCCTGCTTCCCACATGGGGAGCCACTGGTTTCACCTGCAGGTCCAACCTCACCTGGCTCATAGACCAATCAGCTGGAGGCAAGGAGACTTAAGTAGCTGGATATCAATCACCCTTGCTATTGGGCTGCCCAGCACCATACCTGGTGCACAGTAGGTGCCACATACCTACTAGTCCCCTTGGACACTGGGCCTTGCCCTCCTGTGTGGTCCACAGCTGTTGGCCCCTGCAGCCCGTCAGCCTTCTCATCCTGTGGGGGTTGGGGGCTGGCCCCAGAGCTGCCCTCACCCAAGGCCAGTGGGTCTTGCTGTAAGTAAACATCCCGCCTCAACAAATCCAGGAAAGAGGCCCATATAAGGAGTGTGAAGGACACAGCCATAGTGTGGGGTGTGGAAGCCCCATCTGCTTGTATCCTAACAGGCCAAGGGTATCAGGGGTGGGGGGGAGGGCAGGGTGGCAGTGGCTGGCCTGGCAGAGGGAAATGCTCCATCCATCCTGAAAAGACTGTCCTTATGGGTCAGTTCCTCACGACACCACTGCCGAAGGGTTTCCTTCCCTATGTGGATTCCATAGTGGGTGGATTTGCCAACAGAGGTGGCCAGCACTTAGAAGGCCTCGAATACCCTCTAACCCATCCCCTCAAAGAAAAAGAAAAAGGGCAAGAGAAGCAAAAAATAGAAGAAAAGAAAGACTGTAAAAGTTAAACAAAACCACCCACAAATAGCCTGGAAAAAAAAGACTGAACCATATCATAGCAATTGTGGACAGTTTGGCAGCTGAGCCAGCAATGACTCATTCCTAGGCTCTGGTTGCATAATCCTCCCCAGCCCAGGCAGGAGAATGAAACTAGGAAACTAATGCAGTGACATTTAGTAGCAAAAAGGAAGCCCACACAACATTTGTGCAAGGCCATCCAAAAATAGCCAGCTCCTCAATGCTCGGGTTTGGAAACTATGCATTTCACTTGAAATGCCTGAGTTGTGGCATATTTTTCTAGGGCTGCCCACGCCCTGATTCAGTTAATTTCAATTCAGCAAACATTTATTGAAGGCCTACTGTGTGCCACGCTCTGTGCTAAGGATTTGGGAATGGGAGATACAGGGATATGGGAGACAACGATAAGGAAAAATTGGAGGGAAGAATGAAGGGGTATTGGAGCCAGACAGGGATGGAGTCAAACCTCAGCCTAGTCCCTTTCCTACTCTGAATCTCAGTTTCCTTGTCTGGGAAGTGGGGATAGTAGTGCTCATCTCATTAAATTGTGCAAAGTTTAAATGAGATAAGGTATGCAAGTTCCCTGCATGCTGATTGGCATATGGTAGGGCTTCTCCATATGGCAGCTATTCCTGCAGCCCTGGAAAAATTCTCAGTTAACTTGTGTGTGTTTGTGTGTGTGTGTGTGCATACGTGTGTGTGTGTGTGTGTGTGTGGTGTAAACACTGAAGGACCAAAAGCACTACTGGAGAAGCTCAAGGCCATAAAGGGACTCGATGAAAGGAGCTCTCGATCTGATCCAAGCAGTCCTCCAGCAGGGAGGAGAAGTCCTTTGAAATGAGCCTTGAAAGACTGAACAGTGGCAAGTATGCCTGCAATGCCAACTGGGTGTCAGGCCTGGTGCCAGGCCCTGGGGATGCAAGAACAAAGAGACAAACTCACTACCAATTAGTAATAATTACAACAACGAAGACGGCAGTAATAATGTAGAGAAGCAGTTTAGCATAATGGTTGTGGGCACTGGTTCCCTGTGTGCAAATCCCAGTTCTGCTCACAGCTGTGTGGCTTGTGCAAGTTATTTAACCATTTTACACCTTAATTTACCTCTCTGTAAAATGGGGATAAAAATAGCAAATTCCTCATAAGGTTATGTAAAAATTAATTGAAATAATGCTTTTAAAGCATTTAGCATAGTGCCTGGTGCAAAAGAAGGGGTCAATAAAGATCAGCTACCACCATCTTCATCACCGTCATCATCCTTCATCACTGAAGAGAGGGACAGGGTTCTCTGAGAGCAGAGAAGAAACTGGAGAGTCAGGAAATGCCTCATAAATGAATAAATGGTTAGTCTTGAAATGAGTTTTTCCCCTATCTTTTTTTTTTTTTTTTTTTAATCATCATTTTATTGAGATATATTCACATACCACGCAGTCATACAAAACAAATTGTACTTTCGATTGTTTACAGTACCATTACATAGTTGTACATTCATCACCTAAATCAATCCCTGACACCTTCATTAGCACACACACAAAAATAACAAGAATAATAATTAGAGTGAAAAAGAGCAATTGAAGTAAAAAAGAACACTAGGTACCTTTGTCTGTTTGTTTGCTTCCCCTACTTTTCTACACATCCATCCATAAACTAGACAAAGTGGAGTTTGGTCCTTATGGCATTCCCAATCCCACTGTCACCCCTCATAAGCTACATTTTTATACAACTGTCTTCGAGATTCATGGGTTCTGGGTTGTAGTTTAATAGTTTCAGGTATCCACCACCAGCTACCCCAATTCTTTAGAACCTAAAAAAGGTTGTCTAAAGTGTGCGTAAGAGTGCCCACCAGAGTGATCTCTCGGCTCGTTTTGGAATCTCTCTGCCACTGAAGCTTATTTCATTTCCTTTCACATCCCCCTTTTGGTCAAGAAGATGTTCTCCATCCCACGATGCCGGGTCTACATTCCTCCCCGGGAGTCATATTCCATGTTGCCAGGGAGATTCACTTCCCTGGGTGTCTGATCCCACGTAGGGGGGAGGGCAGTGATTTCACCTTTCAAGTTGGCTTAGCCAGAGAGAGAGGGCCACATCTGAGCAACAAAGAGGCATTCAGGAGGAGACTCTTAGGCACAAATACAGGGAGGCCTAGCCTCTCCTTTGCAGCAACCGTCTTCCCAAGGGTAAAACTTATGGTAGAGGGCTCAACCCATCAAACCACCAGTCCCCTATGTCTGTGGTCATGTTAGCAACCATGGAGGTGGGGTAGGCGAATACCCCTGCATTCTCCACAGGCTCCTCAAGGGGGCACTACATCTTTTTTTTTTTTTTTCCTTGTTTGTCTTTTTTCTTTCTTTTTTTTTTTTTAACTTTCCCTTCTTTTTTCAAATCAACTGTATGAAAAAAAAAGTTAAAAAGAAAACAAACATACAATAAAAGAACATTTCAAAGAGACCATAGCAAGGGAGTAAGAAAAAGACAACTAACCTAAGATAACTGCTTAACTTCCAACATGTTCCTACTTTACCCCAAGAAAGTTACATAATATAGCAACATTTCAGTGAACTTGTTCCTACTACATCCATCAGAAATTAACAGACCATAGTCATTTCTGGGCATCCCCAGAACGTTAAATAGCTTATCTGTTCTTCTTGGATTATTGTTCCCCCTTCCTTAATTGCTCTCTACTGCTAGTTCCCCTACATTCTACATTATAAACCATTTGTTTTACATTTTTCAAAGTTCACATTAGTGGTAGCATATAATATTTCTCTTTTTGTGCCTGGCTTATTTCGCTCAGCATTATGTCTTCAAGGTTCATCCATGTTGTCATATGTTTCACCAGATCGTTCCTTCTTACTGCCGCGTAGTATTCCATCGTGTGTATATACCACATTTTATTTATCCTCTCATCTGTTGAAGGACATTTGGGTTGTTTCCATCTCTTGGCAATTGTGAATAATGCTGCTATGAACATTGGCGTGCAGATATCTGTTCGTGTCACTGCTTTCCGATCTTCCGGGTATATACCGAGAAGTGCAATCGCTGGATCGAATGGTAGCTCTATATCTAGTTTTCTAAGGAACTGCCAGACTGACTTCCAGAGTGGCTGAACCATTATACAGTCCCACCAACAATGAATAAGAGTTCCAATTTCTCCACATCCCCTCCAGCATTTGTAGTTTCCTGTTTGTTTAATGGCAGCCATTCTAACCGGTGTTAGATGGTATCTCATTGTGGTCTTAATTTGCATCTCTCTAATAGCTAGTGAAGCTGAACATTTTTTCATGTGTTTCTTGGCCATTTGTATTTCCTCTTCAGAGAACTGTCTTTTCATATCTTTTGCCCATTTTATAATTGGGCTGTCTGTACTATTGTCATTGAGTTGTAGGATTTCTTTATATATGCAAGATATCAGTCTTTTGTCAGATACATGGTTTCCAAAAATTTTTTCCCATTGAGTTGGCTGCCTCTTTACCTTTTTGAGAAATTCCTTTGAGGTGCAGAAACTTCTAAGCTTGAGGAGTTCCCATTTATCTATTTTCTCTTTTGTTGCTTGTGCTTTGGGTGTAAAGTCTAGGAAGTGGCCTCCTAATACAAGGTCTTGAAGATGTTTTCCTACATTATCTTCTAGGAGTTTTATGATACTTTCTTTTATATTGAGATCTTTGGTCCATTTTGAGTTAATTTTTGTGTAGGGGGTGAGGTAGGGGTCCTCTTTCATTCTTTTGGATATGGATATCCAACTCTCCCAGCCCCATTTGTTGAAAAGACCATTATGGCTCAGTTCGGTGACTTTGGGGGCCTTATCAAAGATCAGTCGGCCATAGATCTGAGGGTCTATCTCTGAATTCTCAATTCGATTCCATTGATCTATATGTCTATCTTTGTGCCAGTACCATGCTGTTTTGGCAACTGTGGCTTTATAATAAGCTTCAAAGTCAGGGAGTGTAAGTCCTCCCACTTCGTTTTTCTTTTTTAGAGTGTCTTTAGCAATTCGAGGCATCTTCCCTTTCCAAATAAATTTGATAACTAGCTTTTCCAAGTCTGCAAAGTAGGTTGTTGGAATTTTGATTGGGATTGCATTGAATCTGTAGATGAGTTTGGGTAGAATTGACATCTTAATGACATTTAGCCTTCCTATCCATGAACATGGAATATTTTTCCATCTTTTAAGGTCCCCTTCTATTTCTTTTAGTAGAGTTATGTAGTTTTCTTTGTATAGGTCTTTTACATCTTTGGTTAAGTTGATTCCTAGGTACTTGATTTTTTTAGTTGCTATTGAAAATGGTATCTTTTTCTTGAGTGTCTCTTCAGTTTGTTCATTTCTAGCATATAGAAACATTACTGACTTATGTGCATTAATCTTGTATCCCGCTACTTTGCTAAATTTGTTTATTAGCTCTAGTAGGTGTATCGTCGATTTCTCAGGGTTTTCTAGATATAAGATCATATCATCTGCAAACAATGACAGTTTTACTTCTTCTTTTCCAATTTGGATGCCTTTTATTTCTTTGTCTTGCCGGATTGCCCTGGCTAGCACTTCCAGCACAATGTTGAATAACAGTGGTGACAGCGGGCATCCTTGTCTTGTTCCTGATCTTAGAGAGAAGGCTTTCAGTCTCTCACCATTGAGTACTATGCTGGCTGTGGGTTTTTCATATATGCTCTTTATCATGTTGAGGAAGTTTCCTTCAATTCCTACCTTTTGAAGTGTTTTTATCAAAAAGGGATGTTGGATTTTGTCAAATGCTTTTTCAGCATCTATTGAGATGATCAATTGATTTTTCCCTTTCGAGTTTTTAATGTGTTGTAATACATTGATTGTTTTTCTGATGTTGAACCATCCTTGCATGCCTGGAATGAACCCCACTTGGTCATGGTGTATGATTTTTTTAATGTGTCTTTGGATTCGGTTTGCAAGTATTTTGTTGAGGATTTTTGCATCTATATTCATTAGGGAGATTGGCCGGTAGTTTTCCTTTTTTGTAGCATCTTTGCCTGGTTTTGGTATTAGATTGATGTTAGCTTCATAAAATGAGTTAGGTAGTGTTCCATTTTTTTCAATGTTTTGAAAGAGTTTGAGTAAGATTGGTGTCAGTTCTTTCTGGAAAGTTTGGTAGAATTCCCCTGTGAAGCCATCTGGCCCTGGGCATTTATTTGTGGGAAGATTTTTGATGACTGATTGGATCTCTTTGCTTGTGATGGGTTGGTTGAGGTCTTCTATTTCTTCTCTGGTCAGTCTAGGTTGTTCATATGTTTCCAGGAAATTGTCCATTTCTTCTACATTATCCAGTTTGTTGCCATACAGTTGTTCATAATATCCTCTTATAATTTTTTTAATTTCTTCAGGATCTGCAGTTATGTCACCTTTTTCATTCATTATTTTGTTTATATGGGTCTTCTCTCTTTTTGATTTTGTCAGTCTAGCTAGGGGCTTGTCAATCTTGTTGATCTTCTCAAAGAACCAACTTTTGGTGATATTTATCCTTTCTATTGTTTTTTTGTTCTCTATGTCATTTATTTCTGCTTTAATCCTTGTTATTTCTTTTCTTGTACTTGGTTTAGGATTGGTTTGCTGTTCATTTTCTAGCTTCTTCAGTTGATCCATTAGTTCTTTGATTTTGGCTCTTTCTTCCTTTTTAATATATGCGTTTAGTGCTATAAATTTCCCCCTTAGCACTGCTTTTGCTGCATCCCATAGGTTTTGGTATGTTGTGTTCTCATTTTCATTCGTCTCTATATATTTAGCAATTTCTCTTGCTATTTCTTCTTTAACCCACTGATTGTTTAGGAGTGTGTTGTTTAACCTCCAGGTATTTGTGAATTTTCTAAGTCTCTGATGGTTATTGACTTCTAATTGTATTCCATTGTGGTCAGAGAATGTGCTTTGAATGATTTCAATCTTTTTAAATTTATTGAGGCTTGTTTTATGTCCCAGCATATGATCTATTCTGGAGAAAGTTCCGTGAGCACTAGAAAAGTATGTGTATCCTGGTGATTTGGGATGTAATGTCCTGTAGATGTCTGTTAAATCTAATTCATTTATCAGATTGTTTAGGTTTTCAATTTCCTTATTGGTCTTCTGTCTGTTTGATCTATCTATAGGAGAGAGTGATGTGTTGAAGTCTCCCACAATTATTGTGGAAACATCAATTGCTTCCTTTAGTTTTGCCAATGTTTCTCTCATGTATTTTGTGGCACCTTGATTGGGTGCATAGACATTTACGATTGTTATTTCTTCTTGCTGAATTGCCCCTTTTATTAGTATGTAGTGGCCTTCTTTGTCTCTCAAAACATCCCTGCATTTGAAGTCTATTTTATCTGAGATTAATATTGCTACATCTGCTTTCTTTTGGCTGTAGCTTGCATGAAATATTTTTTTCCATCCTTTCACTTTCAGTTTCTTTGTGTCCCTGTGTCTAAGATGAGTCTCTTGTATGCAACATATTGATGGTTCATTTTTTTTGATCCATTCTGCGAATCTATATCTTTTAATTGGGGAGTTTAATCCATTTACATTCAACGTTTAAAACCGTGAAGGCATTTCTTGAATCGGCCATCTTATCCTTTGGATTATGTTTGCCATATTTTTCCCTCTCTCTATTAATATCCTTTATTGTACCCATACCGAATCTCTTTAGTACTGAACCTTTCTCCAAGTCTCTCTGTCCTGTCTTTGTTTCTCTGTCTGTAGGGCTCCCTTTAGTATCTCCAGTAGGGCAGGTCTCTTGTTAGCAAATTCTCTCAGCATTTCTTTGTCTGTGAAAAATTTAAGCTCTCCCTCAAATTTGAAGGAGAGCTTTGCTGGATAAAGTATTCTTGGCTGGAAATTCCTCTCTCTCAGAATTTTAAATATATCGTGCCATTGCCTTCTCGCCTCCATGGTGGCTGCTGAGTAGTCACTACTTAGTCTTATGCTGTTTCCTTTGTATGTGGTGAATTGCTTTTCTCTTGCTGCTTTCAGAACTTGCTCCTTCTCTTCTATGTTTGACAGTGTGATCAGTATATGTCTCGGAGTGGGTTTTTTTGGATTTATTCTATTTGGAGTTCGCTGAGCATTTATGATTTGTGTATTTATGTTGTTTAGAAGATTTGGGAAGTTTTCCCCAACAATTTCTTTGAATACTCTTCCTAGACCTTTACCCTTTTCTTCCCCTTCTGGGACACCAATGAGTCTTATATTCGGACGTTTCATATTATCTATCATATCCCTGAGGTCCATTTCGAGTTTTTCAATTTTTTTCCCCATTCTTTCTTTTATGCTTTCATTTTCCATTCTGTCATCTTCCAGGTCACTGATTCGTTGTTCAACTTCCTCTAGTCTTGTACTATGAGTGTCCAGAATCTTTTTAATTTGGTCAACAGTTTCTTTAATTTCCATAAGATCATCCATTTTTTTATTTAGTCTTGCAATGTCTTCTTTATGCTCTTCTAGGGTCTTCTTGATTTCCTTCATATCCCGTACTATGGTCTCATTGTTCATCTTTAGTTCTTTGAGTAGCTGCTCTAGGTGTGTCTCTTCTGGTCTTTTGATTTGGGTGCTTGGGCTTGGGTTATCCGTATCGTCTGGTTTTTTCATATGCTTTATAATTTTCTGTTGTTTTTGGCCTCGTGGCATTTGCTGAACTTGATAGGGTTCTTTTAGGGTTTGTAGACCAGTTGAAGTCCTTATCTCTAATTTATCAGATCTACAGCTTCGTGGAGTACACTTTCTCTAACTAACCAGCAGGTGGCGTCCACGAGCCACCTGTTCTCCACAAGCCAGATCTCCCCTGCTTAGCCTTTTTGGTGAGTGGGGGAGTGAGTCTTGTGGGGCCCAATTGGTGTACCAAGCTTGCGTGTGTAGTTGGTGTTGCCTGCCCTGTATGTGGGGCGTGTTTCTGGGCAGTCGGGGAGGGGGGGTGGCCCTAACAATCAAATCTCCCTGATGATCCTAGAGTTTTAAAGCTACTGCAATAGTCTAATCCTTCAGTTCAGTCCTGCCACAGTTTGTCTCTGCCACTGACCCACAAGTCTTTGGTATTGGCGTATGGCTCCTGAGACTTGCAAGTGGGCCCCTCTTCCAGGCTGTGCACCCCGGGTCCTCTGTTGAGGGATGACTGTGCTATGTCACAGGTGAGTGCCGTCCCCCCAGGGCAGTTCTGGGCTGCTGGGCTGTGTTGGGAGGCTCCCAGTCTGCTCAAATGATGGCTGAATGGGGCTCTGTTAATTCACACTGCTCCCCCTTCCCAGCTCTGGGACATTCAGCTGAGGTTGCAGGGAAGGCTAATGTCCACGCCCAGTTTTGTGGTGTGTGCCTGTTATTTGAAGCACTTCCGTCACACTGGGTTGTCTGGGGCAGCTCTGGGCTATGGGGCTGGCGATGGGCAGGAGTGTTTCCTGTCCACCAGGATGGTGGCTGTGAGCGGACACCCCCGTTTTCTTGGGAAGTTGTGTTGTTTAGTGAATTTTCTCAGCCACTGGATTATTGCCTTTTGTCTCAGAGCTCTCTTAGTTCTGCTCTTGACTTGACGTGCCCAAATTTCAATTCTTTGAAGCTTTCTGTATTGAGCTTCTTAGAGTAATTGTTTTAGAAAAAGCAAAAAGGATTTAAAAAAAAAAAAAAAAAAAAAAAAAAACGGCCCTCCTCAGAGATCTAATGGGTTATTGAAATGCTAATAGACAAAGCAACCAGGGCCATTAAGGAAAGGTGCACAGGGCAGAGAGATCAGCCTTGCTTCGGGATTTGCATATGCGCCTCAAGGCCTGATCTCCGCCCTTCCCCTTTCTGTGTTCACCAGAACTCCAAAAATCCTCTGCTTTTATTTTGGAGTTTTTCGTGTTGTTTTTTTTCTATGCCTGTCTCCTCTCTGCTGGGCTGGCTGCTCTCAGAGTCTTTGGTGTCTGGTCTCAGTCTATCTATGGTTGGAGTTTGAATCAGTAGAATGAGTTTCCGATAAGAGCAGCCACTGCAATTCTCCCTTCTCCTTCCTGGAGCTGACAGCCCCTCCTCCCCCGGGACTGAGCCTGGCAGGGAGGGGCGCGGGTCCCCTGGCCGCAAAAACTTACAGATTTCGCTGATCTCAGCAGTTCCACGTTTTCATGAGTGTTGTATGAAGTATGCCCAAAGACAGATTGCTCTGTGGTGTCCAGTCCACGCAGTTCCTGGCTTTTTACCTACTTTCCTGGAGGAGTAACTAAAACATACAGCTCACCAGTCTGCCATCTTCCCCCTATCTTTTTAATTAAACAATTTTTTTATTAGAGAAGTTACAGGACAGAAAAAACATGCAGAAAATACAGTTCCCATATATTGCCCCCCCCCCATACACACATGCATAGTTTTCCCTACTATTGACTCTTTGTATTATTATAATTGTACTATTGACTTCAGTCCATGGATTACATTAGGGTTTACTATTTGTTTTGCACAGTTTGTTGTTTTTTAAATTTTTATTCTAGTAGCATATCTACAACCTGAAATTTTCCCTTTTAAGCACATTCAAAATATATAATTCGGTAGTGTTCATTACATTCACAATGTTCTGCTACCATCACCACAGATTACCAAAATTTTTCCATCTCTCCAAACAGAAACTCTATACCAATTAAGCATAAACTCCCCATTCCCTAACCCCACCTCAGCCCCCGGTAAACTGTATTCTAGTTTCTGACTCTACGATTTTGCTTATTCTAATTATTTCATATCAGTGAGATCATACAATATTTGTCTTTTTGTATTTGGCGAATTTCACTCATCATGATGTCTTTAAGGTTTCTTGTCATGTGAATCAGGACTTCATTCCTCTTTATAGCCGAATAATATTCCATCACATGTATATGCCACATTTTGTTTATCCATTCATTGGTTGATGGCCCGTTGGGTTCTTCCATCTTCTGGCAATTGTGAATAATGCAGCAATGAACATCTGTGCAAATATCTGTTTGAGTCCCTGCTTTTGATTCTTTTGGGTCTATACCTAGAAGTGGGATTGGGTCTATACCTAGAAGTGGGATTGCTGGGTCATATGGTAATTCTATACTTATCTTTCTGAGAAACCACCACACCATTTTCCACAGAGGCAACACCATTCTACATTCCCACTAACAATGAACAAGTGTTCCTATTTCTCCACATCCTCTCTAATACTCACTGTGGTTTTGATTTGCATTTCCCTAAAGGCTAATAATGTTAAGTAACTTTTCGTGTGCTTTTTGGCCATTCATATATCTTCTTTGAAGAAATGTCTATTTAAGTCTTTTGCCCATTATTTAATTGGGTTGCTTGTCTTTTTGTTTTTGAGTTGTAGGATTTCTTTATATATTCTAGATATTCTGGATGTATATTCTGGAAGGACATGTAGTAGTTTGCCAGGAGGAATCTGGAAGGAAAAGACATTCCAGGCAAGGGGAAGATATGAGAAAAAATCGTGAAAGTGCAGGAGATAAATGTTCAGGAAACAGGAAACGGTATTGGCAGAAAGCCAGGCTGAGGAGCTGACCTGTACAGATGGAAAGGGCAAGCAGGAAGGGAGTAAAAACCCTTCTTTTCTCAGCTTTTTTCAAGGCATTTTCCTGGCACATATCAGGCAGTCAGGAAGTTGCAGGCCTGGACGTGAGCATGGCTCCTCTGAGAGCCCTTTGCTTGCCCTTGGCTTCTTTCCAGAGGGAGGTAAGCCTTATGGAGAATGCAGCCATGGTTACTGTCACGTTTTTATTTAGAATGCTCTCCCTTTTGTTGCTCAGAACTCCTTGTGTAAGGACCCTCAAGAAAAATTCATTTTAGAACTCAGAAAAAAAATCTTTTGATAAAAATAATATCTAATATTTACTATGTGCCAGACTCTAAGTGCTTTACATATGTTAGCTTATTTAATTCTCATAACAATCCTATGAAGTAAGCATTATTATTTCCCCTGTTTTACAAATAAAGAAACTGAAATCACAAGAGATTAATTTGCCAAACCATATAGCTAGTAAGTAGCAGAGCAGGGACTCAAATCCTGGGAGTTTGGCTCCAGAGGATGTGCTCCTAACTCCCTTGTGATAGGGAAAACTCTGTTCCTTTTTGTATTTCTCTTTTTTCCTTGGCTACCAGGAAGCTCAGCTAAGTTTTATGGTAAAGTTCATTAACTTTCTTTAGCCCAGATTGGCTGGCATAATTATTTTTTCCTTTAAGATCTTCCAGTCTCCAGATCCAAACAGCCACTCCAGTTTTTCTTTCCACTTTGTAATTAGGAGTCCAGATAGACATCTCACTTTTTTCAGGCTTGTTGTGCATTGTCATCTCTCCATGCCTTTGTTTATGCCAATCTTCCTACCTGGGATAACCTTCTAACCTCATTCTCTGCTTAGTCAAACACTAGATCTTTCCAGGAATAGAGCAATTTCCACCTTCTGCTTACAGCTCTCCCTGCCCCCAACCCAACCCCTGAGCAGAAATGATGGCTCCTCCCTTTTCACTCCCTCACTACAGGGGCTTCTATGTGTCACTAATGTCATTCTGCTGTAGCAGTCAAGTGAATGATCTTTAGAGCCTTCGAATCCCACGTTGACACTTGCTGGCTGTGTAACCTGGGGCAAGTCACTTAAACCTATCTGTGTCTCAGTTTCCTCACCATTGAAAATGGAGATTATTCTCCTTTCACAGATGAGGAAACTGAAGCTTACAAAGATTAAGAAGCTTACACAAGATGACAAATCTGCTAAGTGGTGGAGCATGTTTAAAGCAAGCAGTATAACCCTGGAAAGCACATGCTTAACCACTGTATCATACTGTCTCCCTAAATAATAACCACAACTACTACTTATTGATCACATATTATGTGACAGGCTCTAAGCTAGGCACCTGATGTGATAACCCATTTGATCTTCATGATTAGCCCCAGAGGAAAGTTTATTATTATCCCATTTCACGATGCAGGAACTGAGGTCCAGAGAGATGAAGTCATTTGCCTAAGTCCCTCAGCAGAGCCAGGATTTGATGATTCTAAAGAATGCCTTCTAATTCACTTTACTTTGCAAAACTTTTTTAATTTTTAAAGTTTATAATTAAGGGCTAAAAAGTTAAGTGCAAATTGTACTTATGACAGAAAGGAACAAGACTTTAAGAGTTCATGGAAGGGGGCTGCAGCAAGGACTTGAGAGTATGGAGAAACCTCCATAGAAGAGGTGAGGCTGCACTGAGCCCTGAAGACTGGCAGTGGTGGAGAGCTGATCCTACCTCGGGAAATGGGGTTGGGGCCTGGGTCTACTGCCCAGGAGAGGAGACATATGGCCAAAGCCTAGCCAGAGATGGCCAGTGTTAAAAATGAGCTCCATCCAGGAGAGGCCAAATCATAGTTGGGAGGACACCAGAGTCAGGGTCCAGAGGCACACCCGGTAGGTGTTTGACCAGGCGGTGGGGGTGTGTGGGGGTCAAGGGCAGTGTGCGATGATCCCACACAGGACTTACAGGAGGCCTCCCTCGTGGAGTCACAAGGCCTCTCTCCTGAAAGCCTTAAGCCCCTTCCCCTGTGGGCACCCTGATGGTGGCTTTAGTGGCAACTCAGGTCTCCCATCGGGTGAGATAAAGGGACACATTCCGGGAGCCAAAGGCTAAGGGGTGAGCGAGGCTGTAACATGCAAAGAGTGAGAGACCAAGAGGGAAGGAAGGAAAGCAGCTGAGAGTACAGAACAGGGATGGGGAAAGCAGTTGTTTATTTACAGGAAGTCAGCATCACCTCTGCCTAAAGCAGGTTCTCCAGGTCCTGCTTGTCAAAGCTTTGACGGTCTGGTTCAGATTGTGTGCTTGAAAATAAGGTTGCTGCCCTTTTAAGGTAATGTTTGGTAACTCGGGGCCGTCTGCATAAAAAAGCCTGGCCTTCCCCCTCTACTATCCCCTCTTTCTAACCCCCAGGGTTCTCCTGGGGTCAGCTCTCCGATGAGCGGTCACTGGTTTCCACACACTGTCATGTGTTCCACAAGAGCCCTCTACAACTAGCACTAGGATTTTGGTTTTTTTTCCCAGAGGGAAGAGGAGTGGTCACAAATAACAGCATCTACTTCTATCAACTTTTAAGCCTTACACTAATCCAGGACTGGCCCCAACGAATTCTCACAACAACCCCATGAAGTAGGTATGATTATTAACTCATTTTATAGCTAAGAATTGGCTGAGCTGGATTTGAGCCCAGGCCTTCCTGATTCCAAAACTGTTACTTCCAAAACTTGGGGGACTGGGCAGGGAGTGGGATGGGGCATTGTCTTTACTGGAGAAATCCTAAGATTTCCACTGGTGATTTATCCCATCATTCCACTTGTACTTTAAGCCCTGAACTTTACCAAGTCCTGGAGATGTAGAGAAGCTAAAAAATAGACAAACATAATGCCATGTGGTGACAGGGTGCTATGGGAGCTCCAAGGAGGGGTACTGGGTCCAGGCTGAGGGGAGGACTTTAGAGGTTTCTTGAAGGATGGAAAATCTAAGCTGGAACTTGAAGGATAAGCAAGAGCTTACCAGGTAAATAAAGTGAAAAAGGTATTTAAGCAGAGATTACAGTCTGTGCAAAGTGAGCTGTGGGATACTGGGACCTGTCCAGGGACAAGCTAGTGATTTTGTATGGGTAAAGCTTTGGGAGTGGTAGGCGATGTAGTTTGTGAAGGCAGCATGGATTTATCTGCCACTCTAAGGAAACTGTACTTACCATGATGCAGTGACAGGGAACCACTGAAGGATTTCAGACAGGAGAGTGACAAGGTTAGAATTCTGTGAGTTGAGCATTGCTCTCCCTACTTTCAAAAAGGCAGCTGTGACATCATAGACAGTGCATGGACTAAGCCACAGAAGCCCTGAAGCTTAATACCAAATGTGAAGTTGGGCAAGTCCCTTTCTCTCTTGGGATTCAGTTTCCCCCTTTGTAAAAATTGAGGAGGTAGACCAGATGGCTACCAGGATCCCTTCCAGCAATCACACACACATACAAAAAACTTCCTGGGGAGGTGATAAGGTTACCAGGTCTCTTTTCAGCTTTCTGATTCCTCCAGGGTGCCCTACAGAACCCAGAAGGCAGTAGGCTATAAGAGATTGGAGCTCTGGAGAGAAATCTGGTTGAAGAGAGAAATTTGGGAGCTCTCCAATATAGAGATTTAAAGCCATGGGACTGAAGTGGCCAAGGGAGTGACTGTTGTCACTTTACAAATCCTCTCTGAAGTGCCTCAAGCAGAATAATAGGACAGTCATAACAGATGAGATCTGTTGGATTCTGTTCTGCCTCAGGGCCTTGCCACTTGCTGCTTTCTCTGTCTGAAATACTCTTACCAGGGTAACTATGTGGCCCGCTCCCTAACTCCCTTTGGGTTTTTGTCCAGTGTCAGCTTGTCAAAAAGGCCTTCCACAATCAACCTGACTAAAATAGCACCCCCACCCCACCCTCGCCGATACTTTCTGTCCCTTTACTCTGCTACATTCTTCATCTTAACATTTATCCACATCTGATGAATAAATTTATTGTCTATTTCCCCATCGAGAATATCAGTTCTCTCATTACATGGACCTTGTCTTTTTGTTTCCTGTTTTACTTCCGATGCCAAGAACATGGTAGGTTCTCAGTAAGTGTTTTCATATGAATAAAGCAACAACTTGCCAAGGTCACATGTCTAGAAGGTATAGTGTACGGATCTGAGCACAGGAACAATCTGCTTAAAGGTTATTTGTGGAAGCACTGTGCTGATCTGCCTGAGGGGGCTGAGCCAGGTGACTTCTGGGGGCCCTTCCAGCTCTTCATTCCTATTGTTAGAAAACAAGCAGTGGGAAGCCAGGGCAGGAGACAAAATTCCCCAATGTGGCTATTCCCAGGCCCTTCCTCTGCTCTTCGTGGGGCGTGCTTGGTTTTAATGGAGCGGGCCATGGGCTCACGGAGGAGGGGAAGCAGCCTTCCGGAAAAATAGGGAGAAACAAAATGGAGAAGGGGAAGGGGTAAATATGAAGGGGTTTTTCTCTTTCCTGAGACCCTTTAAATTAAACCAAAGACTCTCTGCAAAGAAAGGCACGGTGGGGCGGGGGTCCCCAGCTCTTTGCCCAGCCTCTTCCTCAGAGAAACTTCCAAGCTGGGAATCTGGGCCGTGGAACCCTAATGGGGCACCCCCGGGAGGAGGGAGAACCAATGAGAAATCAAGAAGGAATAAAGAAACAGAGCGAGAAAATCGATGGCTGGGCCTCCCCACATGTTTTCCGTAGAGGAAGCGTGCACTGGAGGAAGAGACCAAGCAGCCGGGCCCACGCGGGGGCAGCGGCTCTGAGTCGGCTCCCGCTCTGCTTCTGGCGAACGTGCCCCGAGCTCATCTCCTGGCGTCGTTCCGTCCCGGCCTCTGCAGGCCACGCTTTCCCGCCGTCGCTCTCGCCCCTTGCTTAACGCCGGGCTCCTTCACGGTTGTGACGGCGAGCCGGCTTCTCCCGCAACAACCAGCCTCCGCATCCACACTCCCGCGCCCCGGTCGGTCGTGCTCTCTACTGGGCATACGCGCCGGGCCCCACCCTCGCGCGTTGCTCGCGCTCTCACCTGCGCACCCTGCGCTGCCGCTCGCCTACAGGCCCTGTGCGCTCTGGGATCTGTGACCATGGCCTGGCAGGTTGTGGAGCATCCACCCCAGCCAAGATTCCATTATTCTAGGGGTCTCCTCCGTGGTTGTAGCGTCAGATGACCTTGCCAGTCTTCATAAAAGGCCATCTGCTGGCTGGGGACACTGAAGACTGAACCATCTAACCTCTTGGCAGGAGTGGATGCCTCTCTGTGTCCTGGGGAATCAGCAGGGAAGACAGCCTGCTTTCTTTGCTCCTGGATGACGAAGTACGGGCATGTGGAGCTGGGGAACGGCTCCAGCCTGGAAGTTGGGCACCCGGGATTCCTGTCCCAAAGCTTCTTCCCACTTGCCGTGTGACCTTGGGCGAGTTACTCACCATCGCAGATTCCCTAGCTTTAAGGAGAGGGGTGTAGATGAGATGATCTCTAGACAGGGATTGTGTATTATTTCTTGCTTCCCGTGGCCCCTGAATTGAGAGGTAGGAGAGTGCATTCAGTTTAAGGGTGATTGTCTGTATTGTAATGTATTCGGTTGGGATGTGCATGTGTGTGTTATTTGAACCAGATGTTCTCATTCCACGTGCAAAGTTATAAATGGCCCCTATTGTCCTGCAGCTGGGGACACAGAACAGAGATTTCACACAGATGCCAAATGCATCTTAAGGTTCGGTTAAACCCCAAGCTCAAGGGGCCAAACCGCAACCCTCTTGGCCAAAGTAAAGCTCCCTCCAAGTCCTACTTACCGCAAACTTCCCTGCTCCTTTAAGGAGAGATAATATACCAAAGTCATGGATCTACTCCACCTCCTCATGAGAACAGAATGGATGAGCCTCAAGGTCAAAGGGAGGA